>NC_089492.1:195190017-195513204 GCF_036850765.1 Saccopteryx bilineata | reverse complement strand
GATTTCAAGCAGACAACTATATATATAAGAGTAAAGCTTGTAGGAGAGATAAATTTGCGAGTCATTTGTGTATTGATAAATTTAAGCCTGAACTTCAATGACATTGCCAAGTGAGAAAGTATAAAGAACATAAAAAATACAAGCTAGGCCTTAAGCATTTTAATAGCTAATGGCAAAAAAAGAAAAAAAGAAAAAAGAAGAAAAGAAAAAAGTCAACAAAAGAGAATGAGAAAATAAAAAGGAAAACCAGGAATGGATTGGTGTACTGTGCTGACAGCAGCTAACAGGCCAAATAAAATTAAAACTAATAACTGTACAATGGATTGTGAAAAATGCAGGTCATTGGTAGCCTTAGGAGAGCTATGTATTTCCATGACAAAGGGGACAGAAAAGGAGAGTGAAGTGTGTGTGTCAAAAATGTATGAGATAAAAAAAGGAAAAAAATGTATGAGAGGTATGGAAATGAGTACAATGATTTTTTTTTTCTTTTAAGTGAGAGAAGGAAATATACAGACTCTTGCATGTGCCCCGACTAGAATCTACCCAGCAACCCTTGTCTATGACTGATACTCAAATCAACCAAGCTATCCTCAGTGCCTGAGGCCAACGCTCTGATCAGCTGAGCTATCCTTAGTGCTGGGGCTGATGCTTAAACCAATCGAGCCATTGGCTGCGAGGGGAAGAGAGAGAAGTGGGGGAGAGAAGCAGATGGTCGCTTTTCATGTGTGTTCTGACTAGGGATCGAACATGGAATATCTGCACGCTGGGCCAGCCCTCTATCCACTGAGCAACCCAGCTCTGGCCATAATGAATTTTTTTCAAAAGCAGCTTCTGAAAGGGAAAAATAGCAACAACAGGAGAAGGAAGTAGGGTCACAACATATCCTTTTTTTTAGTGGGCGAGATGAACATATTTGAACATCATTAAGAGGAATCCATGTCAGAGGTGGACTACAACAAGTAAGACAGGAGATCAGTAACATTATAAAGCTCCCAGAAGGTATGGGAGGAGACACTAAGCCAGGATGAAAGGACTGGCCTTGGAGAGGAGAAAGGTAGAACAAGGAAGAACTGGAGGTCAATGAAATGAAACTTGGGAGTTCCCATGTGACGGTGCTGTTTTTCCTTTAAGGCAATGAGGGTCATTTGCTGGAGTGAAGAAACCAGATCACAAATGGGAAATAGGTCTGAAAGTCACTCTGGAGCTTAAGAGAGGGAGCTGTTAGGCAGAGCATACAGCTGGCACCTCCTCCTTCCTAGGCACACCCCAAGTCAGCCGCTGATTCCCCTTCCCAGCCCAGGCACTCTTGTACAAACTACTCTGGTACCATTCGTGTTCTCCCAGCATATGTGTAAGGGCCAGAACTGCACCTTCCCTCACTCTGGGGGTTTGTGGAGACAATGAGGAACCCACACTCCTAGCAGGATGACACATGCGGAGGGCTCAATAAAAACATACCAAAAGCCACCCTGTTAAGAAGTAACCTTCCCTACCCTGCACTCCTCACTACCTGTGCCGCTCACAGGGTGCTTCAACAGTCCCACAAAGTCACTTTTTATGTCCCCAATTAAAGTATAGGCTCCTTAAAGACAAGGCCTATGTCTTACATGTTTAGCTTACTATTAAAGGGCTAATGACTTGAAAAATAGGGAAAATGCAATATTGATGAAAACCTAACACACAGTCCTTTAGTGCTGCTCAAGCAGACAGTCTTTAGTAGGCAATCACAATGGTTAAGAGATATACATTTGCCCTATACAAGTTTAATACTAATTTCACTGGGTAAATCTAAATTCACAAGGTATGTGGCCCTGGCCAGTTGGCTCAGGGATAGAGCATTGGCCCAGAATGCAGATGTCCCAGGTTGAATCCCCAGTCAGGGCACACAGGAGAAGCACCCATCTGCTTCTCCACCCCTCCCGCAGTCGACTGGTTCGAGCGTTGGCACTGGTTGCTGAGGATAGCTACGCTGATTCGAGAATTGACCCCAGACGGGGGTAGCCAGGTGGATCCCGGTCACAGCACATGTGGTAATCTGTCTATCTTCCCTCTTCTCACATTAAAAAGAAAAAAAAGAAAATTTATGAGGTATGAAAATCTTTACATACTCTATACAAAAAAAATCAGCAGAAACCAGCACAACGGAGCCCCCCCCCCCCAGCCCCGCCCCCAGGACTTGGCAGAGGCAACAAAACTGTCTCAATGTGAAGAACCTGACACATCCCACCAACCAAAAGACCTCTGGTGGAGCATGCTGGATAGACAATCGCCTAGGGAGAGAGTGCAGCTGACATACCTAGGAAAACCCAAATGTTCTTCGGGTCCTGAGACAGCTGATAAGCACCCAGGCCTGCAAAACCACCAAAGAGGAGCCCAGCAACCAGGGATGGGACACTACCTGGAGGAAAGCAAACACACGCCTGTATTGTAATTTCAGACACTCATTTCCTTAACAGAATCCACCAGATTTCCCTTCCGACAGAGGAAAATAGCAAAGAGCACTCTCAACACAATTCACAACCAAGGTCTAAATTAAAAAAAAAAAAATGTTTTGAGGAGTTTGCTAAATAGCTCTGGTAGAATTCTCAGAGAAGTAGGGTCATACCACACCATTCCTTTCTCCTCTAATCAGGAGGGTACTTTCACCTAAGAACAAAAAATTATGGCAATTTGGGGTCAATTCACGCATTGCTTTTATGTTGTTTTTTTAAAAGAAAAACCATGCCTTTGTATTTGCTGTCTGCACCCCTGAAATCAATTCCATATCACATCTGAGTGCCATGTTTTACACATATGTACTACACACAGGTAACGCATATTGTATTTTTATGTGTGCACACATCTTCAGATCTTTTGTACACGGTGGCAGTATTGCAGCAGACTGGAAAATGTTTGCTAACTCAGCAATTTTCATTTTTGTATCTCAAATAAAAAACATATTGATGTTAAAAAAAAGAGAGAGAAGAAGAAATAGAGCTCTTAAACATGCCTGATTTACCTGTTAATATGGACAGGCCTTAGGCAAATCCCAAAAGGAAGGGAAATTGGGTAAGTTAAAAAAAAGATATAAAGACTACTATGAATTCTGGTGTGCAGATAAAAAGGACAGCAGCAGAAACAGGCAGGCTTTCTTGACACCCCCTGCCTAATTGAAAGAGGAGACAAAAAATTAGTATGTAAAGACTAGAGGTTTCCTACTACTTAGAGAAAAGAGCACAGAGATGACCCTCTGGGGCCAAGTTTGAGGTGTGGCAGTTGATGATATATAGTAACAATCTACTACCACCCCTGCCCAGTATGTTTAGATAAAGAAGCAAAAACAAATGATTTGCTAAGAAGCCTGGCTTAGCTTTGCCAGATAACCCAAAGGCAAGTGCAGGGAGAGCCACTGTAGGAGGAGTTACTACAGGAATTGCCACAGGACTGATAATAAGCCTGAACTCAAACCAGAGGGTCTACAGCACACTTCCTTCAAAAAAGATAGCACTTTGGGGACCCTGGGGACTCATGCTCACCAGGAATAATGTGAAGATCTTAAGAGGATAAGGAACTACAAACTATACCTGCTTTTGCATAGCCAAAGATCCCACCAGAGGCAACCAGTGCTGCATAGCCAAAGCCAATCCAATGTAAAGGCACTCTGAAAACAAAAGTAAGGAATCAGTACCAACCATGTTTAAGAAAACAAACAAAACCCCACAGTCATAAAACTTAAAGGTCATCATTACAGAAAAATTCTAGCACGGCAGAAATGAAAATAAAGCCCAGAGGTGAGATGCCCTGCCTACCCAGTGAGAGGCAGAGCTGGCACTCAAACCCTGACCTGCATATCCATCCTCCTGCACCCAGTACTGCCCAGCAGTCCACTCTTAGAGCCCTTCTCAGATGGGGGACAACTATGGTCTTGAGAAAATCCTGGCTGCTGCACTCCCATTCACCGTGCACTTACAGTGGGCCGGAGTCCTTCTGCATTGCTCTTTCTCACTCTGTCCAGACAGCAGCCTACACCAGGTGGGTGCCTGCAGAGGAGAGGCTGAATCACAGGTGATTAGTAGCACAACTGTTCAACGTCAGAAAGAAGTGTGTCCAAGTCCCAGCTGTACCCCCCCCCCCTTCGTAGCTAAAAAGTAATGGCCCTTTATCCAGCCTCCCCAAGCCTCGGTTTCCTTCATTGTACCATGAGAAGAACAATGGTACACACTGCTGGGGGCTGTCGTATGCATTAACTGGAATAATACAGAAAGGTGCTGAACCAATTATTTTTGTAATAACTTAAAGTCTAATAACGGAGGCCTCCAGGAAACGGCAAACCTCACTGACCACCTATGCAAAGGTTGTGAGCTAACCTTTTCAACAGTTAAACAAGTATTACTGAATCGAAAGCAGTATCCTTTGCGCCCTTAATTCACCTATTTTAATTGCCTCTTTTAGGGGAGAAGGGTGCCGATTTCCGCCTTTGCTCAAAGAATCAAACTACTTCAATACCTAGCGTTTGTAAAACTTGAAAGCGGTTATCTACTTTTGCACCCAACTCACAGCTCTTGGGAGGGGAAACGCAGAGTAAAATATGTCATAATTACAACACTACACACGTCCTTGTTAAAGCAATCCTTCATTTCTTAAAGAAGTATATGTGATATCCAGTGAGGCCATGACAGAAGGCAACACTGATTTCAACTATTTAATGTGTATAAAAAGAAGGGGCCTGGAATCCCGACCCATCATTCAAAGCTGCATTTGAGTTACTGAGGTTTTTAGGTAAATAAAGCAATAAAAGTTCTGGGAGTCTGAACAGCAACTAGGTGCTCCGCCTCAAGTGCTGTAGGCTTCCGCAAGATCCAAAACTTATTGTGAGGAAAAGCAACTACAGTGCGGCCTGAAGCCCCCGCCCTGGGCCCCGGGGACGAAGAGCACGCAGCTGCAAAGCCTCTTACACAATTCCAAAAAGTCAAAAACGGGCACAGAATAGCCATTTCTACGTACCCGAACCAACTTCCCAAAGATCCGCAACGCCGCACGGGAATCCGCGCCGGAAATGCCGCAACGCGCGCTCCGCGTCCCGGAAGCAATGCGGGCGTGGAGAAGAGTAGAACGAGAGGCGCGGCCAGGGCCGGGGCGGGGACTTGGGGGTGGGGCGGGGGCTTGGGGGCGGGGCGGGGACTTGGGGGCGGGCCCGGGGCTTGGGGGCGGGGCGGGGACTTGGGGGCGGGCCCGGGACTTGGGGGCGGGGCCGGGACTTGAGTCCGGTGTCGGGCTGCGGGTGGGGGCATGCAGGGGTCTCGGTCCTCGGTCCCATCCAGACCTGGCTCGGAGAGTTCAAATTGGGTCCTGCAAGTGGCCGAATGAGCCACACCAGAGTGGTGGTGGAGGCCTTCGAAGCGGGAGGAGGACATATGAGGCTGGATTCGGAAGGACCCCACTAACGGAGGGACACAGTACTAGGTGTTAACTAGATGCAGGTCGTCTGGGGAGGTTGTCTAGTTCACCTTGCTACCTGCAGAGAACATAGTGGTCACAGGCTAGACAATTGTTTTAGAGAAAGAAGCTACTTGAGAAGCACCTTAAAAGCGGAGAACGAACAACTTCCTCCGCGATGCCCAGTGCCCAGAAGACATCATCTCCATTCCTACTCCAGATCTGCTTATTTTGGTCCCACACCATTCACTGTTGCTGTACGCCAAAATTTGGGTGTCATCCTTTATGTTCTTCTTCATCCCCTATGAGAATCAATATGGATAAATCTTATAAATGCAATATTTCAGTGAAAAGAAAATTGAAGCACATACATACTGTAAAAAAAAACAAACTTCCCACTTGCAGCAACTCCTACCTAGCTTCTAGATACCAGTGTTTATTTACTGTAGCTGATTCTAAACACCCACAGTTTAGTAATTTCTACTGGAACTGCCATACCCTTATCAATTTAATGTAAGTCCTGAAAAGCTTAATGCCCTCTAGGTCCATCCATGCTGTCTCAAATCAAAGATGGGACTTGTTTTAACCAGCTAGGTAGATTTGGGATTCATTTCTCTTTATGCAAGCGCAAGCTTCACACCTTAAGTTGTATCCTCCGTGATTCATCCTCCTGCCCTTTAAATGTAAAGAAATTGAACTGCAGAAAATTAAGTAAGTTTCCTACAGTCCTAGTCCTTGGTAGAACTGTTATTTAGAATAAGGTCTGTCATATACCGCTAATTCTATATTATGCTGCTTCTCATAGTATCATTCTTCAACCAAAACGCACAGCTCTTGTGTGTGTGCAGTCATAAAATACATGTCACAATGTCAGAGTATCTGACTTGTGACCAAAAGAACTGTGTAAGATGTCTCCCGCAACTTGTTCATGTGTTCAATTTGGACTAATCACATTTATACTCACCTTACCATATAACTTATTCCATATCCCACCATCACAAATTTTTTAAAAATCATGAAGAAAGGAACTGGTTACTGCTCTATTTTGGTTAGTTCCATGTAATGACTTGTGTTTAGTAATGCTTCTAAATAGCATTAAAATTTTTGAGGTGAAGCTCGGCATTTCCCCTTTCCCTTTGGCAATCGTTAGCTTGTTCTCTGTATCTGTGGGTCTGTTTCTGCTTGGTTTTGTTTGTTTTGTTTGTTCAGGTACCACATATAAGTGAAATCCTATGGTATTTGTCTTCTGTCTGGCTTATTTCACTTGGCTTAATACCCTTAAGTTTATTGATGTTGTCACAAATGCCGAAATTTCATTCTTTTTATTGCCAAGTAATATTCCATTGAATATATATCATATCTTCTTTATCCATTCATTTACCAGTGGACATCTAGGTTGCTCCCATATTGTGGTGATTGTAAATAATGCTGCAATGAACATAGGGGTACATATATCTTTTCAAATTAGTGTTTTTGTTTTCTTCAAATAATTACCCAGAAGTGGTATTGCTATGTCAAATGGCAGCTCTATTTCTACTGTTTTTAAGGAATCTCCGTACCATTTCCCACAATGGCTGCACCAATTTACAATCCACCAAAAGTGCACAAGGACTCCCTTTTGTCCACTTTTTTTTTCTTTTTTTTTTTTTTAGGGAGAAAGATGGAGAGAGAGACAGAGAGAGAGAAGGGGGGAGGAGCTGGAAGCATCAACTCCCATATGTGCTTTGACCAGGCAAGCCCAGGGTTTCGAACCGGCGACCTCAGCATTTCCAGGTCGACGCTTTATCCACTGCGCCACCACAGGTCAGGCCTGTCCACATTTTTATCAGAACTTGTTGATTTTTTTTTTTTTATGATAGCCGTTCTGACTGCTATGAAGCAGTCTCTCATGGTGTTTTGATTTGCATTTCTCTGATGATTAATGATGTTGAGTACCTTTTCATAAGTCTGTTGGCCATCTGTATGTTCTCTTTGAAGAACTGTCTATTCACAGCCCTGGCTGGGTACCTCAGTTGGTTAGTGCATCTTCCCAATACACCAAGGTTGCAGGTTTGATTCCCAGTCAGGGCCCATACAAGAATCAACCAATAAAGGCAGAAATAAGTGGGAAAAGAAATGGCTATTTCTCTCTCTCCATTTCTCTCAAATCAACAATGAAATTTTTTTTAAAAAAATGTCTATTCAGGTCCTCTGACTGGGTGGTGGCGCAGTGGATAGAGCGTCGGACTGGGATGCGGAGGACCCAAGTTCGAGACCCCGAGGTCGCCAGCTTGAACACAGGCTCATCTGGTTTGACCAAAGCTCACCAGCTTGGTCCCGAGGTCGCTGGCTCGAGCAAGGGGTTACTCGGTCTGCTGAAGGCCCACGGTCAAGGCACATAAGAGAAAGCAATCAATGAACAACTAAGGTGTCACAACGAAAAACTGATGATTGATGCTTCTCATCTCTCTGTGTTCCTGTCTGTCTGTCCCTATCCGTCCCTCTCTCTGACTCTCGCTCTTTGTAAAATAAATAAATAAATAAATAAATAAAAAAGAAATGTCTATTCAGGTCCTCTGCCCATTTTGAAATTGGATTGGGGTTTTTTTTGGGGGGGGGTTGTTAAATTGTAGGATTTCCTTATCTAATTTGGATATAACCCCTTATTGCTTATACCATTTGTGTCTTCTCCCATTCAATAGGTTGTCTTTTTGTTTTGTTGAAGGTTTCCTTCGTTGCGCAAAAATGTTTTGGTGTGATGTAATCTCTTTAGGAGCCCACTGAATTACTAGAACCCTGAACCACAAATGTCTCAGTGGGGTGTGACCAAGATTGTGTGGGCCCTGGCCGGTTGGCTTAGTGGTAGAGCATCAGCCCAGCCAGTGGATGTCTCAGGTTTGATTCCCAGTCAGGGCATACAGGAGAAGCAAGCTTCTGCTTCTCCACCCCTCTCCCTCTCACTTCTCTCCTCTCTCTCTCTCTCTCTCTCTCTCTCTCTCTCTCTCTCTTCCCCTCCTGCAGCCATGGCTCAATTGGAGCAAGTTGGCCCAGGTGCTGAGGATGGCTCCACCGCCTCTGCCTCAGGTGCTATGAAGAGTTTGATTACTGAGCAACAAAGCAACACCCCAGATGGGCAGAGCATTGCTCCCTAGTGGGCTTGCCGGGTGGATCCCAGTTGGGGTGCATGTGAGAGTTTGTCTCTCTGCCTCCCCTCCTCTCACTGAATTAAAAAAGAAAAAAAAGATTGTGTAACAAATGAGTTTTGTTTCCAGTTTCTAAATTTTTAAAAGTATATTATTGCTTTGTTTAAAGAGTGCTATCCATTCATAAACCTTTCTCCAAGAAATTAATAACCAAGCTATGGGGAGAAATGCTTATTTTTTCTAATCTATATGCAACATGTTTCTAGGACTTCACGTCAGAGATATAATATCAGCAAAAACATAGTGTGCTTATTACATGCCAGACACTGTTCAAACTGATTTACATAGATGAACTAATTTAATCTTCATACCAACCCTATCAATAGAGACTATTATTATCTCCTGCTTTTAAAGGAGAAAGAGGTTATCTTATTGCAGGAACCAAAGGAGGACAAAAATGCCCAGACAACTTGATGAAGAAAGTAGGATTTATTAAAGCTGGTGAAGCACGTGAGATTTGTAGCTCTAAAACACGGGCTCCCTGAAGTTGACTCTCTTACAGGTTTTATACCTTTACAATATCTAAGTAATGGGCATGTGATTTCTTTGTTTAAGGTTTCCCAGGACTCAAGGAGAGGGAAGGGAAAGTTTTGGTGGGGTCAGCAAGGGTGAAGGGGTTTCTAGATCACTGGTCATAGTTACATACAGATCCTGTTATTCTTGCTTTGTATTGTAACTATGGGATATAGTTAATTTATCACTGGCTGACTCGGTTACCCCTGCTGGCTCCTTTCCCTTGTATTCTTTTTGTTTCTTCCTTCTCAGGTAAAAGGGGGCCTACCCCTCCTTCCTCAATCTAACTAGTATAAAGTTAGTACATGGCAGAACTGCCCTAACTCCTTTAGTGTTTTCTCGATAAAGTGACCAGAACAGTCCTGTTACAAGACCCATTGTGTCTTTCCTCTGCTCAAAGCTTTCCAGTGGGGCTCCCTTATCTCCTTTAACGGCCTGCAAAGCCCTACACACCTACCTCCTTGCCTTCAGCTCCTGTTCCTCTCCCCTTTGCTCATGACACCTGTAAGGCCAGCAGCCACCACATGGCCATGCAGATGCAGGTTCTCATTGGATTCAGGCAGAGCAGATGGTAAAGGAATGGTGGAGCTGGAGGATGGTGAGCCATTCTATTTATTAAAGTCTCGTAATGGTAGATGAGCAAACAGGCAGGGAAGACCGCTTCCCTTTCTCTTAGGTCTCCCAAGCCCCTCAGCATTCCAGACTCAGTGGGACTCATAGGCCTCCACCAGCCTCAGCAGGCTTCCAAGCCCCTCAGCTCTCTTTGCCTCTACACTCTCTTCTCTGGTTCCACAACCCGGACTCCTTCCCCTGACTCACCTTCCGGACTCTCTCTCTCTCTTTTTGCTCTCTCAGCAAAACAAGCTGGGGGCAAAAACCCTTTCTCCAGCAAACAATCGCCCCTCCCAAGCAGGAAGGCAATCTGCAATTTGTAATCTGCCACTCGAAGGGCAAGCACCCACAGCCTTCCATAGACTAGAGCAGTGGTTCTTAAACTTTTTGAAGTCGGCGCATTTAAAATCCTACAAATAATTGTAGGCACACTATACACAAATTTCTGAGAAATATGTTATAATAATTAAGTCAAATATTAAAGAAAAAATATATAAAGTCCCAGCGTGCTTTTATGGCAATTAAACAAAATAAATATGACATAATTAAATTCATTCTGACATTAAAAAACATTTTTATGTTACATTTTTTGAGTTATTCTTTTTAGAATTTGTAAAAAAGAGGGGTTAAAAAATTCAAAAACTACAAAAAAGTTATCTTTTTATGTATATAGATACATTCTTAGTAAGATTCAGTAAATTCAGCAGATACTAGTGCAAATATGTTTTTTCATTCTTGTGTTTATGAGAAATATGAGCCGGATGTGTCCTAGCAATTTCTTCAATGTTTGGGCATATATTTGAAAGGCAAACTCTCCTTTCCTCGTCAATACATTGAAGAATTCTTTTCTTTTTACTCTTGTTTTGAGGATATAAAATCCTAATTCACATAAATAGAATGTTGAAAATTGTAGTAAAATATTCAAAGCTTTTTTAGATATTGCCACATATTCTTCTTTTATAGAAATCCAAAAGGCTTCAAGAGACAATTCCTTATGTTTAATCATCAATCCATGATCAGTGGATATAGCTGCCAGTTTTTCTTCTGTTAATGTTAAACCAAAATCACTTGAAGCTTCCATGAATGGGTTTTTAATCCAATCATATTGTTCAGTGTTAAGTGATAAAAAATGCTATAAATTAAATTCTGCCCATCAGCCTTCAAATCCTATTTTATTTACACTTAACTTTTGCTCACTTCCAGAATCAGATTTTTCAATATCACACTTCTTTTTGAGAAATCTATCCATTTTATTTTGGTGGATTTATCTAAAAATAATATAATGATGTGTTAATAATAAATATAGTAATGATGTGTTAACAAAAAGAGTGGTATTTCCATAATGAAATGGTATAATAGAGTAACTATATTTATTTTTATATCTGGGCACATGCTGCAAACCATACACACCATCTTAACTTCATAACAAACAAAGGATAGAAAAAACTTGCCTCCAGTCTTTCCCAAGAACATGGGGGGTAGTGTAAACAATCCAGCACCACAGCTTAACAGCCTTTTACAACCTAATCAGGCAAGTGAGGTGGGAGGTCGGGCAGACTGTCAGTCAGTTTATAGCCAATTTCCCACACCGCATTCCCCCAAAAATCTAAACTCCAAAAACCCTGTTGGTTTTTTGGTCCCCAACAGGCATATATGTCTCTGGAATACCACAGGGCGCACCTGGAGATCTTCTAGGGTGCACTGTGACATTCGAATAAAAGCTATAAAATATATTAATAGGCTTTAGAAATAACTTCAAAGGAACTAGTCCAGTAAACAGGTGAGCCCAGACTCCCAGGATGGCTAGGAGCTGAAGAGTCCTTGAGATAGAGAAGTCGTTAGACTCCCAGGATGGTTAGGAGCTAAGGAGTCCTTGAGATAAGGAAGTCACAAAGAACTCCTAAGACAGTAAATGTAACCACATCCTAGGGGATAGATAGGGATATTTCCAGCTGGGGCTTTCAACTGTATGACTGGTTACTAAGGCACGTGACTAGAATTTAATTTGGGGGAGCCAATTGCTAAATGCCAAATTTGCTTCTGTATGAACTGCTTGCTTGCTACGCTATAAAAACCCCTAGACTGTAGGCGCTCGGTGTGGCTCTTGTTACTACCACTAGAGTCCACCCCTGCGCAGGTTTATTTTCCTTTGTTTTGTTCTCTAATTCTTTTGGCCATAAAGATTTGTCTGAAACTCTCCAAACGTCTCCAGTGTTTGTTTTACCCGGCGAGTGCTACATGCACCAGTGTGCCCTGGCACACACTTTGAGAACCACTGGACTCTACATGCTAGGCACTGCCCCAAAACAAACAAGCATACCTAAAAAAAATACATTTGTTTACCCAACAACATTCCAGCCTCCTTGTTCCCACCTTTGAGCACTCACATGTGCTGCTTCCTCTGCTGGGAAGGATCTCCTCAGGATAATCCCTCCCCTACTCCATCATAGACTTTAGGTCTTTATTCAAATGTCATCTCAACCAGGCCTTCCTGAATCATCTTATTTAAAAATGCAACTCATCTGCATTTCCCTCCAGGGCTTATTTTTCTCTATGGCACTTACTTAATATGTGATGTAACTTAATGTATAGTCCCCAACCTACTCTAGCATGTAAATCTCCTGAGAGTGGGCATTTTTATGTTGCACTTAGAGCAGTATTTGGCACATAATGGGAGAGTAGCTAAATGGATGAGTATTGTAGATGCAGAGGAACTGTATATAAGAAAAATATGAATTTGAACTCAATTGAACATGAACAATAAGGGTCACAAAAAAATGGCTGCAGGAATGACTGACTCATTTACTCAGGGTGGGATGAGGCGTCCTGCTGCAGTTTCCCCTGAAGCCAGGGAGGATTTTTGTATGATTTGCCAGCCTTGTTAATTATTCCAGAATATGGTGACCTTTCTTTGTTCCTAGAGGCTATGCACAAAGGGCACTCGTGTAATAGACTCCAGAAAAAATTTTTCTATAAAATAGGAAGGGTCTTAGACTGCTCCTGAAAATCTAGAGAATTTTTCCTTGTCAATGGGCACAGTTGTGGCTGACTCTGGAGCCCAGGCTGAGGCTTCCTGGTCTGGTGATGTGTTCCTCCATGGTTTGGTGAGATTTGTACATACTCATAATTCTCTTTTTCTTAGTCTGTTGCTTTAACTAGCTATTACTCTAGAACCTAGGCTAATGTTTCTCTGACTGGTGATGTTGTGTAGCTTATTGTTGTGTTGATTCTTTCTTTATTCTACTTTAGGTTACATAAGTTCAAACCCCTTTTGATTTTGCCTTATTTTTGTTATTAATCATAATATATTTCCCCCTAAAATCCATCCGTGAGTAATTGCAACTCTGTACCACACCTCCTGCAAGCACAAGATGTAAGGTCAGAAGGGAGAGGCTGGTCCGCAGAAGAAAGAATAACACAACATGCAGAGAGTTAGAGACAAAAAGGTAGAGGTTGCCATGGCTACATCCTGCCCATTTCCATGTTCTGGTTCTCTTCCTGCCCCAGAGTCTGTCAAACATCTGTGTTCTTGTCATAAATCCAACCCCTCTGCATAGCCATAGTTTTTTGCAGCTAAGAATCCTTTTTTTTCTTTTTTAAAGAGAAGGACAGACAAGAAGGAAGAGTGATGAGAAGCATCAACTCATAGCTGCAGCACCTTAGTTGTTTATTGATTGCTTTCTCACACGTGACCAGGAGGCTCCAGCTGAGTCAGTGACCCCTTGCTCAAGCCTGCAACCATAGAGTAATGTCTATGATCCTATGTGCAAGCTGGCAACCCCACACTCAAGCTGGTGAACCCACGCTCAAGCCAGCAACCTTGGGATTTTGAACCAGGGTCCTCTGCTTCACAAGCTGACAACCTATTCACTGCATCACAGCCTGGTCAGGTTCCAATACTTCTTTTCAAAGAGTCCTTGTTAATGCAAAGGGAAAAAAAGCAAGAAATAAAATACATATTGGGAAGGAAGACAAAACTGTCTTTGTTCACATAGGACATGATAGAAAGAATCTATAAAAAACTGGAATTAAGATTTCAGCCAAGTTTCAGGATACAAGGTTATATGCAAGTCAGTTGCTTTTCTTTCTCTTCTTTTTATTTAGTGAGAGGAGGGGAGGCAGAAACAGACTCCTGCATGTGCCCTGCCCATCTGAACCCAGCTCTTCTTGGTGCCTGAGGCAGAGGCCATGGAGCCATCCTCAGCGCCCAGGGCCAACTTGCTACAATCGAGCCATAGCTGCAGGAGGTGAAGAGAGAGAGAGAGAAAAAAAGTAAGAGGGGAAGGGTGGAGAAGCAGATGGTCACTTCTCCTGTGTGCCCTGACCGGGAATCAAACCTGGGACTTCCACATGCTGGGCTGATGCTCTATCACTGAGCCAACTGCCCAGGGCTCAATTGCTTTTCTATATACCAACAATGAACAAGTGGAATTTGAGATTATAAACACAATACTATTTACATTAGCACCTAAAATTAAATACTTAGGTATCCAATAAAATTTGTCAAGATCTGTATGAGGAAAACTACAAGACCCTGATAAATGAAATCAAAGAATTAAATAAATGGATACTCTATATTCATAGATAGGAACACTAAATATTGTCAAAATGTCAGTTCTTTCCAAGTTAATATATAGATTCAAAGCAATCCCAATCGAAATCCCGTTATTTTATGTATATTGACAATCTGATGGTAAAGTTTATATGAAGAGGCAAAACACCCAGAATAGCAAACATAACACTGAAGAACAAAGTTGGAGAAAAATTCTACCTGACATCAAGACTAAGTTATAGTAATCAAGACAGTGTAGTATTTGCAAAATAATAGACCAATAGATTAGTGGCAGAATATTATATTAGCACATAAATAGAATACCACAAATGTCAACTGATCTTGGACAAAGGCAACACAATGAAGCCATGAATCCCTTTGACAAATAGTGCAAAAAATGTATCTATACACAAACTTTAAACCTTTCACAAAAATTAACTCAAAATAAATTGTAGATCTCAATGTAAAATGCAAAGCTGTAAAACTCCTAGAAGGTAATATAGGAGAAAACCTAGATAACCTTGGGTATGAAGCTATTTTTTAAATACATCGAAGATATGATTCATGAAAGAAATAATTGGCAAGCTAAAGTTCATTAAAGTTTAAAGCTTCTGCTCTGCCTGACCAGGCAGTGGCGCAGTGGATAGAGTGTCAGACTGGGATGCGGAGGACCCAGGTTCGAGACCCCAAGGTTGCCAGCTTGAGCACGGGCTCATCTGGCTTGAGCAAAAAAAAAAAAAAAAAAAGCTCACCAGCTTGGACCCAAGGTCGCTGGCTCCAGCAAGGGGGTTCCTCGGTCTGCTGAAGGCCCGAGGCCCATGGTCAAGGCACATATGAGAAAGCAATCAATGAACAACTAAGGTGTCGCTATGAAAAACTGATGATTGATGCTTCTCATCTCTCTCCATTCCTTAATGACTCTCTGTCCCTGTAAAGAAAAAAAAAGAAACTTTTGCTCTGCAAGATATTATGAAGAAGACAAGCCACAGATGGGGAGAAAATATTTGCAAGGTACATCTGATAAAAGATTGTTATCCTAAACACATAAAACTTTTAAAACTTGGTTAGAAAACGTTGTACTAAAAATGGGCCAAAAACCTTCAGACACTACACCAAGGAAGACATACAGATGGCAAGTAAGCATGTAAAAAAATGTTCCAGTTGGGGGCTGAGTAAAAAAAGTGAAGAGATTGAGCAAAAAAGAGTTCATAGGCCCTGCCTGAATGGTCCAGTGGATGGGGCCAATCCCCCATCAGAGTACATACAAGGAAACAACTAAACAGCTGAATGGAATGAGATTTTCCTCCCCCCTCTCAAATCAGTGGGGAAAAAAAGTTTCCAAGATACAGACAAGTGTGATTACAGGAGAGAAAAGGGCGGAGGAAGGTAAAAGAAGGTAAAGGGGGATTAAATGGTGATGGAAGGAGACGTAGGGTGGTGAAGGCGTGGTGCAGTGTACTGATGATGTAATATAAAATGGAGACGTAGGGTGGTGAAGGCGTGGTGCAGTGTACTGATGATGTAGTATAAAATGGTACACCTGAAACCCATGTAATTTTATGTCACCACAATAAATTCAATTAAAAAATAGATTTGTCAAAATATTTCCTTGAGATTGGTGTTTTAATAAAACTCTTGGCACACTTGAAACCGGGGAGGGGGGGCATGTTCCACATCATGTTATCAAACTACACATGCAAATTACAGGAAATGCAAATTACAATGAGATACCACTACCACACACCTATATATTAGATTGGCCAAAATCCAGAACACTGACAACACTGGTGAGGATATGGAGCAACAGTACTCTCACATTGCTGGTGGGAGTCAAAAATGTTACAGCTGCTCTGGAAGACAGTTTGGCAGTCTTACAGAAACTAAACACACTCTTAACACATAATCCAGCAGTCATGTTCCTTAATATAGGCCTGCACTGAATGTCTATAATGTAAGTACCAAGAAAAGATCAAAATGTTAGATTCAGGAAAGTGTGCTGGGATTGCCAGAGTGTAGGAGCAGAGACAGGGAGGTAATGATAGGGACCCTGTAAGGCTGAGAACAAAGGAAGACAAACGTTTGCATTCCATTGGTCAGAGACTCTTATCAGAAGTTTATGTTTGAAATTCGCCAATGAGCTAGACCCAGTCCCTGTTGCTATGCTGTGTGCGACCCCCTTAGCGAATAGGTAACTGCCACATCTGCTTCTGTATAATGCTTGCTTACTTAGGATACATAAGGACCTAGCTGTAAGTGCCAGGCGCGATTCCCGTTTGTAGCTCCTTGTGGGTATGGTGTCTCCGGACATCTGGGAATTTGCCCCTGCGCAGGTTAAACTGGCCAATAAAGAAACATCTATACTCCTGAAAGTTTCTGGCGTCTGTTCTCGTACCCAGTGCATGCTACATATAGCAGTTTCACTCAGAATTGCCAAAACTTGGAAGCAACCTCAAGATGTCCTCCATTAGGTGAATGGTAAACTGTGAGATGGAGGAAACTTAAATGTCTATTATGAAATAAAAGAAGCCAATTTGAAAAGGCTACAACACTGGATGGTTCTAACTGTATGACATTATGGAGAAAGCAAAACTATGGAGACATAAAGATCAATGATTATCCCGGGTGAAAAAGATGAATAGGCAGAACAGTTGTTTTAGGTCAGTGAATAGTCTGTAAACTTTAAGATGTCATTACGTCCTTGTCCACACCCATAGAATGTACACCAAGATCAACTTACGTGTCAACATGGGTTTATCCTTTGTAAAACATGTACCCTTCTTGTGAATGATGCTGATAATGGTGGGGGCTATGCATGTGTGGAGACAGGGATATTGGAAATTTTTATAGCCCTAAAACCGCTCTTAAGAAAATGTCTTAAAAACACAAAACCAAACCTATCTTCATCTTTGTTTATAGACCTGAATTAACAAAGACTTAGACTTCAATGTCAGACACAGTCTACATTCTTTTTTTTTTTTTTTTTTTACAGAGAGTCAGAGGGATAGGTAGGGACAGACAGACAGGAACGGAGAGAAATGAGAAGCATCAATCATTAGTTTTTCGTTGCGACAAGTTAGTTGTTCATTGATTGCTTTCTCATGTGCCTTGACCCAGGGGCTACAGCAGACCGAGTAACCCCTTGCTCAAACCAGCGACCTTGGATCCAAGCTGGTGAGCTTTTGCTCAAACCAGATGAACCTGCGCTCAAGTTGGCGACCTCGGAATCTCGAACCTGGGTCCTCCGCATCCCAGTCCGACGCTCTATCTACTGCACCAACGCCTGGTCAGGCTACATGATTTCCTTTTATGTAGTGAGTGGCATCTCCAGTGTCCAAGTGTCAGATACTTTACTTTGCCAAATCTGGAGGGATTCCTCTGGTGGCCTCAGGTATTTGACATCTGCCCAGCTAACTAAAATCTATACATGCCCTATGAATGTGTCTTGAAAACATCCAGTAATCTAAGAAGAAAGTATTATAATCAACAGGCAGAATTTAAAACTACCTGTTGGACCAGTTAAGTGAATTTTTGATGGCCTGAAAGTGGGTGTGTGTGTGTGGTAATGGAAATGTCATTTTCCTGCTCTTAAATTCTGTCCTTCAAAACAAAATAGTTTAATGAAGTTTGGCAAATCCCCTAATAATCTTATGTATGTAAACCCTAATCTTAAACATATGCTTTATACATTCATGTTTTATATATGTCTGTCATTTTAACTTTGCCCTAACATCTTGGGATGAAAATATTTTTATACTTTTCCAACAAAAACCTTCATTTTATACCAAAATAAACAAAATCTCCATTAAAATTACTAAAACCATTTGAAGCTCAAGTAAGGCAGTTTTTTTTCATTCTTCCCCCATTAAGAACAATGTGAAAAACAACTCTACCTCTGGTAAAGAATGTGTTCAAGACTTCGTATTATCTTAAATGACATTATTTTGAGAAAGATCTTTATTTGCTTTACACACAGTAGAAATTATATTACACATTAACATAATATATATGATATATATTGTTCATTAAATTTTTGCCATTAGAAAAAAATTTAAAAATAAAATTTTTGCCATTGTTTAAAAAAACCCCAAAAAACAAAGTTGTTTGGTGATTTTTTTTTTTTTTAAAGCTGTACATTTTCTCCAAAAGAGGAATTCCTAGGAATTTGTCCCTGGAGTGGAATAATTAGGTACATGATTCCATCTTAAGTTTTCTCTTAGAAGAAGTTTGGGATTCACAAAATTATTTCTATTCTCTTTTTTTCTTCTTCTTTCCCAACTTTTCTGCCATCTTCCTCTTCTTGACTGACACCAGGCCACTTCCTTTTGTTGAATTCTTACTGACACCAGGTGAGCCCCATTCCTCCATGTCAGGTTTCAACTGCATTTCTTCTTCCTGAACTAGAACTCCAGATTTCTTCTTGATGCTTCTGGACTGTTCTTTACTTACTAGAATACAAAAGACAGTGCATTTACTATTGCTAATCCCTTTTGAAAAATATCACAGGCTGACAATAGAGTGAAGTTATCTGCATTGCCTTCACTTTAATAATTCAAGAGGTATTTTTTTTAATGACTATTTCATTTACCAGGAGAAGGCTCTGCAGCTGGGGGAAGGCTTTCTTTCGTGTCTGTCATGCTGTCCAGCCACACTCCTATACAGGTCAGCCTGGCATGAGTATTTATTTCACAGAGTAAAGATGGGGGAACTTTCTAAAACAAGCAAGAAAAATCAGAACAACACAGAGAAATTTTAAAAATTATGATGTTTCTATAATAAACTCCTTAATTTAAAACACTGTTATTTTCTTGAGAATCCACTGTTTAGAAGAAATCTATTATTCAGATTCATGACTGGCTTGAATACATTGTTCACAGAGCCTATTTCTGACTATTCAGAAATTGTAAATTCACTAAGGAAAGGGCCCATGCCTTGTTCATTTCTAACTCTGCATAAAGTAGGCACTTACCAAACCATTTTTGCAGAATAAACCAAGACTCTAGGAGAGGGAGACCATCAAAGGGAATTTTCCAATGATCTAGTTCAAGACTACTGTTGATTCCATAATTGATCAGGAATTTTCAAACTTCTATTTTTTCTTTTTTTAGTAATGGCAATATTTTATCTAACAAAATTTTACAGGAAAAAAAGAAAAAGCAATCTACAGAGAATATCACTATACAAAAAAGAAGAAAGCTGCACTTCTGGGATCCCGCCAGCTCAGACCCCAATGCCAACCCGAGGCAGCTTTGTGGAACCCTAACTTTACAATTATGACTATCAATCACTCCTGGAAGAGATTTTAAAAAGCTTATTTAAAGATCTCTATGACCCTTAAGAAAAATTCCCTCTCACTTAAGCCCAGGCATCTGAGAGTAAGACTTGCACGAAAGCGTATTCACAGTGTGCTAAGACACTGACCTTATCATCTTGGAGCTCCCACACTTTGATGAAACCATCACTCGACGCTGTGACAATAACACAATGCTCTGGAATTTCAAAACTGAGCATGTCTTTTACCCTGAAATAAAAATATTAACACCATGAAAGATCCTTTCTTCAAATAGTATGATACTGTTATTGGCTTCTATGCACATTCTTCCTTTTTCAGTAACTAGTTTCACTTCCCATGAGTCACCAAGTCATTTTTCAGGGTCTAAATTCTAAGATAAAACTGTTAACTATTATCTTTTATGAAAAAATGATAACTATAAATAGGTTATCACAAAGAAAATAAAAAGTTAAAACAAAGCCCTCACCCCCAGAAACTACAAGTTCAGTACAGACAGAAATGTTAAGAAATGAATCAAGGCTTCCTCCCATATATCCATTCCTACCACTCTGGGGCCAGCACCCGTAGTCTAACTATGATCATTTTTCTCTTGCTTTGTGAAGTAGACTGGCCTCTCTGCTTCCATTTCTGACTCCTAACAATTTTTAAAAATGCAAATCAAATCATGTTACTCCCAGGCTTAAAATTCTACAAAGCTAGGATCTGCATGTGAATAACAGGGAGAGGAGGAAGTGGGTAGGGATATTTATGAAGCAAGACCGACTATAAACTGACAACAGCTGAAGCTGGGTTGTGGGTCTACAAGGGCTGCTTCCTCAAACTGGTCTATCTGCCATGAAGTTTTTCCAAAAGAAGAAATAAACACAACAAAATCTACAAACATTTAACATAAAATCCAAACTCTGCACAATAGCCTACAGGGACGTTCTGCAGAACAGCCTGCAGGGACATGTAGGCTCACCCTGACCTAGTAGTAACACAGATCTTCTATGTCGTCTTGATATGCACCCAGCTCTTTCCTCCTTCAGAGCCAGTGCTCCTACGGTTTTCTCCTTTTAGCACGCAGGAGTCTATCTCCCCTCCTCTCACTTATTAAAAAAAAAAAAAAGTTCCTTTTTATCCATAAGGTCTCATTTCTCTTCCACTGTTCATCTTAACTAGGCCATTATAGTGATTGCAGTATTCTGAGTATTTACAGAGAGAGGTTTCTTAAAACCTAACTATTTAGAAAATAACTAAGGCTTACTTAAGATGTAGAACATGCAAATGAAACATGTTAAAGTATAACTCTTTATCACCTTTCTCAAAATGACAGTAGAAAAAGCAGAGGCAGTCACTGGATCCCAGCTCCACTGGCTAAGAGTGGGATAACCTGGCAAAGCCACTTAACTATTTACTCTGAGACTCAGTGTCCGTCCCTGGAAACATACACACAGGAAGAGGTAACAGAAGTCTGTAATGCTGTATTTCTTCTGCAGGAAGAACAAGCGAGATATAACGGGGGAAGAAGTGGCCAAGCGGAAGGAAGTAAAAACGCAAGAGTGGTCAGGGGCAACACTCAAGATTGTTTCCTTTTCTTTTCCGGTTCAAATATGGTTGATTTCAGGCCCTAATAAAATTATTGGAAAAGCACCATGTGTAAAAATGACTTGTCTCGAGGACTTCACTTTTGCATTTACTAAGGCCAAGACATTTCCACCATCCTCTTAAGACTCCAGACTCTATAATACATATCATATATATGCAGGTATGTCTAGCTCTGCAATTGTTCATAAAAAATGGATACCCCAGCCTGACCTGTGGTGGCACAGTAGAGAAAGTGTCAACCCTGGAATGCTGAGGTCGTCAGTTAGAAACCCCAGGCTGGCTTGGTCAAGGCACATACAAGAAGCAACTATGAGTTGATGCTTCCTGTTCCTCCCTGCTCTCTCTCTAAAATCATTAATACACACACACACACACACACACACACACACACACACACACACACACACACTTCCTGCCTTATGAAACTATTGCATATAACATTGAGACTATACACATACACACAATAAATTGGTGAACAAACCAACCACCTGTTTTCATGAGCTTTAAATTCACAGAGGCACGTTAATGAACCGATGTCACAAAACCTTACAACTTCTTCATCTCCGGCCACTGCAAGGACAGACTCCTATGAGAGAAAAACAACAATATCCAGAATGTCAAACGATTCTGACCATCACACACACACTAAAACTCCACCCCTTGATTTCTGTTCACTTACTGAAAGAAATGCAACAGAAGATACTCGCTTTTCATTTGCAATGCTGCCGCTAACAGATGCTGTGTCAAGATGGTAGACATCTATTTTATTCAGTACAACTACTATGTATTTCTCTCCTGTTGGGGACCATTCCACTATGTGAGCATCTGTAAGTTAAAACACAGAAAGAACCTTTTCATTTCATAAATAAAAAATAAAATGATCAGAGTAATAACAAAACAACATAGCAAATACTTATACAGCACGTTTTCACATCCCTTATGCTACCCTCAAATAACTTATAAACATATTTTGCAAGTTGAATTTTAGACAATAAACTAGGTTCAAAGAATCATTAAAGGTTACAGAGTTGGTAGTAATAAAGCCACAAGAATCCCAATCTAAAATGAAAAAGCGCCTGACCTGTGGTGGCGCAGTGGATAAAGCGTCGACCTGGAAATGCTGAGGTCGCCGGTTCGAAACCCTGGGCTTGCCTGGTAAGGCACATATGGGAGTTGATGCTTCCAGCTCCTCCCCCCCTTCTCTCTGTCTCTCTCTCCTCTCTCTCTCTCTGTCTCTCTCTCTCCTCTCTAAAAAAAAAATTAATAAAAAAAAATTAAAATGAAAAAGCAAAGTAAGCCAAAGTAGTGTTTTTCATTCACTGGTCCACAGACTGGTCCACCAGAAATTTCATGCCCGTCCGCAGAAGAGTTAACCACCCGGATGTCATGTGAAGATCACTGACCCAATGATCTTAGTTGAATTCACTTATGCTCAGGAAGATTTCTGCCTTAGCAGTCCTCAAAATGATCCTATTTTCACTGGTCCCCAAGTGTAAAAAGATAGAAAGCCACTGAAAAGCATCTGCTTTCATAGGTAACCAATATCATGCAGGCAAATAAATGCATTATGTGCATGCACACGTGCATATAAATATTCATATTCCATCAAGTTACCAACAGATACATTCCAAACAAGTATACTCACTTTGTTTTATATTTTTTATGAATGCTGATCTTCCTTCTACAAGATTCCATGTTCTGTAAAACAAGAAACTCATGGCATGACACTAACGTTTACTAGGTATAAAGTTATAAATCAGGGGTCAGGAACCTTTTTGGCTGAGAGAGCCATGAATGCCACATATTTTAAAATGTAATTCCGTGAGAGCCATACAATGACCCGTGTACGTTACACATTATCCAATAAAAATTTGGTGTTGTCCCAGCTGTGATTGGTTCCAGCTACCTGCAACCATGAACATGAGCAGCAGGAGATGAATGGATTATAATATATGAGAATGTTTTATATTTTTAATATTATTTTTTTTATTAAAGATTTGTCTGTGAGCCAGATGCAGTCATCAAAAGAGCCACATCTGGCTCGCGAACCATAGGTTCCTGACCCCTGGTCTAAAT
Organism: Saccopteryx bilineata; assembly: GCF_036850765.1. Taxonomy (NCBI): domain Eukaryota; kingdom Metazoa; phylum Chordata; class Mammalia; order Chiroptera; family Emballonuridae; genus Saccopteryx; species Saccopteryx bilineata. The sequence continues at coordinate 195,489,977 of NC_089492.1, read as the reverse complement.
GAAGACTTCTCATATAACAAGTTACTAAATATATGGCTATTCAGAAGAACAACCATCTTTCCTATAGCAATATAAGAAATATTATCAAGATTAACTCATTAAAGGGGTATTCCCATATCCCTTTGACATATTTAATATATATTCAAAAGGTTTTACTTCTGAAAACATTTCTTTTTCAGACCATGCACCTCTTCATGGCTTACACTGACTATGTGCCTGAATGGAGTTTGAATCCTCAACCTCAGCATGTTGGGACAATGCTCTAACGACCAACTAAGCCACCCCGCCGGGGACTAAAGCGTGTCATTTTTTTCCTACCATTGTGCAAAGGTTCACTAGCTTTCAATCTTTCCTTGTATCACAATATTTTTGGGATTCCTGTTGTACTTGAGGAACAAAGACCAAAACTAAATAAAGATGCTCTTATGCATTAACGACCTACCTCAATGTCTTATCTGTACCCACAGACAGCGCCAACTTGCCAGATGGGTGAATAGAAAGAAAGGTCACATGTCCTCTAAAAGAAAACCAACAGTTAGCCCCCAACTTGACCGGCACCTGGAGATTGCCAATGAGAAAGGGCAGGACTCACCTGTGTGCCTTAATCGACTTTAGACACTCCCATTTCTTTGCATCCCAGACACAAATGAGTCCATCTTCTGCCCCACTGATTAAGTGCCTGTTGCCATGAAATTTCAGGCAAGTTATTGTGCCTACAGGAAATTAATATTCAAAATTAATATTCTGAATGCAACATCCATTTCTGATTTGAAGGCTATATATTGTGGTAAGTAAGACATCCAATGTAAGTATTACTGAGTGGAAAATTAATTTTTTAATATAGTATTGTAGTTTCAAGCCTATGTAAATATTTTCAGCAAAGTTTCTCTAGTTGCAGTTATAGATTTGAACTGATCAGTTTACTTTCTTATAATTTTTTTTTTGTGTGTGTGACAGAGACAGTCAGAGAGAGGGACAGACAGGAAGAAACAGAGAGATGAGAAGCATCAATTCTTCGTTGCAACACCTTAGTTGTTCATTGATTGCTTTCTCATATGTGCCTTGACCATGGGGCTACAACAGAGTGAGTAACCCCTTGCTTGCGCCAGTAATCTTGAGTTCAAGTTGGTCAATCTTGTTCAAACCAGATGAGCCTGTGCTCAAGCTGGTGACCTCAGGGTCTCAAACCTGGGTCCTCTGCATCCCAGTCCGATGCTCTATCCACTGCCTACCACCTGGTCAGCCCAGACCAGTTCACTTTCTTGCTCAACATTCCCATAATCAAAATTTAGGAGATAGTAAGATTGAGAAATCCAACAAAACCAACCAGCTAACAGCTAACCAGGAAGAAAAGGCTGAGATGCACTGCCACAACTTCTACTTCCTAAACAGTCAGCTACCCAATCATCCACAGTTCAATTACCATTCCAGAGATGTTTTTTGATTTGACCTCTACATAGTTCTCATTCACTGTCATCAGACCTTAAAATGTTACTCTTCCATCTCCTTCCCAGAGTTAAAATATTAATAGGCTGAAGGGAGGTGAGTTGATGGAAGAACCTAGCATTCCTCTAGCTCCCAAAAGCTATCCTTATACGTTTGCCCACAAGTAAAATTCCCTATCCTCTGAAGCTGTGTCAGCCAGCTGAACTGCACTATAAGGTCAGGGGGCAGCGAACACTGCCTGCAGGCCATATCTGGTCTTCGTTTATAAAGGCACTGTTACCAGAACACGGCCTTACTCATTCAGTTACAAGACACCTATGGCTGCTTTAGCACTACAACGGCAGGGGTGAGTGATCCTAACAGAGACCACATAGCCACAAAACTGAAATATTTTGGTTACAAAATATTAAATATTTTGTCATTTACAGATGAAGAGTGTGAACCCCCGTGTCTCTTTGTTCATCTGCACACCTCCTGGTCAACCCTTTACATTGCCCTCCATAAATGAAAGCGCCTGAAGTCTTTGATGAACAACTTTGTATCACCACCCCGCTGCCCACACGGACACTACGTGGGCTTCCACACCGCCTCCTCGCAAAGTAGGAGGCTTCAGCTGGCTTTGCCCATGTTTTCCTGTTTCCCTCCTATCCCACTGCTTACCCTGGGTATTCTGCTTTCCCACATCCTCCCCTCCTTCTACCCATGACACCATCTGCTCCACAGAAAAGAGTTTATCTGTTACCAACTAAGAGAAACCAGAATTTATATGAGGAATAAAGGAAATCAGGGACCCCACTTCATTCACCCCCCACCCAAACTCCTTCTAAGTCCTTTTCTTATTGTTGAACACCTGTACAAATGGATTTGGAAAGACCAGTTTTGTTCAAATGACCTCTTTGAAGCTTTCCTTATATAAATTGGGATTTGAAGACAGAAAAGAAATGCATATTGAAATGACTCAAAGCCTAGTATCTGCTGGAAACCAAGACATTTGACAGAGCTGCTAAAGACCACCCAATAAGACCACCCAATAAGACTATCCAAATTTACTGCTAGCCACCAATGCTTAGGGTGGAGCTTCTGAAATGTATACTGCTCACAAAAATGAGGGGATATTTTATAGCGTCATATTCATTTAGAAATATCCCCTCATTTTTGTGAGCAGTATATAAAGACAGGATAGGAAAAAGGGTACCTGTCTTATTTGCCTTTAATTGAAGGAAACCAACTTCCTTGGGTGAGTTTCCCTAAACCCAGTATATAATTGATTCTACTAATTTGAGTTCTTCCTTCCCATTTCCTCTTTTCTTAAATACATGTTTCACCCCTCCTTCTTTGTCTCCTGGAAAAACACAATGAAACAGCATATAATGTTCAACATTGAGGAAAAAATGATCTGTTCAGTCCTTCTATTTCTTGATCCTGCCATTATCCTGGGCAACTGTACCATCTGTGCAGAAAAGCCAACCATGACCTGAGAATCCCTCTTTCTTGACTTCCTCAAGTCCAGTGACCTGTGCCTTCTCTGTATTTTAGCCCCTCACCCTCACAGCCTAGACACTGTTACCATCCAGAGCTGTTCCACATAGAACTCCTGAACTCTAAAACTCTATCTCTGGCTACAATCTCACATCTTTCCAGCCCTTTCGTGCCTTCCATCACTCTTTTTTTTCCTTTCCTTCATTTTTAAAAATATTTATTTTATTGATTTTAGAGAGGTAGGGAGAGAACAGAAGAGAGACATCTGTTCCCATATGTACCCTGACCAGGGATCAAACTGGCAACCTCTGTGCTTCAGGATGATGCTCTAACCAACCAAGCTATCAGGCCAAGGCTCTGCCTGCCTTCTTATTTCAAAGATCTGTAGACCCTTTATAACCCTTCTCTAGGCTGAAACCAAAACTATTCTTTCACCAAACTCAATTCCCCTTTAATTTAATCCTCCAATTGTGCACACCAAATAACTTTCCTTGCTCTACAGAAATGTCTGCAGCTTACTGCAAACTGACGTAACTGAACCCATAGCCTCTAAATCAATTGGGTGGCTCTCCTCAGTCCTCTGGCTTGTTCTCAGTCAGCATCTCTTTCATGTCCTGTCAGCACTTTCCTCAAACCCGGGCTGGTCGATTCTTCCCTCCCTTCCATTCAAACCCTAACCTCCTCCTCTCAAGGACCACTAAGATCCAGCAACCCCATCCTTCATTTCCACTTTCTAGCAATACTAAACTGCTACGGTTCACCACGTACACCAGTGATTAAAAACGTGGGCTCTAGACCTAGGTTCAACTTCCAGTTCCACACTGCTTTGTGGCCTTAGGCAAGCCATGTAACATCCTTGAACCAAGGTTTTCTCTTCTATAAACTGAAAATACAGTTTTACTTTTGGGGGGGGCACATTGCTGGGTATCAGCTACTTCCTCACAAGAGTCAGCTGTCAATACGCTGGTGCTGCTTGTGCTCCTCATGCTGCCCACTCTGCCGGAATGCCCTCTTCCTGTTTGCAAATTTCACCCGCCTAACCACTGATTTCTCTTTTAAAGTAATTCAGACGTCATTTTAAGAAAGTCTTCAGCCTGACCTGTGGTGGCGCAGTGGATAAAGCATCAATCTGGAACACAGGTCTCCAGTTCGAAACCTTGGGCTTGCCTGGTCAAGGCACATATGGAAGTTGATGCTTTCTGCTCTTCCTTGTCTCTCTCTCTCTCTCTCTCCCTCTTTCTCTCTCTCCTCTCTAAAATGAATAAACAAAATCTTAAAGAAAAAGTGTTCAGTTAAAATTAATTTCTTCCACTTTCCTTCCAACCTGAGTTAAGTGCTTCCCTTCTGTCTCCCAAAACAGACTGAACAACTTAAGGACAAAGAGCTAAACTTTTTTTCATTTTTGTATTTCCTAGCACAGAATCTGCTTAATGAACTGTGCAACTTAATTCCAATTATGAAGCAATAATACTTCAACGTTATCTTAAAGGATATAATTCCTCACCATTGTGATGTACTAGAGCCCCATGGTCTATCTTCTGTTTCATGTCATAAATGTGAATTGTTTCATCTTTGCTCCCAGTAACTACGAAACGACTATTTGCAGCCACTGCTGACAAGGAGGCCGTGTGGGCATGATGAGTGAAGTCAGCCACGGGAGTCCATTTCTGCTGAAGAGAAAAAAATACAATGTCACCATTGTATCACAGTTTTCTAGAAACAGGTAACTCCACAATACATGAAAACTACCAATGTATCTTACAATAGAAGAAAAAAACTATGCAATACAGGTAGGTTAAAACAAAGAACCCAATGATTGAATAAAGAAGGTAAAGCAAGAAGGTGGGATTATGATGCTGAGTATCAAAATTCCAAAACAGTCACGAAGAACACACTACAGGGACTTGAAGTTCCCATCCAAATCCTTAACTCCTTCTTGCAGTTACTTATATGTGATGCTTGTATACTGTTCATTCATTCAAACGGTCAAGTTTAATTTGAATTTATTCATTCAAAAACTAAGTGACTACTATGTTTCTGGTGTCATTTTAGACAGCTAATACACAGCAGTGAACACATGAATTGAAAGTCCTTTTTCTAATGGAGCTGTCATTCCTGTGGGAGACAATGTCATAGAGAAAACTATAATGACAAGTCCTAGAGAGAAAATTAAACAGAATTAATAGTATGTTCTTATTAGTACCAAAATAAGCCATGAAGACTGACCAATGATGAGGTTTCAAGAACTTTACACTTACTGAATGTAATTTTTGGGCTGGATATGTGTGACTGGTTGAGCGCAAGGAATACACGCATACATCTCTCAAATGGAAGAAGATGCCTAAAGAATTAGTAAAACAAACCAAAATAGAAGAAAAGCCACCAAATTTCTTTAAACACATTTATAATATATTATTGCAAATTAATTCTCTAATAACTAGAGCAACTGATAGTCCTTCTGTGAAGAAAAACCTAGGGAACCTCTTTTAAGTAAAGACACAACATTTGTGGCGGGCTACTGTGGTCATAAGTCCAAGAATAAGCTTTGCTCGTCCATAATAGAAAAGGAAATGTTGGTTATCTGGGCTAATGTCTGTCTAGATGTAGAAGCAATATTGGGTACTTGGTTAAGAGCTTAAAGTGTCGGCCCTGGCCAATGTGCTCAGTGGTAGGGTGTCGGCCGGGAGTGTGGATGTCCGAGTTCAATTCCCTGTCAGGGCACACAGAAGTGAACATCTGGTTTTCTCCCCCTCCCCCACTCCGGCAGCCAAGGCTCCATTGGAGCAAAGTTGGCCCGGGCGCTGAGGATAGCTCTATGACCTCTGCCTCAGGCGCTAGAATGGCTCTGGTTGCAATTGAGCAAGAGCCTAGATTGACAGAGCATTGCCCCCTGGTGGGCATGCCGGGTGGATCCCAGTCTGGCGCATGCAGAAGTCTGTCTCTCTGCCTCCCCCGCTTCTCATTTAAGTAAAATACGAAAAAAAAGAGCTTAAAGTGTCAGAGACACCTAGGGATTTGAGTCCCAGATCTACCAAATATACTGTTCACCAAAATTAGGGGATATTTTATTGCTTCATATTCATTTTTGAAATATCCTCTAATTTTTGCAAGTAGTATTAGCTGTGTGGCCTTGAGCAGGTCAGTTAACCTATCTCAATGTCAGGTTCTTCATCTGTGCCATGGGTATAACCGTAACTGCCTCAGAGGATTGCTGTGAAACTACATGTGTCTTCAACTTGGTAAGCAACATTATTACACAGAGAACACAATCAGTAGCATCTTTTTTAAATATTGAAAACGTGTCATCTTTCAACCAAAGGCAGTTTAATAATCAGAGCAGAAACCAAAGTAAACAAAAACAGTCAAGCCAAATACTCCTAATTTTCTGGTAAATTCAAGACTGATACCTTGACTTCTCCTTTAAGAAACACTCAATGAGCGTCGGCCTAGCGTGCGGAGGACCCGGGTTCGATTCCCGGCCAGGGCACACAGGAGAAGCGCACATTTGCTTCTCCACCCCTCCACCGCGCTTTCCTCTCTGTCTCTCTCTTCCCCTCCCGCAGCCAAGGCTCCATTGGAGCAAAGATGGCCCGGGCGCTGGGGATGGCTCTGTGGCCTCTGCCCCAGGCGCTAGAGTGGCTCTGGTCGCAACATGGCGAAGCCCAGGATGGGCAGAGCATCGCCCCCTGGTGGGCAGAGCGTCGCCCCTGGTGGGCGTGCCGGGTGGATCCCGGTCGGGCGCATGCGGGAGTCTGTCTGACTGTCTCTCCCTGTTTCCAGCTTCAGAAAAATGAAAAAAAAAAAGAAGAAAAAAAAAAAAAGAAACACTCAATGAAACAGGTTTTAAAGAGATACCTAGGATGGCTTAGGTACAGTTCTGGGCTACAAAATCTTCTAGTCTTGTGTTTGTCCTCATTACCTGTTTCGTTATTGGCAATTTTCTTAACTTTTTCGTCATACGTCTATGAAAATACTGACACTTCGTTGTAATTTCTCTCCTTACATTTGCCTCCCAGTCCTCTGCCCGTTTTGTCGGGAACTACTCCAGCGCAGGATCTACACCTTTGGGTTCTCCGCACCTTTACCTTCACTGCAAGTCATGACCCGCCCCTCCCCAGTAAGGATCCAGTAATAATGAGTAGGTGTCATCCTGATCCAGCTCTAGTATTTGGTGAAACTCCAGGACAGGAATTAGGTGGAAGAGCGAACACCTAAACTGGTTATCAATTTAGCGGAGCGACCCTTATATCCATAATCTACGATTCCTTTGCCCGTTCGTAGAAATGCCAGCTTACTTTGTGCACCGTGGTTAAAAAATGTCTACCGTGACAGACATTATCTCGTTTAATAAAAAGCCTACTCCGTGTTTTAAAAAGCTTATTTACTGTTATATCTCTTGAACTTAATAATTCTTAAGAGATCAGACGGTGTGCTGACCCCCGGTTCTGCGTTTATGTCGGCCAAGTAGGAGCCAGACCGACCCTACCCCGCCCACATCTCCGGCGGTCCCTAGACGCGCTGGCTATTACCTCGTGGTCGTCGCTCGCCTTGGGCTGCGGCTGTACAGCGAACCCAAAAATGACCTGCTCATAGCAACCAGCAACTAGCTCCATTCGGCACGTGTCTCTTCTGTGAGCAAAGCTCAGCGTCGGGGGCGGAGATTAAGACGAAAGGGGGGGTCCTTCCTCCGTCGGCGCCCTAATGACGTCACGGCTGCAGGACTGCCTTTTAGGTGCCTGTATCGGTGGAAAAGATCTTAGCGCTTGAAAATCACGCGAAATTTTCGAGCGGAATATAAGAAAGGACGCTACCTGAGGAAGATCTCATTGCTATGAAAATAAAAATTGGGGGTAAGCGGTCATCTTCTAAGAAGCTGTAAGCTTGGCGCGTCCGGGAGTGGCCGGGACATTCTCGGCGGAAGCCCCTCATTTCCGTGACGTCAAGGAAGGGGCAGGGCAGTTTCCGGGGTGGTTCGCTTGCCTAACCCTGGGGTCCCATTGGCCGGTTGTGGCATATCCTGTAGAGGCTGGGGGACGTGTGGAAGAAAAGCGCAATCATCCTGGCTGAGCATTCCGGAAGGAATTCTCATTGACTTTTACAGCCTCCCTAGCTTAGGTGCAAAGTCCAAAGTTAACAAAAGCAAGAGGGCCTTAATTTACGTATGTTTGAGGTTTTCCTGAGGTTTAGACTCGCGGATGTTTTAAGAGATGACATCTTAGCACAGACTTCCAATGGAGTAAATGATGGAATGTGTAATTCGGCTCATAAACTGCAGGTTTACACGCAGCAGGCAGATAGCTGCACAGTCATGGCCCATTTCTTCAAAATCCAGTTAGTGCTAATTCTGTAACACTTAAACCCTTTTGTTTCCAATAACATTTGTTCTCCAGTGTTGTGAATTGTTAGTACATATTTGCATTTAACTCGCGTTTGTTTTCATTGATGCTGGGTCTTATAGGAATGATTTCACTTGGTATGCTTTGGTTGTCATTTTAGCACAAAGAAGGCCTTCTGCACATTTTTGCGACTCAGATAAACACTTCCAGGGCACTGAAATGCTGTATTTAAATTAATTCTCAGTCTCTGAGAAACAGGTGTTTCACTATTCTATATAGTAGTAACTCCTTTGCTTTGTGCGTTATCTATGTTAACAAAAAGAAATTATTTTATTATAAATTATTTCCTATTTACTGTTTTTTAAGTATTACCTCCCGAGAAGCACTGAGGTCAGAGGAATATAAGTTGCTTGAGTGGGTGTCCCCTAGTCATGGGACAAAGAATGAGTAAGTGGGACATTTCTTTGAAGTTTCGTATTTTATCTTTTTTTTTCCCTTTCTCTCCCTGAAGTGAGAAGCCAGCAGGCAGAGAGACAAAGAGATAGATTGGAGCATGCTCCCGCCCAGGAGCCACCCTGCATGCCCATCTGGGATGTTGCTCCATTGCAACCAGAGCCATTCTAGCACCTGAAGAGGAGGCCATGGAGCCATCCTCAGCGCCCAGGCCAACTTTGCTCCAGTGGAGCCTTGGCTGCGAGAGAGGAAGAGAGAGACAGAGAGAAAGGAGAGGAGGAAGGGTAGAGAAGCAGATGGGTGCTTCTCCTGTGTGCCCTGACCAGGAATTGAACCCGGGACTTCCACACTCGGGGCCGCCTCTCTACCACTGAACCAGCCAGCCATGGCTTGTATTCTATCTTAAAAAATACAACCTTTTGCATTTTATTCCATGACATACCTATTTATTTTAATGTGAAAGTAATATTCTCTAATTCAAAAAGAAAAAACTTTGAATAAAACTTTTTAAAAATCTTGTGCTTTGTATATTCTGTTGCTTTTGGAATGTTCTGGGTTCCCCGCCTGTGAAGAATTAGTACTCACTTAATATTTTTAAAAATCAATTTTAACATATCACTGTAATAGGATAATTAGTATATTCTGCATCTATTACCAGATTGCCACACTTTGAGCTGCTTAAGTATGTGACACATTTTAGAGAAGAACCTTGTGGCTTGAAGTCTTGCTCCAGTTTTTTAGAATATACACTGCTCACAAAAATTAGGGGATCAGGGAAAGTGCAGATACTGCAGTACTTTTAGCCTTTTGTAAAGTGCATTTTCACCAATGAAATAAAAGTTCGTTTTGCTTCTTATTTGCATACTTGAACTTTCTTTGATTTGTCGTTTGCTTTTCTGATGTTCTTGTTTAATAAAAAAAAAATTGAATGCTTATTTACTTGCTTCATATTCATTTTGAAATATCCCCTAATTTTTTTAAGCAGTATACTTGGTTCTAGAATGAAAACCATAGTGTAAGCAACAAAAACATAACTCAAAGTGGTTTATTACTTTTTTTTTTCCTGTGAGGAGTTAGTGGAACCAATTACAGAGCTCAGACGACCTTAGTATCCAGTTCAGTTGTTTCTACTCTTAGGGAGTTCATGGATTGGTTTAGGGTTTTGAGCCCTGTAAAATTATATGCAAAATTGTGTATGAACATTGTTGGGTAAATAAATGTTTTTTAAGTTTGCTCCCTTGTATTTGGGCAGTGCCTTGTGTGTAGAGTCTATAGAAGGCTGCAGGTGCTTGCCCTTAGGGTGGCAGATTGCAAATTGCAGATTGCCTTCCTGCTTGGGAGGGGCAGTTGTTTGCTATGGTTTGTTAGGGAAGGGCTTTTCCCCCCCAGCCTGTATTGCTGAGGGAGCAGAGTCCAGAGGGTGAGTCTGGAGAATGAGTCCAGGTTGTGGAATGGGAGACCCAGTCCTGGCTTGGGAGCCCTGATTTCTGCCTGGCCTGTTTGGCTGGGGAGTGCTGAGACTGGTGGGGTCCTGAGATGGAAGAAAGGGAAGCGGTCTTCCCTGCCTGTTTGTTCATCTGCCGTTACAAGACTTTAATAAATGGAATGGTCCACCATTTTCTGGCTCCACAGTTCCTTTACCATCTGCCCGAATCCAGTGAAAATCCACATGGCCATGGCATGGCCACTGACCCTTACAAACATTTTTGGATAAGAGCACTGACAAAATTCTGTTCATTTTTCAAAAAGATTAGGGCCTCATTAAGGTTAAAATACACTAAAGGAGTCTAAGGTTATAAATGTTGAAATGGGTCCAGAAAAGAAATTCTTTTAAAACCACACAGCTAAGTAACAGTAGCTGTAGTGCTGCTGCCTTTTCTATGTCCTTGGGCTTGAACATGCTCTTTAACAGAACAGTGGTTTTTCACTATCTGAAGAAAAACAGAATACAAAATCACATACCTATTCTACTGGATTCAAACTGAATGTACTTCCTCCAAAAGCCTCATTCCTTTTTCCAAACACAAGATGTGAGAAGCCATTTGTTGGGCAGATAAAATATATTATGTTCACTTTGTTAAAGATGGCGCTGCCCATGTGGAAGCCTGTCATCCAGGTGATAATGTTAGTTGCCCTTCTTGCTTGGGATGGGCGTGATTATATTAATGTGTGTTGAGGGAGGACTTTCGCACCAAAAGGTTTTAAAAGGAAGAGAGATCACATTATTCCAGGAGAAGAGTGATTATGTTCTAGGAGAAGCCCATGCTGTAGGAGAGCAGATAAAGGAGAGCAGAGAAAGGCCATGTGGAGGAGGCCAGGAGATGCAGCAAAGATGGCAGAATGCTGAAGGAGAAGCCAGTTTGTGCAGAGTTTGTTCAGAGAGAAGGAGATGAGGAATAGAGGTGAATAAGGCTGGTGAGCTAGAAACCTTTGATTCTAGGAAACTCGGATAAGTCAATAGCTTTGTGAGCACTGAATGAGTGGGTTTTGGAGCCCAGTGTGTGTTTTTACTTGCCCACTGGGTGCAAGCTAGGATTAAAGCTAATGACTCAGCAGTTCTTGGCTCCATTGTTTCATTACTGTCTGTCCGAATCTAATGCGAACCTGCATGGGCCAGGCAGCTGTGATGGTGGCCGTGGCTACTGGCTTTACATTTGGTGTAGTCTGTGGCAGGATTTGATACAGATTGGTATGGAGCCACCACCACCTTTGAGCAGTGGAGTAGAGGACTGGCTGCTGTTATGGTTTCCCATGGCTGTCTTTTGGAGGCCGTAGGCTGGCTGACTTTTACAGCCATGTGTGAGGGAACCGAGAGCTCTGGGGAAGAGGCTGCCTGGGACCTGCAAACCAAGCAGTGGAAGGAGCTGGAGCAAACATGGGAGAAGGAGATGCCGACCCTGGAGCTGGAGCAAGCACTGGAGGAGGCTGACCAGGTTTGTGAGATTTACTTGGCAATGGAGCAGCTGCTGGAGAAGGAATCACAGGTTTGTGAGTTGCAGATTGCCCTGGACATTGTGGAGAGCCAGCAGCGGCAGGAGGCCGGAGCTGGGGCTGCAAGGCCCACAGAGAAGAAGGTGGCAGTGGCCAGGGACTTGAGCCCGTCAGTGGGAGCTGGTGTTTTCAGTTCCTCTTTGGAGGATGAGGAGAATCAGGCTGGAGTTGCAATCTGCAGTCTCCAGAAGGTGAGAGCCCAGCAGCAAGGAGTACCTACTATGCCCCTGGTAGGTCTGCAATTTTGGGACATAGGGGTGGCTGTCATCATGCTCTCCAGAGCAGAGATGGAAACGCTGATTGCCACAAGCTCCTCCTTGAGATGGTGTAAGACCTGCCAGGACAGCAGGGATAAGGAGGGTGGCTGAGGCCCCATGTGCTTGGACTGATTCCTGGACTATGACCGGAGTGGGCATTAGCTCCTTTGTTGGACGGACTTACGGATTTTGGACAATGTGAAATACCCTGATGAGGATGGGGGACAGCTTTGCTGGAGGCCCTTCCCCTGTCCCAGGAAGCTTTTCCCATGGCTAGAAAGAAAGCCGAGGACATTTTGCACTTTTGGCAAAGTGCTCAGAGACTGGTAAAATGTACCTTTGTAATTGTTGAACTGTATGATTTGTGCTGTTGTTGCAATTTGTGTAATGTGCCTAATTTTTTTGTGCAGGAATAACTGTGCTTGAAGCAAGCAAAAGGGGTGGAATGTGGGTCAAATAAGTTTGTAAATATGATGTATATGTTTGCTCACTTATAGTTTGCATTGGGTGTGGGAGACAGGCTGTAAGCTGGTAAAGTCATTATAGCATAGGGTGTAGTTTTAAAACTAAGCTTTTCCCCACACCCTTGACTGATCTATGATATGGGGTGGTGCACTCTCATGAGGAATCCCATTATGTCTCAGATAAGTGACTTTGTATCAGAGACTTCCTTGTTTGTATATTGGATTAAAGGTTTTGATTTCTACACTATAATATGGGGCAGAGGAGGCCATGTTAGGGGAGAGCAGAGAAAGGCCACGTGGAGGAGAGGAGAAGCAGCCAAGATGGCAGAGTGCTGAGGGAGAAGCCAGTTTGTGCAGAGTTTGTGCAGAGAGAAGGAGATGGGGAACAGAGGTGAATAAGGCTGGTGAGGTACAAACCTTTGATTCTAGGAAACTCGGAAAAGTCAGTGGCTTTGGAAGCCCTGAATGGAAAGGGAAGTGTTTTCCCACTGTGTGTATTTCTTGCCTGTTGGGTGCAAGCTAGGATTAAAGCTAATAGCCCACCAGTTCTTGGCTCTGTTGTTTCATTACTGTCTGTCCAAATCAAATGTGAACCTGCATGGTCCAGGCGGCTGTGATGGTGGCCGTGGCTACTGGCTTTACACCATTTAATCTCATTCTTGTGAAAATTGCAATTACCAATAAACAACCACTTGTTCATTAACCCTAAAATACAACAGGGGTTGTAGTTTTGCTTCTCAGTTACTGATTGAAAGCTTTTTACCTTTAACCCATGCACTTTTTCATTCTTTCAACGGATGCTTATCAAGTGTCTGGCATTGGTCTGCTAAAGAAAAAACAGCTAGTTTTTCTCTTTTGGGGGTAGGCGTGGTGGTGAAGTGGAAATACTGGGCTAAAAGCAGGATACAGTGGAGGAAGAACCACCCATGTTAGAAATAAGTGAGTCTAATATTTCTGTCCAATTATCCTTTCTCAATATAACAGGTAAAATTCTGTTAACTTTTAGGACTACAAAGTTTGCATGTTCTTGTATTCCCAGAGGACTTTGGTCTCTCCTTTGCACAGAACAGAGGGAAGCAGAGAGTGGGTCACTTAACCTGGGACTGGCCCCAGGTCTACCCTAATATAAATTTGCTTCACCTGCTTCGTGGGACTAATCCAGGTGAAATCTGAGGTTTGCCTTTGAGGCTTTTAGAAAGCAAAGCAATATTTGTGAACACTTCCTTGTCAAGCACATCTACAAACCCTGACTTTATCTCTGGAGCTTTGCTCGCGTTCTCTGTGCCTCCGCTCCTGCCATTTTCCCGGGTGTTTTCAACATGCTGCGCCAGCCTCTGCCTTCCTCAGCCTCCTTACCACCTTATCAATTCAGCATCCACACTACTTTCTAACTACTGTTTCATCTCTCACCCAGTCATACCCAAAATTCTGATTTTCTTTTTCCAAAAAAAAAAGTCCTAAAATAAAAAAAGGAAAAATAACAACAAATCCTGACATTAATGATTTTACAAAAAGAGAGTCCTTAACTTATGTTTTATTTGATGTCTAAGCAGTTAAAGTAGTTAAGAATTGTGTTTAACTTTATATAACTTAAAACAATAGTGGTTTAAACAAGGCATTTATTTGTTAAAAGATATCTGGAGGTAGGCTACTCGAGTGCTGGTACAGGAAGTCAGTCCATAGTCATTGAGATCCAGATCCATTTTCTATTTCAAATTCTGTATTTGTGTGCATGACTTATCCCTTGATATCATCTCACAGGCCAAGATAAGTACAGAGTTATTTTGACTCCAGCCATCATAACTGTAATCTCAGCACTAGGCTTGGGGAGAAGATGGATGACAAGAAAGGACTTCCAGCCAAGCCAATCCCCTTTGTCTACACAGCTCTCCTCAATCCCCTTATAATAGTTTTTATTTACATCTCACTAGCCAGACTTTGGCCACCTACCACATCTCCCTGTAAGGGGGAAGCTAGGAAATGTTGTCCTTTAGGGAGGCCTGTTGATGCCCCCAAATTAAATCAGAGGTCTGTTATTAAGAAGAAAAGGAAACAATGTTGGGTGGCACCTAGCAGTGTGTGCCCCAGCTGCTAACAATGACATCTCTCTTGAAGACATGGGAAAGCCCACTACATCACCAGCGCCACTTACCCTGCCATGTGTATACAGTAGGGGCTCAGTAAATAATGGATGAATGATTTAAATTCATCATGGTTATTATTTTTCTCATTACAGGTATGTATAGAATACATCAAGCACTTGAATAGTGGAACAGTTCATTAATAGTGGGGGAAATTGCCAAACCCTGTTTCTAAGACTCAAAAGTAATCTTCTTAATTTTTTTTTTTACAGAGACAGAGAGAGAGTCAGAGAGAAGGATAGACAGGGACAGACAGACAGGAACTGAGAGAGATGAGAAGCATCAGTCATCAGTTTTTCATTGCGACACCTTAGTTGTTCATTGATTGCTTTCTCATATGTGCCTTGACCGCGGGCCTTCAGCAGACCAAGTAACCCATTGCTCCAGCCAGCGACCTTGGGTTCAAGCTGGTGAGCTTTGCTCAAACCAGATGAGCCCGCGCTCAGGCTGGCAACCTCGGGTTTCGAACCTGAGTCTTCCGCATCCCAGTCCAACGCTCTATCCACTGCGCCACCACCTGGTAAGGCAATCTTCTTAAATTTTGACACTTTGTGTAGCCTTGCTGCTCAAAGTGCATGGGAGCTGACTAGAAAGGCAAAAACCTGAGGTTCCTTTCTAAATCTATTGAATCAGAACCTACATTTTAAGCAACATGCCCAGGTAATGCAAATGTGTGCTTTGAAGTTTGGAAAGCTTTATTGTGCCTTTTTAAAAAATACTGAACCACAATTTTGTTTTCAACAGTTTTTTAGTACTCTCATTAAGGGGTGTGTGTGGTGTGTGTGTGTGTGTGTGTGTGTGTGTGTGTGTGTGTATGTGTATGATGTACCAGTTCTTCCCACCAGCTGATTGGGATGATTTCAACTTGCAGAAAATATTTTTTTAAAAAGAAGAATATAAAACCCACTAGGTACTGGTTCTGTTTGTAGATAACTCAACTGAGAAGGGACATCAAGTTTTGATATTTGTCTTAAAGTTAATGTTTTATAATTTTCTGAGTACAAGTCTTTAACCTCCTTGGTTAAATTTACTCCTAGGTACTTAATTTTTTTGTTGCTATAGTGAAGGGGATTGTTTCCTTAATTTCTCTTTCTGACAGTTCATTGTTCATGTATAAAAATGCCTCTGATTTCTGAGTATTAATTTTACATCCTGCCACCTTGCTGAATTCGTTTATTAGGTCCAGTAGTTTTTTGACTGAGACTTTAGGGTTTTCTATATACAATATCATGTCATCTGCAAATAATGATAGTTTTACTTCTTCTTTTCCAATTTAGATGCCTTTTATTTCTTCTTCTTGTCTGATTGCTGTAGCTAGGATTTCCAGTACTATTTTGAATAAGAGTGTGAAAGGGGGCACCCTTGCCTTGTTCCTGATTTTAGGGGAATTGCTTTTAATTTTTGTCCATTAATTATAATGTTGGCTCTGGGTTTGTCATAGATGGCCTTTATCATGTTGAGGTATGTTTCCTGTATTCCCACTTTGCTAAGAGTTTTGATCATAAATGGGTGCTGGATTTTATCAAATGCTTTTTCTGCATCTATTGAAATTATCATGGGATTTTTCTCCTTCCTTTTGTTTATGTGGTGAATCACATTAATTGATTTACGAATATGGTACCACCCTTGCCTCCCCAGAATAAATCCCACTTGATCATGATGTATGATTTTTTTCATATATTGCTGGATCCAGTTTGCTAATATTTTGTGGAGGATTTTAGCATATAAGTTCATCAGGGATATTGGCCTATAATTTTCTTTGTTTGTGTTGTCTTTGCCTGGTTTTGGAATCAGAATTATGCTTGCCTCATAAAAGGAACTTGGAAGTGTTCCTTCCTCCTGAATTTTTTGAAATAGCTTGAGAAGGATAGGAGTTAGTTCTTTGAATGTTTGGTAGAATTCACTAGTGAAGCCATCGGGCCCAGGAGTTTTGTTTTGGGGGAGCTTTATGATAACTGTTTCAATCTTTTTTGTTGTAATCAGTCTGTTTAGGTTTTCTGATTCTTCCAGATTGATTTTTGGAAGATGATATGTTTCAAGGAATTTGTCCATTTCATCTAGGTTGTCTAGTTTTTTGGCATACAGTTCTTCATAGTATTTTCTTACAATATTTTGTATTTCCGTTGTGTTGGTTGTTATTTCTCCACTCTCATTTCAGATTTTATTTATTTGAGTCTTCTCTCTTTTTTTCTTGGTGAATCTTGTTAAAGGTTCATCGATCTTGTTTACCCTTTCACAGAACCAGCTCTTGGTTTCATTGACCCTCTGTATTGTTTCTTTAGCTTCTATGTCATTTATTTATGCTCTGATCTTTATTATTTCCTTCCTTCTACTACCTCTGGGCCTTACTTGCTGTTATTTTTCTAATTCTTTTAGATGAAGGGTTAGGTTGTTTATTTGAGCTTTTTCAAGCTTCTTAAGGAATGCCTGTAATGCTATGAACTTCCCTCTCAGGACTGCTTTCACTGTGTCCCATAAATTTTGAGTTGTTTTTTGCTCATTATCATTTATTTCTAGGAATTTTTTTATTTCTTCTTTGATTTCATTGTTAACCCATTCGTTATTTAATGACATGCTATTTAGTTTCCATGTGTTTTAGTATTTTTCATTTTTTCTGTTGTGGTTGATTTCTAGTTTCATGCCATTGTGATCAGAGAAAATGCTTGATGATTCCAATCTTCTTAAATTTGTTGAGACTGCTTTTGTGTCCTAACATGTGGTCTATCTTAGAGAATGTACCATGAGCACTTGAAAAGAATGTATATTCTGCTGCCTTAGGGTGAAAGGTTCTGAAGATATCTAGTAAATCAAGTTGATCTAGTGTATCCTTTAAGTCTGCTGTTTTTTTATGTTAATTTTCTTTCTTGAGGATCTATCTAGTGATGTTAGTGGAGTATTGAAATCTCCTACTATTATAGTATTGCTGTTGATCTCACCCTTTATATCCATCAAAGTCTGCTTCATATATTTAGGTGCTTCTATATTAGGTGTGTAGATATTTATGATGGTTATATCTTCCTGTTGGATTGCTCCCTTTATTATTATGTAGTGGCCTTCTTTATCTCTTACTATAGTCTTTGTTTTAAAGTCCATTCTATCTGATATAAGTATTGCTACCCCAGCTTTTTTTTCATTTCTATTTGCATGAAATATTTTTTTCCATCCTTTTACCTTCAGTCTATGTGTATCTTTTGTTTTAAGGTGTGTCTCTTGTAGAGAGCATATGTATGGGTCCTGTTTTCTTATCCAAGCAGCTACCCTATGTCTTTTGATTGGATCATTTAATCCATTTACATTTAAGGTTATTATTGATATATAGTTGTTTATTGCCATTTTATTCTTTAAAGCTGTATTCCTCTTTTGCTATATTCTTTTCCCACTTTGATCTGTTTACAACAGGCCCCTTAACATTTCCTGCAGCATTGGTTTGGTTGTAATGAATTCTTTGAGTTTTTTTTTCTCTGGGAAGTTTTTTATTTCTCCTTCAATTTTAAATGATAGCCTTGCTGGATAAGGTAGTCTTGGTTATAGGCTCTTGTTCTGCATTACTCTGAATATTTCTTGCAATTTCCTTCTGGCCTCAAGTGTTTCTGTTGAGAAGTCAGAAGTCATCCTTATGGGGGCTCCTTTGTAGGTGATAGTCTTTTTTTCTCTAGCAGCTTTAATATTTTCTATTTATCGCTTAGCTTTGGTATTTTAATTATGATGTGTCTTGGTATAGGTCTTTTTGGGTTTCTCTTTAATGGAGTTCTCTGTGCCTCTTGAACTTTTGAGACCCCTCCTCACCTGAAGATGGCAGCGGAGTAGGCAGATGCACAGACTCCCAGCTCACACCACCAAACTAGATGACAAATTAATTTAGGAACAATCAGCGTGAAAAACCAACTCTGGACTACAAGACCAGCTCTCAAAAACCAAGGAGCAAAGAAGAAGCCACACTGAGCCTGACATCTCTCCAGCTCCAATCAGTGCAACAAGACACAGCTGAAAACAAGAACTGGGGAGGAGGGTCAATAATTCAGGTCTCTATTGATATCTGAGATACACCTCCCCCTACTGAAGCAGAGAAGGCACCCCAGAGAGAGTAACTGGCAGATAAAGCCTTCAGAGTCTCAGGTTACACCCACCGCATTCCTAGATACAGTTTCAAATAAGCCTCCTGCTGAGATCAGTAAACAATACTACAAGTGAGAAGAAAACAAACAAATCAAGACTTCAAAGCAGCCCAAATCCGAAAGTGGATTACAAATAATAGCTGATGCCAACCCAAGAAGACCTAGAAATAACACAACTGAAAATTGGAGGCAAACAACACCAAACCTAGACTCAACCAGCCCTACAAACAATACACCCAAACACACAGACATGATGAGAAGACAGAGAAGTGCAATCCAAATGAAACCACAAGAGAAATCTCCAGAAAAGGAACTGAGTGATATGGAAATAACCAAACTGCCAGAAGCAGAGTTTAGAATAATGATTATTAGGATGCTTAGGGACCTTAGAACAACAATGGATGGTCATTACGAACACCTAAATAAAGAGATAGCAAGGATATAAAAAATGACATTGAAATATTAAAAAAGAATCAGTCAGAAATGACAAATACAATATCAGAAATGAAGACCACAATGGAAGGAATTAAAAGCAGGATGAAGCTGAGGATCAAATCAGCGAGTTGGAGGACAAGATGAACAAAGGCACGAAAGCAGAGCTGAAAAAAAGAAAAGAGACTCAAAAAGTCTGAGGAAACTCTGAGAGAGCTCTGTGACAACATGAAGGAAATAATATCCGCATCATAAGGGTTCCTGAAAAAGAAGAGAAAGAACAAGGGATAGAAATTTTATTCAATCAAATCATAGCTGAAAACTTCCCTAAATTGATACATATAAAATTTTAAACAGCAACTTACCAAAATGCCTGTCTGAGATTACTCTTTCCACTGCTGTTGTAGCTGTACTGGCTTCTCTCTCTCTTTCTTTTTCTATGTGATTAGCCAGTTGTACAAGTGAAGAAAGCAGTTGTATATTCTTGTGGGCAAATACCTTTTCAAATGTTATTGGTGTGTCTGTATTCTGTGACTTAGTTGATGTTTTTGTCTACCTTCTGTTGTGTTGTACCCGTTTTTCTTGACTGTGTGACATATTTACAAATTAGGGAAATTAGTGCTTTTATTTTTTCTCTTTTTTCTTTTATATATATGTTTTAGGTGAGAGGAGGGGAGATAGTAAGGCAGACTCCTGCATGTGTCCCAACCAGGACCACCTAGCACCTTGTCTGGAGCTGGTGCTCGAGTACCAAGCTATTTTTAGCACTTGAGGCTGATGTGCTTAGACTAGCTGAGGTATCCTCAGTGCCCAGGGCCATGCTAGAACCAGTTGAGTCATTGGCTCTGGAAGGGGAAGAGGGGGAGAAGGGGGATAGGAATGGGGAGAAAAGCAGATGCTCGCTTCTCCTGCATGCCCTGACCAGGAATTGAACCCAGGATGTCCATATGCCAGGCTAATGTTTTATCCACTGAGCAGCTGGCCAGGGCTGAAATTAGTGCTTTTCAGTCAAAGTGTTACAAACTCTGTGATGGCCTTGACCTTAACCTCAGAGTTGAATTTAACAGCTAAACCCTGGTTTTAAAACTTACATTTGCTTGGTGTTTTTGGCCCAAACTTTGATTTTCAGTTTTTCAAGTTTGTTTCAGGTGTGTCTCTTAGAGAAAATATCTTATTAGACTTCTCAGCTTTTCATTTTTCTTTTAAACCCAGTCTGGGTTTAGCAGATGCTTAATAGTACATCTTTGAAAAAATCTTTTGCTACAGTACCTGAGGTTTTGGCACATTTTTTCTTTTCCCACTCCCAGTTTTTGGGGGGCAGCATAGTCGATCTGACTTTTAGTGGTTACCTTTATATCTTTAAATGGAGAATTATAGGTTTGAGTATATTACCAACACAAGAAATGAAAGTACTTCTTTATCTCTCCATGCATGAAAAATTAAAAAACTAACACTTTTCCCTCACCTTGTCATCCCTTCCCCCTCCTTTCTTCTCCTCATTTTTGTTGACACATTTTGGTATTTTAATATTTTACTCTTTAGTCAAATTATAACTATAACATGCAGTTTTTCATTCAAGAATTATAAATATGTTCTCTTTGGTGGCTGTGGTTACCATACTGTGCCACCTGTTTGCTCTCTTGGTGGGAGTTCCTATTATGAAGCTGGTCAGCAAAACTCAAGACAGTAAGGCTCACCTGACCAGGTGGTGGTGCAGTGGATAGAGCATCAGACTGGGATGCAGAAGACCCAAGTTCGAAACCCTGAGGTTGCCGGCTTGAGCACGGGCTCCTTCGGCTTGAGGGTGGGCTCACCAGCTTGAGCGCAGGGGTATCAGCTTGAGTGCAGGGTCACTGGCTTGAGCGTGGGATCATAGACATGACCCCATGGTTGCTGGCTTGAGCCCAAAGGTCACTGGCTTGAGCCTAAAGGTCGCTGGCTTGAGCCCAAATGTCACTGGCTTGAAGCCCAACGTTGCTGGCTTGATCAAGGCATCACTGGCTCATCTGGAACCCACTGGTCAAGGCACAAATGAAAAAGCAGTGAACAACTAAGGTGCTGCAACAAAGAATTGGTGCTTCTCATCTCTCTCCCTTCCTGTCTGTCCCTATCTGTCCTTCTCTCTGTCTCTTTCACACACACACACACACACACACACACACACACACACACACACACACAAGACAGTAGTGCTGTTTGGTAGGTTTTTTCACTCACACATTCTCACTTGACTCTTCCCTAATAAATTGTGCCCTCTTTGAGATATCAAGGATTTACTGCCACTCCCTCCCCACACTGTAGCACCCCTGTGTTCCTAACCTCTATCTTTCTAAGTTAAGGGATTAGCCTTACCATTTTGACATTGTGTCTTGCTTAGGATTACAAGAAGTGGAGGTTTTCAAAATGATTCTCAGGTCTTTGGGGATCCATTGGCACAACTTGCCCAAACTACTGACAGAGGAAAACCATTTATAGAGATGTCCCCTTCTTTAAGGACAATCAGCAGCATACACTGTCCAACTGAACCTCAGTCCAGAAAGAATGCTCTGTTTTATCAGCAGGGAAGGCTTAATTAAGATCATTGGTGACAGGACCTAACTCAGCCCTTCCTGGATGGGATGATTCCTTGAACAGCTATGCATCCTTAACAAAGACAGTTTTCCACGGGTGCCTATAAAGAGGAGTCATAAATATTTGCCCTAGTAGAGCCAGCACAGTCTCAATGAACCAATCTTCTGTGATTTATTTTGGGAGTACTTCTGGAATTTACTTCGCTCATTATGGAAGACAATGGCTGATTGGTTTGCTTTTCTGTAGCCTCTGCATTTCCTACTACCCTGGTCCTTAGCTGAGGCGTGGAGTTGGGGGTGAGATTAGAAGGCCACAGGAGGGTTATGCTTGTGGGGACTTTGCAGATTGTCATCTGGAAGGAAGGGCAGAACTCCAGGGAGAAAGTTGGGCATATAATACAGGGACTGTGGAGTCTGGTGTCTGGTTATTATCCAGGCCCTAGGATGCTAGTTAGTTCTCAGAAGCTTCAGAGAGGCCAGAGGCCTTTGTCGGGCTTGTTCCTCCTTTGTGAGTTATTTTCTGTGAACTCAGTTCACTTATTTCATAATTATAATATTATATCACTTAAAGATTCTTCTAATCAAAATTCAAAGATTGATCGAAAGGGAATTTAGTGTTTTAGACTTTATCGGAGAGCTATATTTTCTAAGAAAGCACGTGTGATAGTAAACCATTAAGTAAAATTATTTTTTCTTACAATACTGATTTTCATTGTAGGAAACCACAGCTCTGGCAGAAAACCAAAATTAAGACCTACTAGAAGGTAACATAAACCATGTGTTGCAATAATTAAGAACAAAGCTAACCCAATTTCCAGGTTCCTCATTCACTCAGCTGGCTAGAAACTGAGAGAGCCCACTGGAAAATACCAATGTAGGTTCCCTAAACTGTTCTCTCTAGCAATTCATCCAATTTTTGGAAATTGCTTCTGTGGGAACAGCTTTAGCTAAGCCTCCTCTCTGGGTCTTTTTGAAGGACCGGGGACATTTCCAAAAAATAAGACGATAGTTGATTTTAAGATCCATTTCCTCCATAAGTTTAGACTTTGCAGTTAATTATTCTTTAATTTTGATTTTTTTCTTTTTTAAGGAGAAAAGCAATCACTGTGGCCTTGGCTTCCTAGCTTCCCTCAGGGTTATTGGTTCCTGGAGGACCCAACAGGCCCCCTCTGTAGTATCAGGTGTCTCTTCATGTAGTTTTTAATCTGTTTGGAAAAGACCAAAGTGTATCTGCCCAGAGAGAGAACTCTGTTTCTGAATGTGTCTTATGGAGAAAGAGAAGAAAATGCTTCTTTTATTTAAGTTATGGGAAAGAGAAATAGAGGAGAAATTCAGAGAATTCTTCTGCCTCTTTCTTATCAAATGTCTGTCTTATCACATATCTATCAGGTCTCTTCCCTTACTTCCTCCCGACCCCAACAAGACAAACCTACCCACTGCCTTTGTGATTTTATCAAAGATGGGCACATCCTTCTTTGTAGTCCCAGTAACCAATACAAAGTCTGCATGTTAGCTGGTATTCACTGTTTAAATGAAATGAAACTGATGTTTACAATAAATCTTCAGATGCTATGGGGCAGTTCTAGTTTTTAGTACTTGGATTGAAACGTGAGTAACGGTGTTTATTCCAACTCTCAGGGGGTTTCATTCTGGTTCAAGTGTAAGTCTGTTCTCCCTGCTTTTATCAGTTCTTCACACAGTCTGGAAAAATAACAGAGGCAGACATACAATGAGATTGTGCTTTCTGGGTCCAGAATGACAGGGCTCAGATCTCTCTTACTAGCTCTGTAATTCCAGAAAAACTAATCTCCAGTGCATTGGTTTCCCCACCAGTAAAATGGGATTTAAAACCTAACCTCATAGAAAGTGTGAGAACAATAGCTCTAAAGTACTTTTAAGAGTTTTAACAAGGTCTAGCACCTAATAGCCACTCAAGTATTAGCTATTCATAGGTCTGGAGCAGCTCTGTCCAGTAGAAATGTAATGCAAAACACAAATCCAACCACTAAGTAGTTTGAAATTTTCTAGTAGCGAAATTCAAAAAACCAAAAAGAGAGGAAAAATGAATTTAAATATTTTAAACTTAATTTAATATATTCAGAATATTATTTCCACATGTAATCAATATAAAAATTTAGTGAGATTAAAACATTTTAATACCAAATTTTTAAAATGCAATGTATATTTACATCACACCTCAACTAGGATTAGCACACTTCAAGTGCGCGATGGCCACATGTGGCTAGTAGCTACATATTTATTGCACAGCATTAAGTCTAGAGGGCCGACAGGTTCAGGAAAGCTGTCATTAGTTTGTCTTTTATAGTCCTCTATTATCCCATGGCCAACATCACTGGAAATTCCTGGAGCATTAGTCTGCAGTTCCTAGCTGACAGTTTATCTTCTAGGCCACAGGTTTTAGCAGATAGAGTGGTTACAGGTGTGTGGTCCTGACAGTTTTTCCACAATCAGGAACATGCAGAGTCAGGAGTCTTTTAACAAACAACTGCAGTGACAATGAAGGAAAGGACCTGGGGCATGACTTTAGGGAAGAAAATTTCAGAAAGTTCAGGGGAAAACTAGAAGTATATAATTTTATGACCCTCCTAGCTTTCAAAGGAAACGTGTTTCAAAAGGAATGGGAAGCTCTAAGGAACAAGAATTAGGCACAAATGACTCCAGTGAAGAAAAATAAGAAGTAGCTCATGAAACTTACATAAAGCTCAGGAGCTATTTGATGATCTTGGTTCTAAAATGATAGCTACAGAATGACATTGTATTAGTCAGTTCAGCTGCCATAGCACAGGCTGGGTAGCTTGAACAACAGCAATTTATTTCTCATAGTTCTGGTCATGGAAAGTCCAAGATTGGTGTCAACTGATTTGGTTTCTGGTGAGAGCTCTCTTCCTGGCTTGTAGATGACCACCTTCTCATATCCCCAAGTGGAAGGGGAACAGAGATCTTGAGCTCTGGTGTCCTTATTTTAAGGGCACTAATCCTGTGGAACTAGGGCCCTGCCCTCATGATCTCATCTCCTCCTGATTATTTCCCACCCAAAGAACCCCTTTCCAAACACCATTAAATCGGAAATTAGAGTTTCAACATATGAATTTTTTGTGTGTGTGTATGTGTGTGGGGGGGGGCACAAATTGTCTATAACAGGCATATAAATAAATATGAATAAATAATATGAACATGTAAGTATTAGGAAGTAAATTATGGCCCTAAGTGAGCTAAGGCTTGCAAAACCTATAAAGGAAAACAGAAAGGGACTTCTTCAGTTACATTCAACACAAGGAAGGGAAAAAATGGACTACATTGAAGAAGTCAGTGATCTTGAAAACATGGCACTTTTAAATGAATATCTAGGTCTGATGCTTTGATGATCACATAACACTACCTCCTCATCATAGGGTTTCAGGTTTCAGAGAAGAAAGGCCAGGTTCCTCTTTTTTTTTTTTTTTCTAAATAAGTTGCTATATATAATTTATTCACATATCAATCTGTTAACAGATAAAGCAGCATGGTTATTTTTTGAAAGCCTTGTCAAGGACTTGATCCTGGCTCACTGTTTGGCACCATAGCTACTCTCCAAGTGCTCATGCCAGAAGCTCAGGAGTCATCCTCGACCCTCCCTTTTACCCCAAATTGAATCTAATCCAAATATTGTCTAATCATCTCCCAAATATCTCTTGATTCCATCCATTTTCTTGATGGTCTTTGAGTCTGGTAGTGCTACTTCTTTTTTTAACTTCATTTTCTATTTTCAATCTTATTTAAAGGCAACACAATTTAAAAGTTTTAACATTAATTGTATTGAATATTTCCTGCTAATGTTTTTTAAAAACTGTAAGCCATTTCTAATATATGTCTTGCCAAACTCTATTTTTTATTCATATGCATTATTGGCTTCTGCAGATCTAAATCTTCATGAGAATATTGAGGACTTAAACAGAGAGTTTATGGTGAAAAGTGAAGAACTCTACAACTCTCTTATGAATTGTCACTGGCAGCGTCTGGATACAGTTCACTCTAATATCCCAGATGAGACCCTACAGAAGCCAGATATTCTTTAAACTGCCTAATTATTATATTAATTGTATCCTGTTTTGTTTTTGTTTTTTAAAAAATATTCTCCCAGGAATATACTGAATTCTTTATGTAAATACAAATAACCAGGAATTAAATATGATTGAAATAGTAGAACATAATGTAAATAAACTGAACTAGCACATCCATTTCTGAAAGTATATTGTATTAGATAAAAGCCAGTAGAGGTCATGATAGAACCAGTTGCACTGTAAGCCATTTGAAAACAGATTTATTGTGAGATGGGTCTGACCTGAACTTATTGTGGCCTTAGCTACTCTGATATGATTTGCTACACTCTCTAATACTAAACTCTCATAGACAGAAATCCTATTCAGAGATGCTAGGTTTTTTACCTGCATCTTATATAGGCAATGTAGATTAGAACTTGATGTTTGAGCTCTATTTCCTGACCCCCAGGCTCTTTTGTGGGAGAGCTAGCTGTGTCTCTTTTAGTCAGTAGAGACGCACTCATCTCATTTGAATAGAAAAATTCCTATGCATGAAGAAAGTTTGCCTATCAGCCTTCTAAGAAAACAACTGGGACCCCATAAAAGCCAGTTCTGAAACTTTAGTACATGTATTGACCATACCCCTTATAAACTATGGTGGGGTTTTGTTTTTGTTTTTTGTTTGTTTGTTTTGTCCTGAAATAGACACTGTCCTGTTTACTGATTTGTCAGAGGTGGATACTTATGTGAGTCCCCTGAGACTGATCTGCATGACTGGAAGCCCTAAAGACTTGTTGCTCAGAAGAGTTGATCAGTCTCTTCTGCACTGAGAGTGGTTGAGACATGCTAAACCTTCTCCCAGTTAGGCTCAAAGTGCTAAATCCAATATGGAGAGCTAGATGGCTGCAGCCCCTTTAAAGGAGATTGGTGTGCCTCGTAGCACAGGACAGGGCTTCTCAACTTTGGCACTATTGACATTTTGGGCCAGACACTTCTTTGTTGTGAAGGCTGTCTGTACATTGTCTTCACCTCCACGAGCACATGCCAGTAGCACTTCACACTCCAGCTGTGACAACCAAAATGTCTCTAGACATTTCCAAATGTGCCTTGGGGACAAAATTGACCCCAACTGAGAATCACTGCAAAAGAGCAGTGGTTCCCAAACTTTAGGGTACATCAGAATTGCCTAGAAGGCTTGTTAAAAAACTAGATTTCTGAGTACTCTCCCCTACCCCAGGGTTTGATTCAATAGGTCTGGGTACAACCTAAAGACTTTCATTTCTAAAAGGTTTCTAGGTCGTGCTGATGCTGCAGGTGCAGATACAACACTTGGAGAACCACTGACTCTGAGAAATTCCCAACTGGTTCAGTTTAGTTATATGTAGTAAAAAGGGTGAGGTTTTCCTTCCATGTTTCCCTCCCCAACACAAGGTGTGCAAGTCCCCACTTTCCTATAAAGCCTCTACCTGTTTAGGCATCTACTCTTCTTCTAAAGCTATGTGTTTTGGGGACCAGCACCATGTCTGACCCCAGGGAATGGCTCTTTTATGATCTGAGCCATGTGTAATGGTCCCTCTTGCTAGTTGATTTGTTTATACAGAGACACGAAAATATTCTGGTTAAGGAGATGTAAGGAGTTTTCCTCACTTTAAAATGGAGAAACAAAAGACAGCTGTCTTCTCCTTCCCTGGACATTAGGTTTAGATGTGCTGCCTGGCACTGATGCAACCACATTATGACCATTAGGGGAACAAGCTGAAGGCAGTGCTGATCCACAAATGACAGCGAAGGAAGATGCAAAGAACCTTGGTCCATGACAATGGCATTGAGCTGTTGAATTAGGCAACCCTGGAATCTCTCAACATCTGGCCTTAATGTATATGATAACATATTTTCTTATATATGGTTCACTCTGAATATTTGTTATTGTAGCAAAGCATCCTAACAGATACAGCTGGCATGTACATAACTTGGTGCCCTTGAATCAAAAGAAGACTAATTATTATTGTGTCTAGAGCTGCACAGTCTAATAGGGTAGCACCATGTGGCTATTGAAATTTAATTGATGAAAGTTAAAATTTTAGTTCCTGTGTTTTAGTAGCTACAGTTCAAATATTCAAGAGCCACATGTGGCTGGGGGTTATAGTACTAGGCAGTACAGATTATAGAACATTTATATCACTGCACAAACATTTATGGTACAACACTGGTCTAGTAGATAAGGGGAAGAGGGGCCTGGCATGAAGTTAGAGCAGTGTTTTTCAACCATTATTATTTTAGCCTTCTTCAGGGGCCTTTTTAGACATTTTTTTCCTAATCATCTCCCCCATGAAATGTTAATTCCATTGATATTATATATACTGTATATCTGTGCTTTGTACATTGAAGAGAGTAATATTTTTTTTAAAAAACTCCCCTCCTCCACTCTCAAGAACCAATATTTATCTCTTTTGGGGCAATGCTGTCCCCTGCTGAGAATGTGTGAGTTACTGTGTTAGTCATGAATAAGGTCAGGCAGGAATTTTAAGTCACCATAAAGAAGTTGAATTTTATTAAAATCGTATTGGGAAGCAACTAAAAGTTTTAGGGAGGGGCTTCATGAAGTCTGTTTTATGTCTTTAGAATATCACTGGGCTGCTTTATAGAGCACAGCTTAGAGAGAGACAGGAGCAGAGGTGGGGAGCACAGGAAGGAAACTGTCAGCCGCCCTGGAAGAGAGGGTGGAGGTTTATTCTGGGGTAGTAGCTGTGTATTTGGAGAGAGGTGGAGACATTTGAGGTACTTTCTGAAGATCTTGTTGATTGTAGTGAGGGAGATGGGAGGAAACCAGAATTATCCCTCAGATTCTGGCTTGAGTGATTGCAAGGAGAGTGGTTCCATTTAAAATGGAGAAAACTGGGAGAGCAGTAGGGTGGGGAAGGGCTGTTGTTTTCAAAACTTCACTTAAAAATATTTTAGCTCTGGCAGGTTGGCTCAGTGGTAAAGCATCTGACCGGCATGTGGATGCCCCAGGTCTGATTCCTGGTCTGGGCACATAGGAAAAGTGACCATCTGCTTCTCCACCCATCCCCCCTTCTCTCTCTCTCTCTCTTCTCCTCCTGCAGCCATGGCTCGATTGGTTTAAGTGCATCAGTGCTGGGTGCTGAGGATGGCAGCCATCAGGCACTAGATGGGTGCTGTGTAGCCATCAGGCACTAGAAAACATAGCTCAGTTATGAGCATGGCTCCAGATGGGCAGAGCATTGGCCCCAGAGGGGGTTGCTGGGTGGGTCCTGGTCAGGGCACATGCGGGAGTCTCTCTCTCTCTATCTCCCCTCCTCTCACTTGGGGGGGAAAAAAAACGAGAATATTTCAGAATTGAGATGCCTGTTAAACATTAGGCAGAAACTGCTTGAACCCTTTGAAATGTATCTACTCCACCAGTGTTGCTTTCCTCTCAACTTGAAGCTTGAAAAAGTAAGGAATCCATCCCTTTCTGCCTTCTCAGCCAAATGTGGACCATTATTGAGATAACTGTATTGGCGGACCTACTGAGAGCAACTTGTTATATACATGTGTTGTTTAACTGGAGTAACCTCTATTAGGAGGAAACAGGCTAAAGAAAGAACTTATGCAGAAATTGAACAAATGACAGGATGGGCTTTGTGTCTTTATTCTTTAAGTTCAAAGTATCAAAATAGTGTGGATTTTTTTTTTTGCCTGACCAGTGGTGGCACAGTTCATAGAGTGTTGACCTGGGATGCTGAGGTCCTAGTTTGAAACCCCGAGGTTGCTGGGTTGATTGCTGGCTCACCAGCTAGAAGGTGGGGCCACTGGTATGAACCCAAAGGCCACTGACTTGAGCTCAAGGTTGCTGACTTGAGCAAGGGGTCACTAACTAAGCTTGAGTCCCCTTACCAAGGCATGTATGAGAAGCCATCAACGGACAACTAAAGTGAGGCAACTATGGTTGATGTTTCTCATCTCTCTCCCTTCTTGTCTGTCTATCCCTGTCTGTCTCCCTCTCTCTCCTGCTAAAAACAAACAAACAAACAAAAAAGATAGCAAGTTAAACTCATAAATAATTCTTAAATATTTGTTGATTACACTGATTTGAGACATGATAATTGTATAAAAAATTTCCCTTAAAAATACAGAGATATTCTATTCTCTCTTCTGCCCTAATTTCTCACTTTGAGAGAAACTATCTCTGTCTTAGAGAAGATACAGTGGTCCCTTGTCTATCGTGGGGGTTAGGTTCCAGAACCACCTGTGATAGGTGAAAATCCACGAAGTAGCGACCTTATGTTTATTTTATTATTTATATATTTTTTAAGGCTTTATAAACCCTCCCCACACTCTTATAAATCTTTCCCACACTGTTATTAACCTTCCCCACACTCTTATAAACTCTGCCTATGCTCTTAAACACTTTCTGGACTCTTAAACCTATGTAACTTTAACAACATATAAAATTATATATGGGTACTCACCAGTGAATATACTGTAATATTCTTTTAATATGTTTTAATTAATATTTTAATATTGTTTTAAATTTTTTAGGCTAGAAAATGCTTATTTTATCACAAAAATAATTAAAATAACAAATATATAAAAATATCTATATACTATAAAATCCTACAATATAGTAAAAAATCTACAATACAAAATTAGATATATGCAATTAAAAACTGCAATACAGTGAGACTGCAAAAAAGTGAACTGCAATATGGCAAAGAATGACTGTATATATATTTTAGACAGAATAATTTGCAACACTGGAAAACAATAAAATGTAATATTAGAAGGTCCTTTGGAAAACAGAGCAGATGGTACTGCATTAAGAGTGTAAATGGGCCACTGCACCAGCCGCTGGAGATGCTGCTGCTGCCTGAGCTTCTCCATGCCCTGCTGGCCCACACCTGGACTGGGGCCAGGAAACTTATCCAAAAGATATTGCTAAGAGTAATGTCAAGAAGTTTACTGCCAAAGACTTCAAAGTGGCTCTACTAGGCAAGGAGTCCACAACTGGAAACAGTAAAAAATGGGAAAGCAGAGAAGCATAAGTCATATGCTTCAACAAAAAAAATCCTCAGAAAAAGTCCTGGATGAATTGGATGTAATCAAATTACAGGATGCAGAGTATAAAATAATGATTGTTAGAATGCTTAAGGATCTCAAAGCTACAATGGATGGACTTAATGAAATCTCAATAAAGAAATTATAAGCATCAAAAAAAACCAACCACAGAAATCATAAAGAAGAACCAGACAGAAATGACAAACACAATATCAGAAATGAAGACTACACTGGAAGGAATTAAAAGCAGGCTGGAGGAAGCAGAGGATCGAATCAGCGACTTGGAGGACAAGATAAGTGAAAGCACGGAAGCAGAAAAGCAAAAAGAAAAGAGGATTAAAAAGTCTGAGGAAACTCTTAAGAGAGCTCTGTGACAACATGAAGAGAAACAATATCTGCATAATAGGGATTCCTGAAGGAGAAGAGAAAGAACAAGGACTAGAGAAGTTCTTTGAAGAAATTTTAGCTGAAAATTTCCCTAAATTGATGTAGGAAAGAGTCACACAAGTTCAAGAAGCAGAGAGAACCCCATTTAAAAAAGAACCCAAAGAGACCCACACAATACATATCATAATCAAAATAGTAAAGCTAAGAAATAAAGAAAAAATATTAAAAGTTATAAGAGAAAACAGTCAATTATCTACAAAGGAACACCCATAAGGATGACATTCTACTCAGCAGAGACACTAGAGGCCATAAGGAATTGTCAAGAAATATTCAAAGTAATGCAGAACAAGAACCTACAACCAGACTTCTCTATCCAGCAAGACTATCATTTAAAATTAAAGAAGAAATGGAAAGCTTTCCAGACAAAAAACAAACAAACAAACAAACAAACTTAAGGAATTCATCACAACCAAACCAACACTGCAAGAAATATTAAGGGGCCTGCTGTAGACAGAACAAAGTGGGGGGAAATATATATGTATATATTAAAGGAGAAACATAGATTTAAAGAAAAAAATGGCAATAAACAACTACATATCAATAACCTTAAATGTAAATGGATTAAATGCTCCAATCAAAAGACGTAGGGTAGCTGAATGAATAAGAAAACAGGACCCGTACATTTGCTGTCTACAGGAGACTCACCTCAAAACAAAAAATACACATAGACTGAAAGTAAAAGAATGGAAAAAAATATTTCATGCAGCCCTGGCCGGTTGGCTCAGTGGTAGAGCGTCGGCCTGGTGTGCGGAAGTCCCCGGTTCGATTCCTGGCCAAGGCACACAGGAGAAGTGCCCATCTGCTTCTCCATCCCCCCTCCTTCCTCTCTGTCTCTCTCTTCCCCTCCCACAGCTGAGGCTCCATTGGAGCAAAAACATGGCCCGGGCGCTGGGGATGGCTTCTTGGCCTCCCCAAACTTTTTACACAGGGGGCCAGTTCACTGTCTCTCAGACCACTGGAGGGCTGCCACATACAGTGCTCCTCCCACTGACCACCAATGAAAGAGGTGCCCCTTCCAGAAGTGCAGAGGGGGCCTGGATAAATGGCCTTAGGGGGCTGCATGCGGCCCGCGCGGGCCGTAGTTTGGGGACGCCTGCTAGAGTGTCCTGGTCATGACAGAGCGACGCCCCAGATGGGCAGAGCATAGCTCCCTGGTGGGCGTGCCGCGTGGATCCCGGTTGGGCGCATGCAGGAGTCTGTCTGACTGCCTCCCCGTTTCCAGCTTCAGAAAATTAAAAAAAAAATAATTTCATGCAAATGGAAATTTAAAAAAGCTGGAGTAGCAATACTTATATCTGACAAAATAGACTTTAAAACAAAGGCTATAGTTAGGGATAAAGAAGGTCACTACAAAATGATAAAGGGAGCAATCCAACAGGAAGATATAACAATTATAAATATCTATGCACCTAATATAGGAATACCTAAATATATAGAGCAGATTTTGATGGACATAAAAGGAGAGATGAAAAGCAATACTATAATAGTAGGGGATTTCAATACCCCACTAACATCACTGGATAGATCCTCAAGAAAGAAAATTAACAAAGAAACAGCATAATTAAGGTACACACTAGATCAGGGGTCGGGAACCTTTTTGGCTGAGAAAGCCATGAACACCACATATTTTAAAATGTAATTCCGTGAGAGCCATACAATATGTTTAACAGTAAATACAAGTAAATGTGTACATTTTATGTAAGACCAACACTTTTAAAGTACAATGAGTCTCTGAGTTCTTTTTAATAACATTGTTATGCTGTTGTTAACCAATGATAAATACAGTACTTCTTACCATTAATGCAACTTCTGGTGCTGCATGGTTTTGCTGATGGCTTTGTAGTCTGGTTAATACATGGTGAGGTTAAGCTTCATGCAGGCGTTGAGACTTCCACCGTTAAACATGATCATAGGTTGGTCTTAACGTTCTTTAGATGTGAGAAAGACTGCATACATAGAGCCAAACATTGTCAGTACAGCAATACTCACACGCTGCAGTGTGTGGTATGTGATGGGAAGCATGTTCCAAGTTTTGACAATCAGCTGGTCCGCGGGTTGAAGTTTTTTCATTTCTCCCCAGTTGTGTTTGCTCACCAACTCTGCTTGCAGTCGTGCAAGTCTTTCCAAATCATCATTCAGTGACTTGAATTTATTTACCCACATGTCTGAGGCTTTCAGGTCAGCAACCTGTAGCTCAAAATCTCTGACGGAGACACTGGGGATGTAATTCAGGTCGGCGCTGTCCACTGCACACTTGTGTGGATGGGTGATGAACTTAAAAAGATGAGTGCACTCACAAAATTCTCCAAAGCATGCTTTGAATGACTGCAGGAGATTAGATGTGAAGCCTGCTAGCTGCTGGAGATCAAGATGTTGAGCAGGGTCACATGCTGTGCATGCATCTTTAAACTCTCCCAGTTTTTCAAAGTGTAATAAACGACCTGTTTCACTGTTGGCGATGAAGAGTTCCAGCTTGTTTTCAAATGCAAACACTGCTTGTTGAAGGGATAAGACAGCTTGCATTTTCACATTGAGCTGTTTCAGATGTTCAGTCATGTTCCCAAGATAGTAGAACTTCAGGAGCCACTCAGTGTTAGCTAACTCAGGATGCTCGACATTTTTCATTTTAAGAAAAGTCCAGGTTTCGCTCAGACAAGCCGTGAAACAGCTGAGCACCTTCCCTCTTGACAACCAATTCACATTGCTGTGCAGAAGCAGACCAGGATAATTATTCCCAAATTCATCCAGCAGTGTTTTAAAATGGAGATCATTTAAAACTTGGGCAACAATAAAGTTGGCCACCTGATTGACCAGCAACATCACCTCACCAAGCTGCTTGCCACACATCTGAGCACAAAGCGCCTCCTGATGTAGGATGCAGTGAAAACTTAGGATGGGTCTCTTTTCATGTTCACGAAGAAGCGCTACAAATCCTCTGTTTTTCCCCACCATGCATGGAGCACCATCAGTACACACCGAAATAAGTTTATCTATCGGTAGATTTTTTTCTTTAGCAAATTCAGTGAAAGACTTGAATAAGTCCTCCCCTCTTGTTGTCTCTTTCATAGGCAAAACAGCAAGACTTTCCTCACATAGTGTGTCAACGACAGAATACCTGGCAATCAAGCTGAACTGGGATAAATGGCTTACGTCTGTTGACTCATCCTAAGCGAGAGAAAAGAATGGTGCTGTATTTATGTCCTTCACTTGTGTTGCCTTAATTTGATTTGCCATCATGATGGTACAACCGTGAACAGTTCTTGCCAACAGAGGCACGTCTTTTATTCATTTGATTATCTTGTCTTTATCCGAAAAGTTGTCAAAAACTTCATCGGCAACATCAAGCATGAATGTTTTGGCATACTCCCCATCTGTGAACAGCTTTCCGTTTCTCACAATTGCTAAAGCACCAGCAAAGCTAGCCAAATTCCAGTCACCTTGTTGGGTCCAAACACAGAGTTGCTGCTGACTAGCTTGCACTCTGCACAGTAGCTCTTGACGTGCTTTCTTCCTGCTGTCCCCGCTGGATATTTTGATGCAAATGTAGTATGGCATGTGTCAAAGTGCCGCTTTATATTTGACCATTTCATCGATGCAATTTTATCATTGCATATTAGACACACTGCAGAACCTGCTCTCTCCACAAAGGCAAATTCCTCTGTCCATTCCTGCTGAAAAGTACTATACTCCTCATCTTTTTTTCTTTTAGCCATCTTCTTCGTCAAAAGGGTTTCTGCAATTAGCTAGCTGACTACTTGATTAAAAGGAGGAAAGTTTACTTCCTGACCTCACAACAACCCGTGTACATTACACATGATCCAATAAAAATTTGGTGTTGTCCCAGAGGATAGCTGTGATTGGCTCCAGCCACCTGCAACCATGAACATGAGCAGTAGGAAATGAATGGATTATAATACATGAGAATGTTTTATATTTTTAACGTTATTATTTTTTTATTAAAGACTTATCTGCTGATATGATACCATACATCGAAAACCCCAAAGAATCTACAAAAAGACTACTAGAAACAATAAGCCAATACAGTAAGGTCACAGGATACAAAATTAACATACAAAAGTCCATAGCCTTTCTATATGCCAACAATAAAACATTTGAGAATGAACTCAAAAAAATAATCCCCTTCAGGATTGCAACAAAAAAAAATAAAATACCTAGGAATAAACATAACAAAGAATGTAAAGGACTTATATAATGAAAACTACAAACCATTGTTAAGGGAAATCGAAAAAGATACAATGAGATGGAAGAATATTCCTTGTTCTTGGATAGGAAGAATAAATATAATAAAGATGGCCATATTACCCAAAGCAATATACAAATTTAATGCAATTACCATCAAAATTCCAATGACATTTTTTAAAGAAATGGAACAAAAAATCATCAGATTTATATGGAACTATAAAAAACCCCGAATAGCCAAAGCAATCCTAAAGAAAAAGAACGAAGCTGGGGCATTACAATACAAGACTTCAAACTATATTAAAGAGATATGACAATCAAAACAGCATGGTAGTGGCATAAAAATAGACACTCAGACCAATGGAACAGAATAGAAAGTCCAGAAATAAAACCATGTATATATGATCAAATAATTTTTGATAAAGGGTCCAACAACACACAATAGAGAAAAGAAAGCCTCTTCAACAAATGGTGCTGGGAAAACTGAAAAGCCACATGCAAAAGAATGAAACTCGACTACAGTTTGTCCCCTTGTACTAAAATTAATTCAAAATGGATCAAAGACCTAAATATAAGACCTGAAACAATAAAGTACATAGAAGAAGACATAGGTTCTAAACTCATGGACCTTGGTTTTAAAGAGTATTTTATGAATTTGACTCCAAAGGCAAGGGAAGTGAAGGGAAAAATAAATGAATGGGACTACATCAGACTAAGAAGTTTTGGCTCAGCAAGAGAAACTGACAACAAAATAAACAGACAGCCAACTAAATGGGAAATGATATTTTCAAACAACAGCTCAGATAAGGGCCTAATATCCAAAATATACAAAGAACTCATCAAACTCAACAACAAACAAACAATCCAATAAAAAAATGGGAAGAGGACATGAACAGACACTTCTCTTAGGAAGAAATACAAATGGCCAACAGATATATGAAAAGATGCTCATCTTCATTAGTTATTAGAGAAATGCAAATCAAAACTGCAATGAGATACCACCTCACACCTGTTAGATTAGCTATTATTAACAAGACAGGTAATAGCAAATGTTGGAGAGGCTGTAGAGAAAAAGGAACCCTCATTCACTGTTGGTGGGAATGTAAAGTAGTACAACCATTATAGAAGAAAGTATGGTGGTTCCTCAAAAAACTGAAAATAGAATTACCTTATGACCCAGCAATCCCTCTACTTGGTATATACCCCCAAAACTCAGAAACATTGATATGTAAAGATACATTCAGCATCATGTTCATTGCAGCATTGTTCACAGTGGCCAAGACATAGAAACAACCAAAAAGCCCTTTAATAGAAGACTGGATAAAGATTTGGCACATAAACACTATGGAATACTACTCAGCCATAAGAAGTGATGACATCAGATCATTTACAACAAAATGGTGGGATCTTGATAACATTATACAAAGTGAAATAAGTAAATCAGAAAAAACCAAGAATTGCATTATTCCATATGTAGGTGGGACATAAAAACGAGACTAAGAGACATTGATAAGAGTGTGGTGGTTACGGGGGGGGGGGGGGGGAGAAAAAGGGGGAGGGGGAGGGGCACAAAGAAAACTAGATAGAAGGTGACGGAGGACAATCTGACTTTGGGTGATGGGTATGCAACATAATTGATTGACAAGATAACCTGGACAGGTTTTCTTTGAACATATGTACCCTGATTTATTGATGTCACTCTAGTAAAATTAAATAAATAAATAAAAGATTTGTCTGCGTGCCAGATGCAGCCATTAAAAGAACCACATCTGGCTCACGAGCCTTAGGTTCCCAACCCCTAGGATAGATGTAACCAAAAGACAAAGGGTCCAAAGTCTTAACATGTTGGCAAGGGAGGTTGAAAGGTGGTATCAGCGTGGCTGGGACGATGAAGGTAGGAGATGGATGGAGAAGGGGAAATTAGAGGGAGTAAAAAGAAAATATGTAAAACAGGTGCAGTTGTAGTGGTGAATTAGACAAGCCACAAAGGGAGAAAAAGTGGTTGGATTGAGATACTGTACCTTTTTTTCCTCTTCTTTTCCACATGAGAGGAGGGGAGATAGAGAGACAAACTCCTGCATGGGTCCCAGCTGGAATCCACCTGACAAACCCTGTCTGGAGCTGATGCTCTGATCTGGGGCCATGCTCACAACCATGCTATTTTTAGCACCTGAAGTAGAGGCTCCATGGAGCCATCCTCAGCACCCAGGCCATGTGCTTGAACCA
Source organism: Saccopteryx bilineata (assembly GCF_036850765.1). Classification (NCBI taxonomy): domain Eukaryota; kingdom Metazoa; phylum Chordata; class Mammalia; order Chiroptera; family Emballonuridae; genus Saccopteryx; species Saccopteryx bilineata. Next base: position 195,452,322 of record NC_089492.1, on the reverse strand, counting down.
ACAGAGTCATGACTGTGGGAGGGAAAGAGAGAGAGCGAGAGAGAAAGAAGGGAGAGGGTGGAGAAGCAGATGGTCACTTCTCCTCTGAGCCCTCACTTGGAATTGAATGCAAGACATCCACATGCAGGGCTGATGCTCTACCACTGAGCTAACCAGCCAGGGCCTAGTTACTATTTTTTTAAGGTAGTTGGAGGTTAGGAAGAGTTGGAGCACATTTGTGAACCTCTCCTTTAATATAAGAGCAACCTTACAATAGAAAAGAAATGTAAGATTGTCTTAGAAATGGAAAATTTTGCTATGAGCTGGGCAAGAAATAATTGCCTCATGTTAAAGAGATTCAGACAGGTTTCCCTAAGATGTGCCATTTTGGCATGTGAATTTTTTTGAGCTGAAGGCAATTGTAGGGGTTCAGAATGAGTCACCTCAAGATGTATCTCTGTGGTATGTGGATTGTTTTGAGCTAAAGACGACCAAGGCCCTGCAGGGTCAAGATAAACATCTGACCTCTCCCTGCTTTACTTAGAAGATTTGAATTAGGGGCCTTGCTCTTAATGACAGACTATGAGATATAACCTGCCAATATGGCAGGACAAACTACTGCTTACTGAACATGTTCTCTTCCTGCAATTACCTTCTGAAGCCCCGAGATACCTTACTTCATCCCTAGCTCAGAATGTCTTGTATACCTCTTCTTCCCTTTCTGTCTCTAAACCTCTCTATATGTGGGATCTCTGACTCTCATGTATGGGGAATTCCCATACATATGTATGTAATTAAATTTGGTTATTCTCTTTTGTGAATCTGTCTCCTGTCTATTTGATAATTAGCCCAGCTGAAAGAACCATGAGGGTAGAGGAAAATTTCTTCCTCACTCACAAGACCGTGCTGGCTCAAGAGAAGCTTTTACCTCTCCCTGAAAGAATTTAAATTAGGAACCTAGCCCATAAAAGATTATCAGATATAAATTCTTTTGACCCATCTATAGGGCACGCAAACATCTAATTACTGAACATCTGATCTTTTTATCATCCTATGAATGACCTTCCTCCTCTCTGAAGCCCTGAGACAATCTACCCCATCCTCAGCTCAGAATGCATATGTACCCAGTTTCTCCTTTCTGTCTCTGAGCCTCACAAGTATCTGGGGTCTCTGACTCTCTCATGTATGTGGGGTTCCCACATATTTAATTAAATTTGATTCTTTTCTCTTATTAATGTCTCATACTGATTTAATTATTAGACCAAATTAAAGAACCTAGAAGGGTAGAAGAAATTTTCTTCCTCCCTCACAATGTCAAGTTATCTAGTTTGACTCTTCATTGCTCATTATTTGTGACAATGCCTGCATCATAAAAGGAAAATCACAATTGGCCCAATTGCATGAAATTGTTCTGGTGACTAAATGAGATGATCCATAAAAGGCTCTTAGCACAGTGCCTGACACATACTAAGAATTCAATAAATGTTAATTATTGATGTTTTTGCTGATGTTATTCCATGGATCCAAATCAGTAGCTCAAGTCCCTCTAATCTAGCAACAATCTTGGGCCTCACAAGATATATATATATATCCCCAAAATCTGATTTTGAGCAGCTCTAGTTTCTTTCTAATTATGACCATCAACTCTATGGAGTCATATGGACCTTGTAGTTAACTGCAGTGTAAAGGCCTAATATTAAAGTTTCTAATTGTAGTGTAAGTGCCTGACATTAAGCTTTTGATTGCCAAAGCCTCCATTTCAGAAGACATTCATCTTGAATGAACACAGCTGAGTGACACAGCTACTAGTACAACAACCAGATAAGGAATCAGGCCACCCCCATTCATGACGTTCCTTCTTTTAAAAATCTTTCAGATATTACATACTATGTGCAAGATACTCAGTTCAACATGAAGTAATGAACAAACAATACAATATACAGATGATGTACTGTATATGTGATGAGTTGTACATATGAAATCTAAATACTTTTATTAACCAATGTCATGCCAATAAATTCAATTTCAAAAAATACTTCAGATTAAAATATATACACCAACTGAAACTAAAGGTATAGATAAAAAATATTTTATGAAAAAATAAGCTGGGTTAGTAATACTTATATCAGACAAGATAGACTTTAAAACAAAAGCTATCACAAGAGACAATGAAGGATACAACAATTCCACTTCTGGATATTTATCTGAAGAAACCGAAAACACTAAATTGAAAAGACATATGCATCCATATATTCACTGCAGCAGTATTTACAATAGCCAAAATATGGCAGCAACCTAAGTGTTCATCAATAGATGAGTGGATAAAGAAACAGTGGTTCATAGATACAATAAAATATGACTCAGCCATAAAAAGGAATGAAATTTTGCCATCTGCAACAATGTGGATGGACCTAGAGGGTATTGTGCTGAATGAAGTAAGTCAGATAGAGAAAGACAAATAACGTGATTTTGCTTATATGTGGAATCTAAAAAGCAAAATGAACAAATAATACAGAAAGAGATTCAAAGATGCAGAGAACATTGTGACAGTTGCCAGATAGAAGGAGAAATGAGGGATGGGTAAAACAGGGAATTAAGAAGTACAAATTGGTAGTTACAGAATAGTCACAGGAATGTAAAGTACAGCAAAGGGAATATAGTCAATAATATTGTAACAATTATGTATTATTGTATGGTGTCAGTTACTAGATTTATTTATGGCGTGATCACTTAGTGTTATATAATGTCTAATCACTGGGTTGTACACCTGAAACTAATTGAAAAAGAATTTTTTAAAAAATAAAGCTTTGGGTAAACTAGATAACTGACCTCTTGCGTGACCCTCTTCTTTCTTCCTGTGCCCTAATTCTGCTCTTATATTTTAAATTAGCCAATAAAGAGTGACCTCTCTGTGTGGCCTTTGGGCCTGCCACATACCATCCATGACCTGTGAGTAATAAATCCTGTTCCTCAGAGTTTCCTCATAGTTTTTCCTGAAGTGCCTCCTGCAATCATAGTAAGAACTGGAAGGGCCAGTCCAGTCACAACACTGGCCCTATGAGGAGTATAGTTGGGCATCACTAGCTGATAACATCTCAATCAATATAGGCTGGGAGGGACACAACAGTAACCCTACAAATGTGGCCCCAAAGCCTCCGGAGCATCATTGCTCCAGTCTGTGAAATAATGAATTGCAAATTTTTCTTATGTTTCACATAAGATGGAGATTATTAGCACTAAACTAAATTTAATATTTTAAACATTTAAATATAATTTAATAATTAATAAAGAAGAGCTAGAAAAGGTACTACTTATTCATAGTTTATTCAAATGTTTAGTATTGCCTATAAAATAAACATTCATTCAACAATAAACATTTAACTTTATCATGTATAAGGAATTTAGGCATTGGATAAAAGTCTCTTCTAAAAAAGATTTCAGGCCCTGGCCAGTTGGCTTAGTGGTAGAACCTCGACCCAGTGTGTAGAAGTCCCAGGTTCGATTCCCTATCAGGGCACACAGGAGAAGTGACTGTCACTTCTCCAACCCTCCCCCTCCCCTTCTCTTTCTCTCTCTCTCCTCCTCCCACAGCCATGGCTCCACTGATTTAACCACAGTTGCCATGGGTTCTGAGGATGGCTCCCTGGAGCTTCCAGCCTCAGGTGCTAAAAATAACACAGTTGCCAAGTAATAGCCCCAGATGGGCAGAACACTGGCTCATAGGGAGCTTGCCTGGTCAATCCCCATAGGGGCATATGCAGGAATCTTTCTCTCTGTCTCCTCTCCTCTCACTTAAAAAATAAAAATTAATTTCTAAGACATTTTAGTTCTCCAGAAGTCTCTAAGCTTAGCTACTCAATCAGTTGCACTCACTTTTCTAGTTCCAATTTGCCTATTTCTCTCTTGTATTTGGATTCCAGGTCATTCTTTGGTTGAACATCAGTTTTTTTTTTTGTTTTTTTTTTTAATATTTTATTTATTGATTTTTTTAGAGAGAGAGGAATGAGAGAGAGAGACAGAGAGAGAGAGAAGGGGGAGGAACAGGAAGCATCAACTCCCATATGTGCCTTGACCAGGCAAGCCCAAGGTTTTGAACCGGCGACCTCAGTGTTCCAGGTCGACGCTTTATCCCACTGCGCCACCACAGGTCAGGCCAAACATCAGTTTTTGATATTTCCAACTTTTAACTGCATATTCTGATCCTTATACAGGCTGAGTTACCAAGGCCACACAGTGCCACAACACCTTCCTGCCTTCCTTTCTATCTTATCTGGCTCTAACTGGGGCAGATAGAGGATGAATTTCCATTTCTTGTTTTTATTGCGGAATCAGCCAACTTGTTGTATCCTCTTTTCCTTTTTGGCTAACTCCTCCTTGAGTGTGCCCATCTGGATACATTCTAGCAATTTTCCACCTACTTTATCACTTCCACCCCTTTAAGTGAGTGGATCCTTCCAGGTTTCTGTGCTTTCAAATTAAGAGTTTGCCATTAAGCAGAGCCTGGTCTTAAGAGTTTTTATCTAAAGCCCTTGGCATAATACCTGGCACATTTGGACACTCAGAAGTTCTTCTAATGAAAAATTGAATGAGTTCACTCATTCTATTCATTCATTTAGCTTTGAAGGGTCCTTGGCAACTTTAGATGGCAAAATCTCCCCATAACTTGATGTGGATTTTGGAGGATTGAGAACTAAGTTTGAACATTGATACATTACTCATATACGTACATTAATAATTTTGAATATTCTTTTTTTTTTTGTATTTTTCTGAAGTGAAAAGCAGGGAGGCAGACAGATTCCCACATGTGCCCCACTGGGAGCCACCTGGCATGCCCACTAGGGGGTGATGCTCTGCCCATCTGGGCTGTTGCTCCATTGCAACTGGAGCCATTCTAGCATCTGAGGCAAAGGCCATGGAGCCATCCTCAGTGCCCAGGCCAACTTTGCTCCAATGGTGTCTTGGCTGCAGGAGGGGAAGAGAGAGATAGAGAGAAAGGAGAAGTGGAAGGGTGGAGAAGCAGATGGGCTCTTCTCCTGTGTGTCCTCGTTGGGAATCAAACCTGGGACTTCCACACACCAGGCTGATGCTCTACCACTGAGCTAGCCAGCCAGGGAAAATATTCATATATTTTCAAATAATTGTATTCACAGGCAGATTTATATATATCATCATTTACTACTCATCAGTGAATTTTCTAGATAATTGAAGCACATTTCCAACTCTCTTTTATTAAAACTTTTCCTAAAAAGTAGTAGTAGGCTCTCTCTCCCTCCTTTAATAAACTTAAATATAATATATGTTTTTGATGATCCCCCAGCATCGCATAAGGAATATTATTTTTATCATATTGTTAGAAGTTTGCTCTCTACCTGTCCTTCTCGTTTGCAGCCATTTTTCTTTGCCTCCTGATCCTTCTGTGATATTGATCATGTCAATGATAACAACATCAAATTCATTGAATTATTTCTGGGAACCAGACACTGTCCATGAGCAAACAAGGTCATGGTTAAGCTTGGGTGACTTCAGGGTCTCCATACCAGTTGCTTTGGACTCTGACTTTTGTTGCTCAGCTCAGGTTAGCAAACTATGGTTCACAGGATGACTGCCTACTTTTGTACATAAAAGTTGTATTAAAACACAGTCACACTCATTTGTTTATATATTTTATATGACTGATTAAAAATTTTTTGAATGTTTTATTGATTCCTAAAATTTTGTTTCAACCAGAAGATTGCTCTATTAACATCCTCATTGATACTCTTTTTTTGTTGTTGCATATTTTTTTATTGTGGTTAAGAAAAATAACTTAAAATTTACCATATTAATAATTTATTTTTATTTTTATTAGAGAGAAAGGACAGGGGGGGAGAGAGAGAGAGAGAGAGAGAGAGAGAGAGAGAGAGAGAGGAAAGAGATAGAAAGAACAGGGGGAGGAGCAGAAGGCATCAACTCCTGTATGTGCCTTGACCAGGCAAGCCCAGGGTTTTGAACTGGCGACTTCTGCGTTCCAGGTTGATGCTTTATCCACTGCGCCACCACAGGTTAGGTTCATCTTAATCATTTTTAAGTGCATAGTTTAGTAGTGTTCAGTATGTTCACATTGTTGTGAAACAAATATCCAGAACCTTTTTTATCTTACAAGTCTAAACTTCTATATCCATTAAATAATAACTTACTTTTTCCCCCTCCCTCAACCCCTAGGGGCCACCATTCTACTTTCTATTTCTATGAATTTGCCTAGTTTGGATACCTCCTATAAGTGGAATTATGGAGTATTTGTCTTTTTTGTTACCGACATTTCATTTAGCATAATGTTCTCAGGTTTCATCCATGTTGTAGCATGTTTCTGAATTTCCTTCCTTTTTAAGGCTGAATTTTATACACATGCACTCACACACACATATGTATATATATTATATGTAATATGTATAAAATATTATTGTATAACATATAATAACATATAACATATTTTATCCAATTATCTGCCAATAAATATATGGATTGCTTCCACGTCGTTGGCTATTATCAACAGTGCTGCTATTCACATGGATGTGCAAATATTTCTGCTATAACTGCTTTTGTACTGCAACGACAGAATTGAAGAGTCAGTAAGTCATTAGTGGGGAGATATTTTGAAACTACAGAAACATTCTGTTCTCAACAAACTTTCACCCACTAGCTTTAGCAACCATTAATGATTTCCTAACTCCATCATTCCTTCTGAATTTATCAGTTGACCTTGCACTGTAAGAGTCTTTTCTTCTCCATATGTGTATTTATGACTCATCTTGTGCTATCCGTTCCCAACCTCTGGAGCCAGCTCTCTGTCTCCAAGAAGCTTGGAGTGGCTGAATTTTTAACAAAGCCCAGGGATACATTGGTAAAGGCGGGTCCTAACCTCTGACTACAGCCTTTATGATCAATTACAGGTAAAAAACTGTCATATCAGTTGCCCTCTCTGCAGAGAGGCTGTGCTTGGAAGCCTAATCTTAAGGAGCGCTGCTGCCTCCACAACTGTTGACCTCTATCTACCACCTGAACCTGGTTAATTTTCTTCACAACATTAAATCACTACCTAAAATTATCTTGTTTGTTAGAATAGTTTTGTAATTTTTCTATTTCTTTGACTAGAATATAAAAGATCTGTCAGTTCTAATGCATAGCTATATACCCAGAACTTGACCCTGGCACAGATTGTTAAATAGACAAGCCCCAGCCAGTGGTGCAGTGAATAAAGCATAGTCCAGAATGCTGGGGTCACGGGTTAGAGCTGGAGGGCACTGAGGTTGGCAGTTCCAGCCCCAGTCAGGGCACATATGAGAGCAATTAACAACACAACTAAATGGAGCAGCGAGTTGATGCTTCTTTCTTTGTCTATCTCTCTCTCTCTCTGCCTTCCACTCTCTTCTCTTTCCCTTCCTTACTCTTTCTCTCTAAAACAAAGAACCCCAAAATACCAATGAATGAATAGAATCTTTCTGCTCAAAAATCCCGTGAAAACACATTTCTTTACCCAATTTTTATTTGTGCAAGATTTTCAAATGACATCTACATAGATTTCCACTCCTTAGTAAAATTTCTTAATCCCATATCCAGATAGGAAAATTTTCATGTGCAGTAATAACTGCAATGTCAGTAGTTTAGTAAATTTTTACATTTTCAAATATTTCTCTAGGTCTATTGCGTATTTAAGTCACTCTGTTGCTTTTTGTAGCTGTTATCCCAAAAGAATATCAAGCTATTACTGTGGTTATTCTTTAAGCCATTCTTTTTTCGCTGGGTCATCTCTGACCATGGTGCAACTGGAAAAGCCAATTCAAGTACCTCCAGCTGAGTCACCTGTGAAAGTCATCATGTTAAATGCTAGTCATGGAGTTACCATGCCTCACTTGCTTGGAGGTATGTGGAAGGGGTTCACCGAAGGTGTTAAGCTCTAGAGTTTAAATGTGTAGACATCACAGTCATCAGTGCTTTTCCTCCTAGCTCTTTGGAACCCATTAATCTATTTAGTAAAATCCTGAGAAAATGAATATGAATTAGTTTTCCAATTGGAGATTCATAAGGTGCAAGACACATCTTAACTGCTACACACCTGCTTTTCCTCCTGCATTTTCTCAAAGAGATGACAATGAATCTCTTCTTCTCTCTCACACTTTTCTTTTATCTCATTTCCATAGACTGGCATAGAGAATGTACATAATTTCCCTTTCCATAGTACAATTTTCATCAGGAAGTACAGTTTGAAGCCAGTCTCTTTTTGTCATTTGGTCTAATGTGATAGCACAACATGTTATTGGGACTCTCTTTACCCATCTGCTCTGTCTTATACAAAGGTCAAAAGTCAGCTGGCCTCAACTCTCAACACATGGCCAACACAGAATTACAAACAAAAAATCTGGTCTTGAAAATTAAACTTTGGTTGTATAAGATGTTAACCATTAAAGGCCCTGGCTGGTTAGCTCAGTGGTAGAGCGTCGGCCTGGCGTGCGGGGGACCCGGGTTCGATTCCCGGCCAGGGCACACAGGAGAAGTGCCCATTTGCTTCTCCACCCCCTCCCCTCCTTCTTCTCTGTCTCTCTCTTCTCCTCCCGCAGCCGAGGCTCCATTGGAGCAAAGATGGCCCGGGCGCTGGGGATGGCTCCTTGGCCTCTGCCTCAGGCGCTAGAGTGGCTCTGGTTGCGGCAGAGCGACGCCCCAGAGGGGCAGAGCATCGCCCCCTGGTGGGCAGAGCATCGCCCCTGGTGGGTGTGCCGGGTGGATCCTGGTTGGGTGCGTGCGGGAGTCTGTCTGACTGTCTCTCCCCGTTTCCAGCTTCAGAAAAATACAAAAAAAAAAAAAAATACAAAAAAAAAAAAGATGTTAACCATTAAAAAATCTACAAGAATTATCTGTTTTTGTGACTTTAAAGTTATTTCAAAATAAAACTCCTCTGTAAAGCCCTCTAGAACCCTATATTTTTGTCCTGTATACAGCTGATGGCTGTAATTTCACTCATAATTCATATTAATGAAAATAAATGGCCTGAAGTTTGTAAATTCTTGAATTAACTTTTTCAACTATTTTTCCTAATATTTTCAGCTTCTGATCACAAAATGCCTAAAGTTCATTTCTACAGTTTAATAATACTTGATGCTGGCCATCAGTTTCTGAACTTTGTCTTCTTTAGAATCCTTTAGTTTTAGATTACTCAGTCCACCCATCTAACACAGCCCCCAGGATCCTCCTTTCCAAGATGTAGATCAGGCCTCCACAGCTCACAACAGGACTAACCAAAGTTAATCTTCCAGACAGCCACCATAGATGCCTACTACTTTAAAAGCTTGTAGGTGATTTTTAAGGAAAAATGAGCATGGTCAGCTTCACCTTTTACTCTCTTCCTCTCAGAGACATCACTGATAGTCTTCTTTCCAAGGTCAGAACTTGGTCTTGGGAGAAGGCTGACCTCCAATATAATCCCTAAGTCATCCTGACCAGCAAGCAGAAGGAGTAGCTACAAATAGGAATCTTCCACCTCTGGCATTAGTCCTTCCACAATCCCAATTGTTTATCTAAGCTGTTCAAATGGATCCTTTCTCACTTGACATAGACTGCTATACTACATTATTACTGTTTAAAACAAAAAATAATAGTAATCTTTCTTTTTACCTTTGAAGTTATATGTTCAAAGAAAAATTAAAAACCCCAAATCACCCATAATTCCAAGAAGCAACAAAAAAGAAATAGCAACTGGGATTTTTAAAAAATGTATTTTACTTATATTTATTTTCTGGTATTCTGATTCTTTTTTTATTTTAAAAATATTTATTTATTTATTTATTGAGGAAGTGAGATGAAAATCATCAACTCGTAGTTGCAGCACTTTTGTTGTTCAGTGATTGCTTCTCATACATGCCTTGACCGAGGGGCTCCAGCAGAGCCAGTGAACCCCTTGCTCAAGCCAGTGACCTTGGGCTCAGACCAGCACCTTGAGCTGAAAGCCAATGGCCTTTGAGCTCGAGCCAGCAACTATGGTCCCACACTCAAGCTGGTAAACTTGCGCTTAGGCCAATGAGCCTGTGCTCAAGTCAGCAACCTTGGAGTTTTGAACCTGGGACCTCAGCATCCCAGGTCAGCTCTCTATCTGTGCCACCACTGGTCAGGCTGGTATTCTGATTCTTAACTCAATAAAAGGTATCGACTAGAAGCCTACATCAAACATCAACATCATGCACAAGAGTTTTTTTTTTTTTCCTTTCTTTTTTTTTTTTCATTTTTCTGAAGCTGGAAACGGGGAGAGACAGTCAGACAGACTCCCGCATGCGCCCGACCGGGATCCACCCGGCACGCCCACCAGGGGCGACGCTCTGCCCACCAGGGGGCGATGCTCTGCCCATCCTGGGGGTTGCCATATTGCGACCAGAGCCACTCTAGCGCCTGAGGCAGAGGCCACAGAGCCATCCCCAGCGCCCGGGCCATCTCTGCTCCAATGGAGCCTTGGCTGTGGGAGGGGAAGAGAGAGACAGAGAGGAAAGCGCGGCGGAGGGGTGGAGAAGCAAATGGGCGCTTCTCCTGTGTGCCCTGGCCGGGAATCGAACCCGGGTCCTCCGCACGCTAGGCCGACGCTCTACCGCTGAGCCAACCGGCCAGGGCATGCACAAGAGTTTTAAACATTCCCTTTAATGTTGGGAACAACTCAAGGATAGCTGCTACCCCTGCTACCATTTAAAATAATAATAAGTTTATGCCAATGTAAGAAAACAAGAGAAAGAAATAAGATGACTTATATTGAGAAGGAAAAGGCAGAACTGTTCTTTAAAGATAAGTACCAGAAAATATGAGATGTAACACAGAGAAATTATTAGAAATCATGAGAAAGTTTAATTAAGTGCACACACGGGATCAAAATCATTGTTTTCATTGACACTATTGATAGCAAAATAGAAACAGTTTTTAAAAACTACATTCCCAATAAGCACAAGGAACTCCATTAAATAATCCCAATCAATATGACATGACATGTGCTAACCTTACATAAGAAAAACTATTAGTGAAGGACATAAAAGAAGTCCTGGGTAAGTAGACATATTGAAAACTCAATGTAAGGGTTTTTTTTTGTTTTGTTTTGTTTTTTAATATTAATATTTTTTTATTAAATTTAATGCAGTGACATTGATAAATCAGGGTACATATGTTGAGAGAAAATATCTCTAGATTATTTTGACATTTGATTGTGCTGTATACCCCTCCCGCAAAGTTAAATTGTCTTCTGTCACCTTCTATCTGGTTTTCTTTGTGCCCCTCCCCTCCCCTAACCCCTCTCTCCTTCTTCACCCTCTCCCCCCTCCCCCAACCCCCCGCCCCTGTTGCCATCACATTCTTGTTCATGTCTCTGAGTCTCATTTTTATGTCCCTTCTATGTATGGATTCATCTCAGTTTTTTCTCTGATTTACTTATTTCACTCCGTATAATGTTATCAAGGTCCATCCATGTTATTGTAAATGATCCGATGTCATCATTTCTTATGGCTGAGTAGTATTCCATAGTATATATGTACCAAAGTTTTTTAATCCACTCGTCCTCTGACGGACACTTGGGCTGTTTCCAGATCTTCGCTATTGTGAACAATGCTGCCACAAACATGCGGGTGCATTTCTCCTTTTGGAGCCGTTCTATGGTGTCCTTGGGGTATATTCCTAAAAGTGGGATAGCTGGGTCAAAAGGCGGTTCGATTTTCAGTTTTTTGAGGAATTTCCATACTGTTTTCCACAGTGGCTGCACCAGTCTGCATTCCCACCAGCAGTGCAGGAGGGTCCCCTTTTCTCCACATCCTCGCCAGCACTTATTCTGTGTTGTTTTGTTGATAAGCGCCATTCTGACTGGTGTAAGGTGATATCTCATTGTGGTTTTAATTTGCATTTCTCTAATGATTAGTGATGTTGAGCATTTTTTCATATGCCTATTGGCCATCTGTATGTCCTCTTTGGAGAAGTGTCTATTCATCTCTTTTGCCCATTTTGGATTTTGTTTGTCTTCCTGGTGTTGAGTTTTACAAGTTCTTTATAAATTTTGGTTATTAACCCCTTATCAGACGTATTGTCAAATATGTTCTCCCATTGTGTAGTTTGTCTTTTTATTCTGTTCTTGTTGTCTTTAGCTGTGCAAAAGCTTTTTAGTTTGATATAGTCCCATTTGTTTATCCTGTCTTTTATTTCACTTCCCCGTGGAGATAAATCAGCAAATATATTGCTCCGAGAGATGTCGGAGAGCTTACTGCCTATGTTTTCTTCTAAGATGCTTATGGTTTCACGGCCTACATTCAAGTCTTTTATCCATTTTGAGTTTATTTTTGTGAGTGGTGTAAGCTGGTGATCTAGTTTCATTTTTTTGCAGGTAGCTGTCCAATTTTCCCAAAACCATTTGTTAAAGAGGCTGTCTTTACTCCATTGTATTTCCTTACCTCCTTTGTCAAATATCAGTTGTCCATAGAACTGTGGGTTTATTTCTGGGTTCTCTGTTCTATTCCATTGATCTATATGCCTGTTCTTATGCCAGTACCAGGCTGTTTTGAGTACAATGGCCTTGTAGTATAACTTGATATCAGGAAGTGTGATACCTCCCACTTTATTCTTCTTTTTTTAAGATTGCTGAGGCTATTCGTGTCCTTTTTTGGTTCCATATAAATTTTTGGAATATGTGTTCTATATCTTTGAAGTATGTCATTGGTATTTTAATTGGTATTGCATTGAATTTATAAATTGCTTTGGGTAATATAGACATTTTAATGCTGTTTATTCTTCCTAACCATGAGCACGGTATATGCTTCCACTTGTTAGTATCTTCCTTGATTTCTTTTATCAATGTTTTGTAATTTTCCGAGTACAAGTCTTTAGTTTCCTTGGTTAAGTTTACTCTTAGGTACTTTATTTTTTTGGTTGTAATTGTGAAGGGGATTGTTTCCTTAATTTCTCTTTCTGACTGTTCATTGTTGGTGTATAAAAATGCTTCTGATTTCTGAGTATTGATTTTATATCCTGCCACTTTGCTGAATTTATTTATCAGGTCCAGTAGTTTTTTGACTGAGACTTTAGGGTTTTCTATATACAATATCATATCATCTGCAAATAATGATAGTTTTACTTCTTCTTTTCCAACTTGAATGCCTTTTATTTCTTCTTGTTGTCTGATTGCTGTGGCTAGGACTTCCAGGACTATGTTAAATAAGAGTGGTGAAAGGGGGCAACCCTGCCTTGTTCCTGATCTTAAGGGTATTGCTTTTAATTTTTGCCCATTGAGTATGATGTTGGCTGTGGGTTTCTCATAGATGGCTTTTATCATGTTGAGGTATGTTCCCTGTATTCCCACTTTGCTGAGAGTTTTGATCATGAATGGGTGCTGGATTTTATCAAATGCTTTTTCTGCATCTATTGAAATTATCATATGGTTTTTCTCCTTCTTTTTGTTTATGTGATGAATCACATTGATTGATTTACGAATATTGTACCAGCCTTGCCTCCCCAGAATAAATCCCACTTGATCATGGTGTATGATTTTTTCCATATATTGTTGGATCCGGTTTGCTAATATTTTGTTGAGGATTTTAGCATCTATATTCATCAGAGATATTGGCCTATAATTTTCTTTCTTTGTGTGGTCTTTGCCTGGTTTTGGAATCAGAATTATGCTCGCCTCATAAAAGGAGTTTGGAAGTCTTCCTTCCTCTTGAATTTTTTGAAATAGTTTGAGAAGGATAGGAGTTAGTTCTTCTTTGAATATTTGGTAGAATTCCGTTGTGAAGCCATCGGGCCCCGGACTTTTCTTTGTTGGGAGTTTTTTGATAACTGTTTCGATCTCCTTTGGTGTAATTGGTCTGTTTAAGTTTTCTGATTCTTCCAGATTGATTTTTGGAAGATTGTACGTTTCAAGGAATTTGTCCATTTCATCTAGGTTGTCTAGTTTTTTGGCATACAGTTCTTCATAGTATTTTCTTACAATATTTTGTATTTCTGTTGTGTCAGTTGTTATTTCTCCTCTCTCATTTCTAATTTTATTTATTTGAGTCCTCTCTCTCTTTTTCTTGGTGAGTCTACTTAAAGGTGCATCAATCTTGTTTACCTTTTCAAAGAACCAGCTCCTAGTTTCATTGATCCTCTGTATTGTTTCTTTAGCCTCTATGTCATTTATTTCTGCTCTGATCTTTATTATTTCCTTCCTTCTACTACATTTGGGCTTTACTTGCTGTTCTTTTTCTAATTCTTTTAGATGCAGGGTTAAGTTGTTTATTTGAGCTTTTTCTAGCTTCTGAAAGTGTGCCTGTAGTGCTATGAACTTCCCTCTCAGCACTGCTTTCGCTGTGTCCCATAAATTTTGAGTTGTTGTATGCTCATTGTCATTCGTTTCTAGGAATTTCTTTATTTCTTCTTTGATCTCATTCTTAATCCATTCATTATTTAACACCCTGCTATTTAGTTTCCATGTGTTTGAGAATTTTTGAGCTTTTCTGCTGTGATTCATTTCTAGTTTCATGCCGTTGTGATCGGAGAAAGTGCTTGATATGATTTCAGTCTTCTTAAATTTGTTGAGAGCACTTTTGTGCCCTAACATGTGGTCTATCCTAGAGAATGTACCATGAGCACTTGAAAAGAATGTATATTCTGCTGCTTTAGGGTGAAAGGTTCTGAAGATATCTATTAAATCGAGTTGATCTAGTGTTTCTAATAAGTCTGCTGTTTCTTTGTTAATTTTCTTTCTTGAGGATCTATCTAGTGATGTTAGTGGGGTATTGAAATCCTCTACTATTATAGTATTGCTGTTGATCTCGCCCTTTAAATCCATCAAAATCTGTTTTATATATTTGGGTGCTCCTATATTAGGTGCATAGATATTTATAATAGTTATATCTTCCTGTTGGATTACTCCCTTTATCATTATGTAGTGGCCTTCTTTATCTCTTACTATATCCTTTGTTTTAAAGTCCAATTTGTCTGATATAAGTATTGCTACCCCAGCTTTTTTTTCATTTCCGTTTGCATGAAACATTTTTTTCCATCCTTTTACCTTCAATCTGTGTGTGTCTTTTGTTCTAAGGTGTGTCTCTTATAGACAACATATGTATGGGTCCTGTTTTCTTATCCACGCAGCTACCCTATGTCTTTTGATTGGATCATTTAATCCATTTACATTTAAGGTTATTATTGATATGTAGTTGTTTATTGCCATTTTCTTCTTTAAAGGTGTATTCCTTTTTCTTTTTTTTTTTTCTGTATTCTTTTCCCACTTTATCTGTTTACACCAGGCTCCTTAATATTTCCTGCAGCATTGGTTTGGTTGTAATGAATTCCTTGAGTTGTTTTTTGTCTGGGAAGCTTTTTATTTCTCCTTCAATTTTAAACGATAGCCTTGCTGGATAAAGTAGTCTTGGTTGTAGGTTCTTGTTCTGCATTACTTTGAATATTTCTTGCCATTCCCTTCTGGCCTCAAGTGTTTCTGTTGAGAAGTCAGATGTCATCCTTATGGGGGCTCCTTTGTAGGTGATAACTTTTTTTTCTCTTGCAGCTTTTAATATTTTCTCTTTATCACTTAGCTTTGGTATTTTAATTATGATGTGTCTTGGTGTAGGTTTCTTTGGGTTTCTCTTTAATGGAGTCCTCTGTGCTTTTCTTGGATTTGTGAGAGTTTCTCTTGCATTAATTTAGGGAAGTTTTCAGCTATGATATGATTGAACAAAGTCTCTATCCCTTGTTCTTTTTCTTCTTCTTCAGGAACCCCTATGATGCGGATGTTATTTCTCTTCATGTTGTCACAGAGCTCTCTAAGAGTTTCCTCTGACTTTTTGAGTCTTTTTTCTCTTTTCTTCTCTGCTTTCATGCCTTCATTCCAGTTGTCTTCTAACTCGCTGATTCGATCCTCTGCTCTATCTATCCTGTTTTTAATTCCTTCCATTGTGGTCTTTATTTCTGATATTGTATTTGTCGTCTCCAACTGATTCTTTTTTATACTTGCTATTTCTTTATTTAGGTTTTCAAACTCCCCCTCCATTGTTGTTCTAAGATCCCTAAGCATCCTTACAATCATTATTTTGAACTCCGCATCTGGAAGTTTGATTATTTCCATATCACTCAGTTTATCTCTCGAAAGTGTCTCTTGTGGTTTCATTTGGATTGCACTCCTTTGTTTTCTCATCTTCTTCTTTTTTTTTTTTTATTTGTAGAGTTGATTGAGTCTAGGCTTGGTGTTGTCTGCCTCCAGTTTTCAGTTGTGTTATTTTTAGGTCTTCGTGGGTTGGTATCAGCTATTATTTGTAATCCACTTTCGGATTTGGGCAGCTTTGAAGTCTTGATTTGTTTGTTTTCTTAACAGGTGATAGTCTTGTTAACTGATCTCAGCAGGGGGCTTCCTTGAAACTGTATCCAGGAATGCTGTGGGTGTAACCTGAGACGCTGAAGGTCTCTTCCTCCAACTAATCTCACTGGGGGCAGGGTTTTTTCTCTCAGCTTCAGTAGGGGGAGGTGTATCTCAGATCTCCATGGAGACCTGAGTTACTGCCCCTCCTCCCCACTTCTTGTTTTCAGCTGTGTCTTGTTGTGCTGATTGGAGCTGGATAGCTGTCCGGAGATCTCTGATCCGGAAGCACTTCAGCTCTGTTTTGTGAAAGGTTCAGTCCCTCCCCCAGCTATGGCCGCCTCCAGCACGAATGAGTCAGCTTTTTTATTTTGTTTCTTGCATACCTTAGCCCCTCACAGTCTGTCCCTCTCCCTGTCTTTTCCACTTGGGAGATAAGCTGGTCTTTTCAACCCACCTTGCTCCCTGGTCGCCAGGTAAGTGGCTGTGAGCAGTAGTTTCTGCTCTTTTTCCTCTGTGAAATCCTCTCTGGGCTCTCAGCCTCACCCCCCTCCTTCCCTTCCTGTAAGCAGAGGAGATTCAGGCACTCCTTACCAGGATTATTGTGGCTTCCTCTTTGCTCCTTGGTTTTTGAGAGCTGTTCTTGCAGTTCAGTGTTGGTTTTTCATGCTGATTTTTTCTAAATTGATTTGTGTTCCAGTTTGGTGTTGAGAGCTGGGTGTCTGTGCATCCGCCTACTCCGCTGCCATCTTCTCTCTCCAATGTAAGGTTTAATTACCACAAAATTAATCAATATGAATTTTGTGAAAATTCCATCAACACCCCAGCAGGATTTTTGAAAGAATTTAATAAGCTGTTTCTAATAGTTGCCTAAAGTTAAATGAACAAAACTAGCCAAGAAAATTTTGAAAAAAGAACAGTAAGAGAATCTTCATCTTGCACATATCAGAGATCTATAATAATTTTTTAAAAATATGGTTTTGGTGCATGAATAGATCAAAAGATCAACAGTACAGAACAGAATCCAGGAAAAGATTCATAAATATATGTGAATTTAGGACGATTGTGTTGGAATTTGAAATCAATAAGGCAAAGATAGTATTGGGATAGTGGTCTTTCCTTAACAGAGTTAAAATTTTAGATCCCTACCTAAAGTCATATGACAAAATAAGTTATAGATGGTATGAATGCTGAAAAGGGGAAAAATAGGGGGAAAAACTAAGAAAGTTAAAGAAGAAAATATAGGTAAATTTTTGTATCATCATTGGGTGGGAAACGTTCTCAAAAATCAGTCTCTGAAGTGAAGATTAGAATGGAGGCTTGACATGGGGTGGTGAACACACAATACAGTGTATAGAAGATATGTTGTAGAATTGTGCAGCTGAAATTTGTATAGTTTTGTTAACCAGTGTCACCCCAATAAATTCAATTCTTTAAAAAATAGAGGTTATATGCAAGGAAGCACTTCAGATTAAATATTTATGCAGGAAGAGAAGGAATCAGGATTGAGTATAGAACTGTGCCGCAGTGCAATCCCAATCTCAGTCCAGCCCACAGAGAGCTCATGAACTGCAATGGGCTCAAGTTAAAGTGAGCACATTGGGCTTTTAGAGTCCCACATCATCCAGGCACTGGGGACAGGGTTTTGACCTTGGGTGAGGCCATGCTCACTGGCTGAAAGTAATTTCCAGAGCAGCCATATGTGTAGTGTGGCATACACACTTGAGGAGCTTGGATCAGTTTCTTCATATAAATTTAGGAAGCAGTTTCTCCAAGGGAAAATTTATGAAGAGATTATTGGAGTGATCTACAGCTTTTACCATTGCAGGTGGTCCTGAAGCTACAACTGATACCTAGTGTCTCCTTCTCTTTCCCATTTCAGATTCCTTTTATCCTTCACTAGCACCTCTGCTAGTCTGATGGCTCATTTGATGAGGTGACCTGGACCCTCATCAGAGGTGATCTGGGCATCTGATCACCATATATGTCTTAGGCCGTGGCTACTATACTTGTCATTGAGCCTCAAAACCGAATAGGGGAGCAGCAAGAACTGCTCAAGTGGAGCATCTTGTAATGCCAGAAAGTAAGAAATTGTTCAAGAAAAAAACCTACAGCAATTGGAGTATGCCAAAGAGACTGAGGAGCCAACTGAAAGCTACCCAAGGTCAAAGCTGGAACACTTTGAGAAAAAATAGTTTTGGATTATAAGCCCAAAGCATAAAATAAATATCTATGAATCCATATTGATATGATTGAATAAATGAATTGGGGAAAAACAAATTACACATTTATGTATTTGGCATACATAAGGAGGGAAAAATAATCCCTCACTCCTTATGTGTGCTCTGTGAATAGTGACTTCTTTCCAGAGTACTATACAGGGGAAAGAAAGAGTAACTTCACAGTGTAGAACCTTGACTAACACTGCTTAAGACAGGTAATCAAGGTCAACATTGACTGTGGTAAGTCACGTTAACCATACAGTATGTGCTCTTGATGTGATGGGATGAAAATAGTACTTTACCTCCATGGTCTTCCTCCTCCAACCCCAATCCAATCTAATTTTGAGAAAAACATCATACAAAACCAATTAGGGGGCACTTTATAAAATACCTGATTAGTACTCCTCAAAATTATCAAGATCATCAAAAACAATGAAAAGTCTAAGAAATAGTCACTGAATAAATGTAATATGGTATCCTGAAAGGGATCCTAGAAAAAGAGAACATGTTCAGGTAAAATTAAGAAAATCCAACTAAAGTATGACAAGTAGATAATAATAATGATGTATCAGTATTGGATTATTAATTGTACAAACATACCATACTAATGTAATATGTTGATTATAACATATTACATATGAGTGTGGAGCACTTGAGAGTAATCAGTACTATCTGCAATCTTCATGTAAAACAAAAGCTATTCTAAAATTAAAAGTTTAGCCTGACCAGGCAGTGGCGCAGTGGATAGAGCATCGGACTGGCATGGGGAGGACTGAGGTTCGAGAACCCGAGGTCGCCAGCTTGGACCCAAGGTCGCTGGCTTGAGCAAGGGGTTACTTGGTCTGCTGTAGCCCCATGGTCAAGGCACCTATGAGAAAGCAATCAATGAACAACTAAGGTGTCACAACGAAAAACTGATGATTGATGCTTCTCATCTCTCTCCATTCCTGTCTGTCTGTCCCTATCTATCCCTCTCTCTGACTCTCTCTCTGTCGCTGTTTCTTAAAAAATAAAAAAATTTAAAATTAAAAAAAGTTTATTTTTAAAATAATTTTTTATTTTTCAATTACAGTTGGCATACAATATTATATTAGTTTTAGGTGTATAACCCAGTGATTAGACATTATATAACTTACTAAGTGATCACCTCATGAATAAATCTAGTACCTGTCTGACATCATACATAATTGTTACAATATTGACTATATCCCCTATGCTGTACTTTACATCCCTGTGACTATTCTGTAAGTACCAATTTCTACTTATTTTTTATTTAATTTAATTTTTATTTATTGGTTTCAGTGAGAGACAAGGGAGAGAAAGAGAGATGAGAATATTGCACTGTTCCTATATGTGCCCTGACTGGGGATCAAATTGACAGCCTTTGCACTTTGGGACAGTGCTCTAACCAACCAAGCTATCCAGCCAGGGTACCAATTTTTACTTCTTAATCCCTTCACCTTTTGCACCCACCCCCCAATACCCCTTCCATCTGGCAACTGTCACAATGTTCTCTCTATCTATGAGTCTGTTTCTGTTCTGCTTATTTGTTTTATTTTGTTTTTAAGATTCTTCATATAAGTGAAATCATATGGCATTTGTCTTCTTCTGCCTGGCTTATTTTAGTCAGCACACTACCCTCTATGTCAGGTGTGGCCAACAGTTTTTATTAGAAAGAAAACTTTTTTCACGGGCTGGACGAAATATTAAAGTAAAAAAATGTTAAATACAAAAATGATTAGTTTAAGTAAACAAAATTTTATTATGTAATTTGTTTATGAATAAATGTGAGTGAAAAAAATTAATATACAATATTAATAAAAATATAATTACATGCCATATAAATATCCAAACTGTATCGCAATCAATCAAAACAATATTTAATAGAATGAGCTTGAAGGGGTTATATCACAAATAAAACAATTATTTCCTTTTACAAATAGCCTGGACACGTTTTCAGTTACCAACTGCAGCTATT
Organism: Saccopteryx bilineata; assembly: GCF_036850765.1. Lineage (NCBI taxonomy): Eukaryota > Metazoa > Chordata > Mammalia > Chiroptera > Emballonuridae > Saccopteryx > Saccopteryx bilineata. The sequence goes on along the minus strand of NC_089492.1, from coordinate 195,431,825 downwards.
GTCTATGCTACAATGCCCCTTGATTCAGCATACTTGACCACAAAAATAACGAATTGTTTGACCTTAGGTGCGCACTGGCAAACTCCGCCTAAAAGAATGTGGGTTTCACATTGCCGCTAAACATCAAACAGTTCATATTGAGTACAGATGAGTACAAAAGTTGTAAATCTTTATAATGGAATTTTTTTAAAAAAGAAGTATCACGAATCAATTCGACCAATTATTGGAAGTTAACCCTAGATTAGTCACAGGCAGAATTCTTTTCTGCATATCACTATCTTCTTAAATATCTCAATTTCCAATAATCAAAGACGCTTCCGCTTCTGAGTAATTGAGATTTAAAATTTTTTTTTTAATTTTTAATTTTTTACAGAGACAGAGGGTGAGTCAGAGAGAGGGATAGACAGGGACAGACAGACAGGAACAGAGAGAGATGAGAAGCATCAATCATTAGTTTTTCATTGTGTGTTGCAACACCTTAGTTGTTCATTGATTGCTTTCTCATATGTGCCTTGACTGTGGGCCTTCAGCAGACTGAGTAACCCCTTGTTTGAAGCAACGACTTTGGGTCCAAGCTGGTGGGCTTTTGCTCAAACCAGACGAGCCTGCGCTCAAGCTGGCGACCTCGGAGTCTCGAACCTGGGTCCTCTGCATCCCATTCCAATGCTTTATCCACTGCGCCACCACCTGGTCAGGCAGTAGTTGAGATTTTAAAGTAGCAGAGAATATTAAAAATTTAGTTGTGGGACGCATAAACTTATTACACGGGCCGGATCCAGCTCGCGGGCCGTATGTTGGCCATGCCTGCTCTAGGTCCAGCCATGTGGTTGCAGATTTTAGTCTTTTTTTATGGCCGAGTCCTATTCCATTGTATGTATGTACCAGTTCTTCTTTATCCATTCATCTATTGATGGACACTTAGGTTTCTTCTGTACCTTACCTATTATAAATAATGCTGAAATGAACATATAGATGCATATTTTTCAATTTAGTGCGGTTTTTTTTAGATTTTATTTATTCATTTTAAAGAGAGGAGAGAGACAGAGAGAGAGAAGAGGGGGAGGAGCAGGAAACATCAACTCCCATATGTGCCTTGACCAGGCAAGCCCAGGGTTTTGAACCAGTGACCTCAGCGTTCCAAGTCGACACTTTTATCTACTGCGCCACCGCAGGTCAGGCTCAATTTAGTCTTTTGTATTGTCTTTATTTGGTTTTGGAACTAGAATAACACTGGCCTTATACAATGAACTTGGGAGTCTTTCCTCCTCTTGAATTTTTTGGAGTAGTTTGAGAAGGACAGGCCATTTGATAATCAAGTAATTATGATTAGTAATTTCAGTCTTTTTCCTAAATTATATCTTGATTTTAAAAAAATGAACAAAGCAGGTAAATATTGAAAGATAACTATTCCTGCCTCAAATTTTAAAAGTTTTACCCAATTTAAATGAAATTTATCTTCCGTTATATTCTCTTCCCTAATAGTCTCAAAACTCTCCTTAATACCCCCAAAAGGGAAAGTTTATTTTTCAGTAGATGGACATTTTTTTTGACAGGTAGATGTATATATTTAAATGTGCTTTTTTTTTCTTTCTTTTTTTTTAAGTGAGAGGAGAGGAGATAGAGAGAGACTCCTGCATGAACCCTGGCTGGGACCCGCCTGGCAACCCCTGTCTAGGGCTGATGCTCGAATTAACTAAGCTATCCTCAGTGCCGAGGGCTAATGCTTGAGCCAGTTGAGCCACTGGCTGTAAGAGAGGAAGAGAGAGAGAAAGAGAGAGAGAAGTTGGAGAAGGAAGAGGAGAGAAGCAGATAGTCACTTCTCATGTGTGCCCTGACTGGGAATCAAACCTGAGGCGTCTGCACATGGGCCGAGGCTCTATCCACTGAGCAAACCGGCCTGGGCCCAAATGTGCTTATTTATATATATATTTTAACGTTAGGAGAATTACCTTGTTAAACATACTTTAGTGGATATTAACAAACCATCAAATAAAAATACACAACAGGCCCAAAGGTGGAAAAAATATATTAATTTATTTCCAAAAAAACAACATGAAACATCATTAAAAACAAAGACATATTCAGTAGTTTTGGGGCATCTCCATGTTGGTGAGACACCCGCTAGCCCAACACTACATTCTTCCAAAATTAAGGTATTAAAAACACAGGAGAGATTACCAGCAATAAACATGTAAACAAATGATTTTTTTGTCCTACGTGAGAAAGATCCAGTGTAAAACATTTCTTCTTCTCAGGTGGTGTCATTGAAATAAGTTGAAAAATGACTTCGCCATTAGCTCTTGGTGTGCTCCTTACCCCTCAGCCCTTTACCGCCCAATACAGTTCCATGTTTTTAAGCAGCAGAAACAAAGAAGGCTTTATTTCAAAGTCATTCCCTTTAAATATGATGAACATTCAATAGGCACAATTACAGAAAGAAAAAAAATGTTAATTACATGCATCGTTAGTTGTGGTAACTATTTTTCATCAGAATAAATAAATATTACGGAACTCCATGGGTTAGAGGAAATCAAAATAGACTTCACATTTTTCTGAGGTGACAGGACTTTTTCTCAATATTAATACTGAGAGTATTCTTAAAACCTATATTTTCTGGTATACTAACTATGGCGCTATTTTACCTTCTCTAATATTCACCCTCAGGAAATGAACTTAAAAGGCCAGTAGAAAAATCACAAATGTCAGACAGAGAACTTGCTTCCTAAGCTTAGTAACCACCTCACTTATTTCATCTGTAAAGCTGGGGTAATAATGAGGGCCTCACGAGATGTTGTGAGGTTTGAATGGGGCAAGCTGGAGACTGCCTTGAACGCAATAGGCTTTTTTAGCTTTGTTCTCCTCTTTCCCTTCTCCTTTTTAAATTATCTCTGATTTAAACCTCAATTTGTAATTACTAAGATCCTGGTTTGGTATCACAATTGACAATCCGGCATATGAATGTATTAAAATACAACGGTTATCTGAGGTTCTCTAGAGCAGTCTTCCCAACATTAGCATTATTGCCAAAGTTTTTACAGTGAAAAAGCTTCTGTCTTCCTTTTTGTGCTTTGTCTCAGCATGTGTCTGGTATATAACAGACACTCAAGAAATATTTACTGACTGCATACTGAATGCAATAGATGAAGACAAAAGATAGATGGCAGAGGTCTTACCCACAGTTGAAAGCTCTTAGAAATCTAGGCATTCTTATCAGCACTGGGCATTGTAAAGCTGCTCAGAGAACACTATGGAGTTGTTAAAGCCTCATAGGATATAACTGGGTCTCTATTTTGCAAGTAAGGTAACTTTGGCAGAGGGTAGAGAGTGGCAACAGAGAAGGGAAGTGATTCATTCTGAGTATAAGAGACTTGAGACTGGGTCCATGCAGTTCCACCTCTCTTCTACTTCTAGGAGTATCTTTATTCTGTGAGAACTTTGCAGTAGTCTCAATAAAAAAGTGAGGAAATAGGGGTCAGAGCACATTCTGATGTAACTGAGAAATGTTCTGTTTTCCCAGGGCCTTTATACTGAAACAGTAGGCAGTGACCTCTGTCTTAAAGCACATCCTGCCTCCTGTTAGTGAATTCATAGTCTATATACTATAGAACTTCAGACAAATTAACTAAAAATGCTAGTGTTAAAACTCAGGAACAGGATCTAGTTCTCAGTTCTAGTAGCTCAAGTTTTAAAGGAGACCAGTGAGTTCCCGAAAAGCTGCTTGTATGTCTATATGCAGTTAAGCAAAGAAGAGTGGTGTCTATTAATATGTGGCTATACAAGGTTCCCTTTTCAAAGGAACCCAGTTCTTATTTTCCTAAGTCGTATTACCTACAATTCTTTTGATTAGGACTTTTTGATGAGAACTTTATATAGATGATAAGTATCTGGTGAAAAGATCTGACGACAGTTAAAATGACCATTGATCAGAATACAAACTGACATATATAGGTGGGCATCCAGAAACAGCCAGTGGCCAAAGTGCCAGGATCTCTCTGTGCAGCCATCCTGTTAGTGTATTTTGCAGTGTCCAGTGGATATTTTAACATACAATAGGGTAGCCAGGTCCTGGAGCCATAAACTTAGTACTGAAACTGTTAACCAATGCAAAAACAAATGTCTCACAAAGGTTCTTCTTCCCAACTGTCATTTCCTTTCCATCAAAAGTTGTAGTATATATCAAAAATACCAACTGGGTTGCACTGCAGTTTCACTTTGATTTAGGGTTCTTTCTCGGAGTCTCAGTTCTAGGCATTCCACAGTAAGGGGGTATGTTGTAAGCTCAAACTTGTTAGCAAAAAGACTTGGCGAATTAACCAACCACTTTAAGTCTCCATTCCCATAGATACAAATGCCATGTACGTAGTGGCCTGCAAAGGAAAGAACAAGAAACAGTCACAACATGCTTGCTTTCAGAAGTCAAGGGTAGTGAATTTGCACCGTAGTAGAGTTACTGCCTGGCCACCAAGTATCGAATCTGTTGTTAAAATGGCACTTATAATCAAGGTTCTAACTAAAGTGGGTGCCTGGGCAGCTGCCCAGTGTGGAAATCACAAATTTACATTCCTTACCCTTTTTTAACATTCATCTGCACAACAGCGTATTCTAAGCACCTGTACTAATGTTCATTCCATCCATAAGTGAAAAAATATTGATGAACTATGCAATTACTGAAAGTGCTCAAAGAGCTAAAAATATTGTCAGAACAACTGCTGTAAGTTTAGCAGAAGTGGAAAGGGGTTTTTCAAAGATGAAAATAATATGTTCAGAGAAGAGAAGTTGTCTGTTTCCAAGACATCAAACACAATGACTATTAGTCTAATAGGCCTACCTCTAAAGGAATGGGATCCTACTCCTATAGGGAAATGATGGTTAAGGATAAATCATGCAGCTGATGATGCTTGAATGAAAGTGAAGAAAACTGCAAGTGAGGACGGCAATCAAGAAGCAAGAGAGAGAGAGAGAGAGAGAGAGAGAAGCAATATAGAAATATCTTAAATAACAGTTTTGTCAGGTATTACTTAATAGATTTTCATTAAAAATTTAAAACTCTTTCCAATAACAATCTAGTTTTGTGTACCTCTTTTATTGTTCTTATTTAAATATTAAATGCATGAAACAATAAACTACTTTTCGGTATATTGTTTCTTTATACTTAAAATGGTCATTAGGGCAGAGAACCAGTTGTTAAATTATTTGAATCCCATCACTGGGTCAGACCTCTTCCTTGAGCTCTGGCTTTGTCTCTCCAAGTGCCTACTTTATATCCTCACTTAAATAAGTAATAAACCTAACTAATGTAACAGGTCAGGACTAATCTTCCCTAAGTTTTCCCATCAAAATCCACAAATATATTCTTTGGGGCCTTGGGTACTACTTCTCCCCTCTCTCACACCTCACACCCAATCTGTCAGCAATTCTGTCAGCTCAACTTTCAAAATATTAATAGAATTCAACTTTTCACCACTTCTACGACTACCATCCTGGTCCAAGCCACCTCCATCTTTCTGTCTTGAGTTGTTGCAATAACAATTGGTTTACACCAGGGGTCTCAAACTCAACTCAGCATGTGGGCCACAGAGCAAGGTCACAGCCGTTCGTCACCGCACTAGGTCTACAAAAGGCAACTGTTACGCAACACTTTTCTCACTGCAGTTGAAAACAAAAAAAAATCAGTACAACAAGCACAATCGTACATGCAGTTTACTCAGTGTCACAAAACGACCAGAAACTGTAGTTCGCATCACAACTGCTGTTAACTAAGCTAATATCTAGCTAGGATGCTAGAGAAATGAAAAATACAAGTAGGCCCTTAGGCTTACTTAATTTTATCCAAAATATTTTGAACTTCGTGGATTAGTCTGCGGGCTGCACAAAATTGTTCGGCGGGCCGCGAGTTTGAGACTCCTGGTTTACACTGCCTCTACCTCTGCCTGTTACTATATTCCCAGTGCAACAGTCACAATGATTGTTTTAAATGTAAACAGACCATGTCTCCTCTGCTCAAACAGCTTCTCATCTCATGTAATATAAAAGCCAAAATCCTAGCAATGGTGTTCAAGACTTCTCAGAGTCTAGCCCCTTGTATCCTGGACTTACCTCCCACCACTTGCTCAACCACTTATAATCCTTAATAACCCTTGCTCATTCATTTAAAACACATGGACTCCTTACTGGTCGCAAGCACACCAGGCATTGTTCTACCTGAGAATACCTATTTTTAATCCCCCCCTGGACACCCCCTCTCACCAGACATCCTTAAGGCTTGGTGAGCCACCAGATCTCTGCTTCAAGACCATCTTCTCAGTGAGGCCTTTTTTGACCTCCTTTCCTGACTAATTTTTCTTTCCACACTTATTGCCAACTGATATATACATATGTAACATATATGCTATATATATATATAACATGCATATATAAAACATATACATATATAAAAATATATCAGTGCCATGAAGGAAAATAATATTTTATTATCTTTCTTAACAGCGAATTGTTTATTGCCTTACTCCCTAGATTAGAATATAAGCTCCAGAAAAGCTAGAATTTGAGACCAGATTGTTTACTTCTGTGTCCTCTGCATCTGGAATGGGGCTGATAAATATTAGGTGTTTAATTAATATTTTTTTAATAAAAGGATGGAGAAGAAGTTGAGAGTTAGTTGATGGGTATCAGGGGGATGGGTGGTGGTTTCAGTTGGGAAAAATGCCCCTGAAACGATAAAGATGGGAATTTTCTGCTCAAATAGGGAATTTAGAAACAAGAATTGTAGGAAGTTGGAGCTCTTTCAGAGGTAGCTTGGTATATGGTAGAACTACTCTGGATGACTGACTTAAAACAGACTAATGGCTTGGAATTTTTCTTTTAATCCTATAGTTATGGAGAGCCTTTGAAGATTTTTGAATAGAAGAATCAAATGACAAAATTCATTTTCGCAAGATTAATTTTGTAGAACTTTGGTGGGGTACATAAAAATCAATCAAGAGATTACAGTAATAACAATGTAAACCAGAAAGCTCATTCAAAGTTAACCAGTGCCATGAGTGGGAAAGGGTATTAGAGACAGAGTACAAAAGGACTGACAGATCTTGATGATTAATTCAATGTGACAAAGAGTACACAACAGAGAGTGTGAAATCACTGGGGAACAATGTCAGAGTTGTGGGAAGTTAAAGAATAACTGAGTGAGACCTTGGCAAGGTGGTTCAGTGGATAGTGTATCAGCCCAGAGTGCCAAGGCCACCAGTTCAACATAGGAGAATCAACCAGGAGTGCACAACTAAATGGAACAACTAAGTGGAACAGTGAGTTGATGCTTCTCTCTCTCTCTTTCTCTCAAATCAATGAAAAAATTTAAAAGAAAAAGAAACTAGGTGAGAATTTTAAGAACAAGTTGGTGATGAGAAGAATGGAATGTGTAGGCAGCATACCCATGCTTAAGAAAATGGAAGTGCGCCTGACTAGGCGTTGGTGCAGTGGACAGAGTGTCGGACTGGGATGCTGAGGACCCAGGTTTGAGATCCCAAGGTCGCCAGCTTGAGCGCAGGCTCATTTGGTTTGAGCAAAGCTCACCAGCTTGGACCCAAGGTCACTGGCTCGAGCAAGGGGTTACTCGGTCTGCTGAAGGCCCACGGTCAAGGCACATATGAGAAAGCAATCAATGAACATCTAAGGTGTTGCAAGAAAATGGAAGTGTGAGGAAGGGCAGCAAGATGGCGATGGAGTAGGCAGACGTACCAACTTCCACCTCTTAAAACCAAAGTGGATTACAACTTAATTTTAAGAACCATCATTTGGAAAAACCAACTTTGGACTAAACTAAAAGGGCTCTTCAACCAAGGAACACTGAAGAAGTCACACTGAGACTGGTAGGAAAAGCAGAAATGTGGAGAGGGCTGTCCAGCTCCCCAGAGCGAAGGGCAGCTGGAGAGACTCACGTGGTGGGAAGTGAGTTTAGCAGAGAGAGGAGGGTCCTGGGCCCCAGGAACAAAGCCTCAGCCTGTAGCCCTAGAGCCTAGAAGAAGTGTATGGACAGTATTTAGCTGGAAAGAAGTCAGGATATTGTTTGTGAGAAAGAGATTTCTCAGACCCAGGATTCTTCTTAAAGGGACTGCACAAAAAACTTCTCTCACAACCACCCATCTGGGGATCCGGGGGACGGGAAAGAGGAGAGGACCAGAGCAGCAGGCAGAGAGTGCAGTCTAGGAGGTATAGGGAGAAACAATTTGAGGGACAGCCACCCTAACACCTGGATTGAGTCATTCCCTAAATCTGAAAAGAATATTTCCCCTGGAAACAGCAATACCAGCAAAGGGAAACAGGACACCAGCCAAACAAGCTCTCCCGCGGCACTCAGAGCAGAGTCACTTAGAAGGAAGGAGCTTTTGGGACTACAGTATGGAGCGTTAAGGTCTGAGCTGCAGTGCCCCCGCCCACACGGCTGAGGGCTGACAGAGGGCGGGTGGCAGTGGGATGCGGAAGTGCGGTTCCGCCGGCAAGGGCAGAAGCTGGCTGGCCACAGCTGAGGCCTGGATGTGAGCTCAGTCCTGCCCGGCGGAGGCGGAGGGGACACGTGAAAGTGGTCAGGCCCAGCTGTGGGCCCGCCTGCGATTCTGCCTGTGGGGGAAGGGCAGGAGCCCTGGAAAGGGCAGAGACCCACCGCTGAGCAAAAGTGCCTGTGCACAGCCTCGCCCAGCCTGCAGAACCCAGGCTTGCTGTCTGACACATGAGCCGGCTCCTCCCGTGGGGATGGGGCAAAGGCTCAGAACAGGTGGAGTCCCATGACTGAGTGTGGGTGCGCAGCCTCACCCGGCAGTGGAGCCAAGGTTTGCAGTTGACCTGAGTGGGCTCCTCCCGCAGGGGAGGGGAGAAAGCCCGGAAACAGGTGGAGACCTGCTACTGAGCAAAGGTGCTCACCCCTGCCTGTGGTGCGGAGGCTTGTGGCCTGGACACAGTGTATCACCCCACCAGTGGGGGTGGGGCCAAGGCTTGTGGACCCAGGCACATGATCACAGCACCACCAATGGAGGAGAGGCAGAAACTGCAGTGACAGCCCAGCAGGCTGGCACCGGCAACGCCCATACCCGAATACCCTAGGCAACAAAGGCAGAGGGGGTGGTGGGCCTGCAGATAGACTGCACATAGAAAACATAGAGGCTACACCCATTGGACTCCAGAGGCCAAAACCTTCTTATACACAGACAAAATGGGGAGGCAGAGAAATGCACCAGAAATGAATCAAAAGAAATCTCCAGAAAAGGAACTCAATGAGTCAGATATAACCAAATTACCAGATGCAGAGTTTAAAATAACGATTGTTAGGATGCTCAAAGATCTTAAAACAACAATAGATGGTCATTATGAACACTTAAATAAAGACATAGAAAATATAAAAAAAGACATTGAAATAATAAAAAAGAATCAGTCAGAAATGACAAATACAATATTAGAAATGAAGAACACAATGGAAGGAATTAAAAGCAGGATGGAGACCTGTGGTGGCGCAGTGGATAAAGCGTCGACCTGGAAATGCTGAGGTCGCCGGTTCGAAACCCTGGGCTTGCCTGGTCAAGGCACATATGGGAGTTGATGCTTCCAGCTCCTTCCCTTTCTCTCTCTCTCTGTCTCTCTCTCCTCTCTCTCTGTCTCTCTCTCTCTCTCTCTCTCTCCTCTCTAAAAATGGATAAATAAATAAATAAATGTATCTTAAAAATCAATAAATAAAATATTAAAAAAAAAAAAGAAAATTAAAAAAAAAAGATTTAAAAAAAAAAAAAAAAGCAGGATGGATAAAGCTGAGGATCAAATCAGCGAGTTAGAGGACATGATAAATGAAGGCATGGAAGCAGAGCAGAAAAAAGAAAAGGGACTCAGAAAGTCTGAGGAAACTCTAAGAGAGCTCTGTGACAACATGAAGAGAAAGAACATTTGCACCATATGGGTTCCCGAAGAAGAAGAGAAAGAACAAGGGATAGAGACTTTGTTCAATCATATCATAGCTGAAAACATCCCTAAATTAATTCAGAAAAACGTCTCACAAGTTCAAGAAGCACAGAGAATTCCATTAAAGAAAAACCCAAGGAAATCTATACCAAGACACATAATTAAAATACCAAAGCTAAGTGATAAAGAGAAAATATTAAAAGCTGCTAGAGAAAAAATGGCTATCAAATACAAAGGAGCACCCATAAGGATGACATCTGACTTCTCAACAGAAACAGTTGAGGCCAGAAGGGAATGGCAAGAAATATTCAAAGTAATGCAGAACAAGAGCCTACAACCAAGACTACTTTATCCAGCGAGGCTATCGTTTAAAATTGAAGGAGAAATTAAAAGCTTCCCAGACAAAAAAAACTCAAGGAATTCACTACAACCAAACCAATGATGCAAGAAATGTTAAGGGGTCTGTTGTAAACAGATCAAAGGGGAAAAAGAATATAGCAAAAGAGGAATACAGCTTTAAAGAATAAAATGGCAATAAACAACTACATATAAATAATAACCTTAACTGTAAATGGATTAAATGATCTGATCAAAAGATATAGGGTAGCTGCTTAGATAAGAAAACAGGACCCATACATATGCTGTCTACAAGAGAAACACCTTAAACAAAAGATGCACATAGACTGAAGGTAAAAGGACGGAAAAAGATATTTCATGCAAATGGAATGAAAAAAAAGCTGAGGTAGCAATACTTACATCAGACAAAATGGACTTTAAAACAAAGGCTATAGTAAGAGATAAAGAAGGTCACTACATAATGATAAAGGGAGCAATCCAACAGGAAGATATAACCATTATGAATATTTAGGCACCTAGGAGCACCTAAATATATAAAACAGACTTTGATGGATAGAAAGCGGCAAGATCAATAGCAATACTATAATAGTAGGAGATTTAAATACCCCACTAACATCACTAGATAGATCCTCAAGAAAGAAAATTAACAAAGAAACAGCAGACTTAAAGGACACACTAGATCAACTGGATTTACTAGATATCTTCAGAACCTTTCACCCTAAAGCAGCAGAATATACATTCTTTTCAAGTGCTTATGGTACATTCTCTAGGATAGACCACATATTAGGGCACAAAAGCGGTCTCAACAAATTTAAGAAGACTGAAATCATATCAAGCATCTTCTCTGATCACAATGGCATGAAAATAGAATCCACCACTACAAAAAAACTGAAAAATACTCAAACACTTGGGAACTAAATAGCATATTAAATAAAGAATGGGTTAACAATAAGATCAAAAGTGAAATTAAAAAATTCCTAGAAACAAACGATAATGAGCATACATCAACTCAAAATTTATGGGACACAGCAAAAGCAGTCCTGAAAGGGAAGTTCATAGCATTACAGGCATACCTCAAGAAGCTAGAAAAAGCTCAAATAAACAACTTGACCCCGCATCTATAAGAACTAGAAAAAGAATAGCAAGTAAAGCCCAGAGTAATAGAAGGAAGGAAATAATAAAGATCAGAGTGGAAATAAATGACATAAAGGCTAAAGAAACAATACAGAGGATCAATAAAACCAGGAGCTGGTTCTTTGAAAAGGTAAACAAGATCAATGAACCTTTTACCAGACTCACTAAGAAAAAAGAGGGAGGACTCAAATAAATAAAATTAGAAATGAGAGTGTAGAAATAACTGACACAACAGAAATAAAAAATATTGTAAGAAAATACTATGAAGAACTGCATGCCAAAAAATTATACAATCTAGATGAAATGGACAAATTTCTTGAAACATATAATCTTCCAAAAATCAATCTGGAAGAATCAGTAAACCTAAACAAGTGGATTAAAACAAATGAGATTGAAACAGTTATCAAAAAACTCCCAAAAGCCTGACCAGGTGGTGGCGCAGTGGATAGAGCGTCAGACTGGGATGCGGAAGGACCCAGGTTCGAGACCCCGACGTCGCCAGCTTGAGCGTGGGCTCATCTGGCTTGAGCAAAGAGCTCACCAGCTTGGACCTAAGATCGCTGGCTCCAGCAGGGGGTTGCCCGGTCTGCTGAAGGCCCACGGTCAAGGCACATGTGAGAAAGCAATCAATGAACAACTAAGAAGTTGCAACGCGCAACGAGAAACTGATGATTGATGCTTCTCATCTCTCTCCGTTCCTGTCTGTCTGTCCCTGTCTATCTCTGCCTCTGTAAAAAAAAAAAAAAAAAAAAAAAAAAAAAAACTCCCAAAAAAGAAAAGTCCTGGGCCTGATGGCTTCACAAGTGAATTTTACCAAATATTCAAAGAAGAACTAACTCCTGTCCTTCTCAAGCCATTTCAAAAAATTCAAGAAGAAGGAGGACTTCCAAGCTCCTTTTATGAGGCGAGCATAATTCTGATTCCAAAACCAGGCAAAGACCACACAAAGAAAGAAAATTATAGGCCAATATCCCTGATGAATTTAGATGCTAAAATCTTCAACAAAATATTAGCAAACTGGATCCAGTAATATATGAAAAAAATCAAACATCATGATCAAGTGGAATTTATTCTGGGGAGGCAAAGCTGGTACAATATTTGCAAATCAATCAATGTGATCATCACATAAACAAAAGAAAGGAGGAAAACGACATGATAATTTCAATAGATGCAGAAAAAGCATTTGATAAAATCCAGCACCCATTTATGATCAAAATTCTCCAGCAAAGTGGGAATACAGGGAACATACTTCAACATGATAAAGGCCATCTATGACAAACCCACAGCCAACATCATACTCAATGGGCAAAATTTAAAAGCAATCCCCTTAAGATCAGGAACAAGGCAGGGGTGCCGCCTTTCACCACTCTTATTCAACATAGTCCTGGAAGTCCTAGCCACAGCAATTAGATAAGAAGAAGAAATAAAAGGCATTCAAATTGGAAAAGAAGAAGTAAAACTATCATTATTTGCAGATGATATGATATTGTATATAGAAAACCCTAAAGTCTCAGTCAAAAAACTACTGGACCTGCTAAATGAATTTAGCAAGGTGGCAGGATATAAAATTAATACTCAGAAGTCAGAGGCATTTTTATACATGAACAATGAACTGTCAGAAAGAGAAATTAAGGAAACAATCCCCTTCACTATTGCAACAACAAAAAATAAAGTACCTGGGAGTACATTTAACCAAGGAGATTAAAGACTTGTACTCGGAAAATTATAAAACATTGATAAAAGAAATCAGGGAAGATACAAACAAGTGGAAGCATATACCATTTCACGGTTAGGAAGAATAAACATCATTAAAATTTCTATATTCGGCCTTGGCCAGTTGGTTCAGTGGTAGAGCATCGGCCTGGCGTGCAGGAGTCCCAGGTTCGATTCCCGGCCAGGGCGAAGAGGAGAAGCGCCCATCTGCTTCTCCGCCCCTCCCCCTCTCCTTCCTTTCTATCTCTCTCTTCCCCTCCTGCAGCCAGGGCTCCACTGGAACGAAGTTGGCCCGGGCGCTGAGGATGGCTCCATGGCCTCTGCTCAAGTGCTAGAATGGCTCTGGTTGCAACAGAGCAACACCCCAGATGGGTGGAGCATCGCCCCCTGGTGGGCAAGCCGGGTAGATCCCGGTTGGGCGCATGCGGGAGTCTCTGACTGCCTCCCTGTTTCCAACTTCAGAAAAATACAAAAAAAAATTTTTCTATATTACCCAAAACAATTTAAAAATTCAATGCAATATCAATTAAAATATCAATGACATACTTCAAAGATATAGAACTCATATTCTAAAAATTTATATGGAACCAAAAGAACACAAATAGCCTCAGCAATCTTGAAAAAAAAGAAGTGGGAGGAATCACACTTCCTGATATCAAGTTATACTACAAGGCCATTGTACTCAAAACAATTTGTTACTGGTTTAAGAATAGGCATATAGATCAATGGAACAGAACAGAAAACCCAGAAATAAACCCACACCTTTATGGATAACTGACATTTGACAAAGGAGGTAAGAGCATACAATGGAGTAAAAACAGCCTCTTTAACAAATGGTGTTGGGAAAATTGGACAGCTACCTGCAAAAAAATGAAAATAGACCACCAACTTACACCATTCACAAAAATAAACTCAAAATGGATAAAAGACTTAAATGTAAGCCGTGAAACCATAAGCTTCTTAGAAGAAAACATAGGCAGTAAGCTCTCCGACTTCTCTCACAGCAATATATTTGTCGATTTATCTCCACAGGTAAGTGAAATAAAAGACAAGATAAACAAATGGGACTATATCAAACTAAAAAGCTTTTGCACAGCTAAAGACAATAAGAACAGAATAAAGGACAAACTACACAATGGGAGAACATATTCAACAATATATCTGATAAGGGGTTAATAATCAAAATTTATAAAGAATTTGTAAAACAACACCAGGAAGACAAGCAATCCAATAAAAAATGCGCAAAAGAAATGAAGAGACACTTCTCCAAAGAGGACATACAGATGGCAATAGGCAGATAAAAAACTGCTCAACATCACTAATCACTAGAGAAATGCAAATCAAAACCACAATGAGATATCACTTCACACCAGTCAGAATGGCGTTCATCAACAAAACAACACAGAATAAGTGCTGGCAAGGATGTGGAGAATAGGGAACCCTCCTGCACTGCTGGTGGGAAGGCAGAATGGTGCAGCCACTGTGGAAAACAGTATGGAGATTCCTAAAAAAATTTAAAATCGAATAGCCTTTTGACCCAGCTATCCCACTTTTAGGAATATACTCCAATACCATAGCACTGTTTGAAATGGAGAAATGCACCCGCATGTTTATGGCAGCATTGTTCACAATAGTGGAGATCTGGAAACAGCCCAAGTGTCTGTCAGTAGGTGAGTGGATTAAAAAGCTTTGGTACATATATACTATGGAATACTACTCAGCCATAAGAAATGATAACATCGGATCATTTACAACAACATGGATGGACCTTGATAACATTATACTGAGTGAAATAAGTAAATCAGAAAAAACTAAGAATTATATGGTTTCATACATAGGTGGGACATAAAAATGAGACTCAGAGACATGGACAAGAGTGTGGTGGTTACTGGAGGAGGGGAGGAGTGGGGGGAGGGGAGGGGCACAAGAAAACCAATAGAAGGTGACAGAAGACAATTTAACTTTGGGTGAGGGGTATGCAACATAATCAAATGTCAAAATAACCTGGAGATGTAGTCACTGAACATATGTACTTTGATTTATCAATGTTACCCCATTAAAATTAATAATAATTAAAAAAAGAGAAAATGGAAGTGAACAGGAGAGAATACTTCAGGTTATCAAATAGGCTGCATAGACAACTTGGTCTTTGGGACAGAGGTAATAAACACATACTTGCAGAGAGAAAGAAAAGGAATCAGCAGAGGAGAAGACTGAGAATTTAAGAGACCAAGGGGATAACTTAGAGGAACCCACACATAACTGAGACCACAGATGGTGACCTTGGATAATTGAGACTACAGATAGTGATGATGGTCATGAGGATGGGTAACTTTTCCTCTAGAAACAGGAACATTGAGAGAATGTGTCCAACAAACTCCAAGAAAGGGATGATGTGGAAAAAAAGGAATTGATAGGGAATTTTGATTATATGTCTTGAAAGTTCTTCTTAGACTTGAAGTTTTCATTTTTTGAGAGCTGATAGGCTATTTAGCATAATATTGAGGGCTTAAAGGTGAGCAGGAAAGATAAAATGTTATATGATAGAAAGGGTGCCAGGAAAATAATGAGGTAAATAAAAGAATGAGTAGACAGCCAGGAGCCCCTTAATCATTCTCCAGCAATGTCTGTTTAGGGAGATATAAGTGTCAAAAAGCAGATGATAGTAATGATTAAGTGTAGGTAGGAATTAGCCTTGACCCTAGGTCAAATGGCAAGGGAATCTAAAATGCTAGTGAAAACAGCCTGGGATGGCTGACAGAGTACACAGATTGGACAAGGAGTCCTCAGAAGGAAACTCCTGAAAGGAAGAAGCTGGACAAGCTGAACCTCTGGAAATTCCAATTTTAAAAAAACTAACACAGCCTGACCTGTGGTGGCGCAGTGGATAAAGCATCGACCTGGAAATGCTGAGGTTGCCGGTTCGAAACCCTGGGCTTGCCTGGTCAAGGCACATATGGGAGTTGATGCTTCCAGCTCCTCCCCCCCTTCTCTCTCTCTGTCTCTCCTCTCTCTCTCTCTCTCTCTCTCTCTTTGTCTCTCTCCCTCTCCTCTCTAAAATGAATTAAAAAAAACACATTTAAAACAACAACAACATATTTTAGGTATGGGGATACAGCAATGAACAATTTGGTAAAATATCCTAACCTTCTCGGAGTTTGTATTCTGTTCTGGAGAGAAAGTAAATAAACAGTGTGTCCATAAAGTCATGGTGCACTTTTGACCGGTCACGGGAAAGCAACAAACGATGATAGAAATGTGAAATCTGCACCAAATAAAAGGAAAACCCTCCCCAGTTTCTGTAGGATGATGTGGCAGCATGTGCGCATGAGCAGATGATGACATTACACCAAGTATACAGCAGAGCAGCCCACAGCCATGCCAGCTGAGATGTAGACGGTACAGAGGAAAGTTCAGTGTGTTCTATGGCTCACTAAATTCGAATCTGTGACCAAAGTGCAATGTGAATATCGGTGCATTTATAACAAAGCACATAGGAATAACGTTACTCGGTGGGATAAGCAGTTGAAGGAAACGGGCAGTTTGGTGGAGAAACCCCGTTCTGGTAGGCCATCAGTCAGTGACGAGTCTGTAGAGGCTATACAGGATAGCTACCTAAGGAGCCCTAAAAAATCTGTGTGTGAGCTCACATCGAACTGCACTGAATAGGTATGAAACTGGGAGAGTTTTCCTTTTATTTGGTGCAGATTTCACATTTCTATCGTCTTTTGTTGCTTTCCTGTGACCGGTCAAAAGTGCACCATGACTTTACCGACACACTGTATATAGTATGTAAATTCATGAAGGAATGTAGTAGGGTGACAAAGAGATTGTAATCAGAGATGGGAGATCAAGTTCAAGTATTTTAAGTTCTGTAATGTAAGTGGTAAGAGGGTTTATAAAGCAGGTACACACACATATAAGGCAGGCTTAGAACAAATCCTATTACAGCCAAAGGGAAAGGTCCAGATTGTATTACTGACTTGCTGATTTGACATGCAATGTTCTACCTCCTGTGGATTATGTCTTTTTATTTTTCCTCTAGAGTGGTTTGGGGGACAAATAATGTTTATGCTCTGAACCTGCTAAGATTTTCAGATGTTCACTGGCATAGCAAGTACAAAGAGAAGAAAAATGAGACATTTGTCTGACAAGGGCTTGGTCTGCCCCAGCTTTGTACCCAATGTAGGTTCCCGGCTAGCGGCTATTCTCATGGACCCCACCTGTCATGTGATCAGTAAAGGGTTAAAATACAGACCTGAGTAGCTGTACCTCTCTACTGGGATAGGGCCTGGATTGAGGTGATGACAAGGAGACTGTGATAAGGCTCAGCTTAGAGGGTGGGAGTGATTACGATGCAGTGGAAGTGGGAGCTTCTGTAGTAGGGGAGGGCTAGAGCTGCAAAGGAATGATGTCACATGGGTCCCTATTGTGTATGTTGACATTCTCAAGTGTTGCAGCTGGAGAGGAAGTGAAGAAGCAGATCAGAGGAAGACCATGCCGGTCCTAGAGGGAGGATGATAAAGGTGATAGAAGGATGTGGAGAAGACAACATATCCCAAATATTGGGACCCTGACTGATGGTGATGGTCCATTTTCTAAAGAAGACTCCGGAGCTCAAAGAGCAAAGTAACCTCCTCTCCATTCTCCTCCTTCCGGTAGAAGGACAGGCTTTGATGACAATGCAGGCAGGTGGTATGAGCTGTCCGCTGGAGAAAATGTGGGGTGATTAGAGTAAAAATATAGATGTGCTGAAGTATAGACTGAAATTTCTGTAAACTGATGTGAGGATGTTGCCATTGACTGTGGGAGGGGACTCATAAGAGAAAGACACAAGAAGGAGTTTGAATGTGATGGAGAGGTATACAAAAGCAACAGTCTACAATAAGGTGTAGATAAAAGGGACCGACAGGTGAAGTCATGAATTGAAGAGTGGAGGAGGCAAAATTTGTTATCACAGGGAAAAAAGGTCATATGGCCGTAATCACTCATTCCTTCATTCACTTACTCACTCACTGAATAGATATCAATTGTGTGCTATTATGGGCTGAATTGTGTCCCAGCCCAAATTCACGTGTTGAATTCCTAACCCTCTATACCTCAGACTTCAGACTGTGACTATATTTGAAGAATTAATTAAGTTAAAATGAGGTCTATTATGACTGGTGTCCTCCTAAGAAGAGATGAGGACACAGATTCACACAGAAGGAAGACCATGGGAGGACACAGGGAGAAGATGGCCCTCTATCAGCCAAATAGAGAGGCCTCCAAAGAAAACAAGCCTGATGACACCTGGATCTTAGACTGCCAGCTTCCAAGACAGCAAGCAAAGAAATCTCCTTTGTGTAAGCAACCCAGTGTGTGGTTATGTGTGAAACAACTTTGCCCTGTTAGCCCTAGCCAACAAATATTCATGCCCACTGTGTACTGGGCAATAGTCTGAATGACATGTAGATGGGACTGATAAAAACCCTTCTTCCTAAGTGTCTACAGAAATTAAATTCAGGATTTCAAGTTCTTGTCCACTGGAAGGGAACTCTTTCATTAGTGGCACCTGCCATCAGGCCAGAGCTGCAGCCAACACTCCCTAACTGGAAGCCTGTCTGTGGAGGGAGCAGAGGCTGACATGAGGGATGGGGGTGCAGCTTGCTCTGCGGGGAGCGCATGATATCACTACTTACCCTGGCCACATTCCCCGCCTAACAGCTGCACTCTCAAAAGGAACAGAAAGAGACATAAAGAATAAGAAAACAGAAACTAGCAAGAAGTGCCATTAGCATTTGATTCCACAAGGAAAATATCTGTGAAATGCTTAAATTTACTTTTCAAGGACTGTGTCTTAAAGCCTCTAGCTACTCTTTTAATAACTCACAGATTGGTCTGAAAATGCCAGCAGTTCTCTCCATGAGAACCCTGTATTACGCAACTACCTTCATGCCAACACCAACAAGCAGTATGGTCTCCAAGTGTGGAATGAATGTCTCACCATGGCAGCCTCCGTGTTTATTTTCCATGTCAATCCACTTTATAGCTCTGAGGTCACCTGTCCAGGATGCATTAGGCATGGAGCCAGGGACACCTGCAATGTTAATAAAGAAGAAAAGCATAAATGAGAACCAAGAGAGAAAGGTGTCAATTTCATCAATTAACCCTCCAACTCGTTTTCTTTAAGTATATAATCTTTCACATTAGATTTTTCATTGTTGATGCAAGACCCTGAAAGCCTTACAACGTGAACATCTGGTGGTATGAGCCTGGTCTTGCCACCAGTAAAAGCAATCTATTGATTTTTTTCCTGTGTGACCAAGCCTGAAAAGTAAAATTTAAGAAATACCATAGTGCAAAACCATAGTGCAGAAGAGAAAGTTGGGGAGTTTTGGTCTCTCAATGTCCTTTAGTGAAATTTACTTTCAAACCTAAGGTTAATTTTTTAGTATTTTTCAGATGACTTCTTTCTTAAGGTGAAAGCACAGGAAACAGGCTACGCTCGGTTCTAGTGCTATGCTACTAAGGAAGTACGGGCAATTCCAGGGTTGCTTTCATATGAAGTTGTAATATTAAGCACATTAGAAGGAAGACCTCGGAGTGACGTCACGGAAATGGCGCGTGAGCAGTGCGTCCGACAGCTCTCCCCTAAATCACAACAAATTTATCAACTAGAAACAGAAAAATTTATCCTCGGAGCATTCCGGAGTTCCACACAAACTGATAGCGAAAGGACTGTTATCACTTGAATCTGAGAGACGAGGGTGTGGAGGAAGCTACCGCAGGGACATTCATTCAAGCCGCGAGGTTGTGCGCCTGTGGTGAGTCAGCCCACACTCGGGAGTCGCCGCCGCGAGCGGCCGCCCCCTATGGTTGCAGAGCGAGCACTGCTAACGTTCCCAGCGGCCCCCGCACTGCGAGTGAGAGTCGCCAGCCACCGGTGCCCGGAGCACCCCATTAGCGCGCGTGCCCTGGGCATTCCACGCGCCCAGAGTGCCCTACTGGCCCGCACACCAAGGGTGCCCCATTATCCTGCACCTGGTGCGATCCAGCCGCCAGCGGCAGGGCGAGCGGGAGAGGCACCAGGGTGGTCTTCTATTTGGGAGATTCTCTCCGTGGGCGGGGCACCTCACCCAGCCATTCAAGCTAACAATCAAGCGTTGGGGGAGGGGCGCGCGCAGGCAGCCTAAAATACCTTCGGGAGCACAGCTGCGACCCAATCACTGAAATTAGCTTAACCCATGAAATCTGTGCACCCTCGGTTCTAATTGATAAGATCTCTCTCAGTTCAGCGACCCAAGACAAGAGGCGTGATATTTTTTAGTGCCTCTCGCTAAAGGGGCGGGGGCAACTTCTGATTGATAGAGCCTCCATATTCAGGGATAAACGCTAACAAGAAGGACTTGGCAGATAATAAGATCTATACTACACTAGTCGCAAGCAGAGACTAGTGCCTCTTCTTCCCAGCCAAAACAGGCTACAAAGTGTGGAAAGCCTGGGTTGAGAGGTCCAACTAAATGATAGGCGCTGAACAGTCACCTTGACAACAATTGACTCCCACCCCCGCCTGATTACACTGGAGGCCCTGACTGCCAGAGCCTTTCCCAAAGCCTTGCACTGAGTGGGGATAGAGTGGGGATTTCCCAGCTCTTTGAGCCTCTTGCTCCCCAGGCAGAAGAAGTTGCAGCCTTATAGCTGGATCACCAGGCTGCTAATTCAGAAAGGGGGGACTAGGAGAGAGAATCCAGGAAAGCAAACTTTCTCATCGTTGGACCCTGCAAACTCCAACAGGCCTTGACAACCAGCAAGACTAAAGCCAATTATAGGACATTGCCATAGAATCCCATCAACTGCAAATCCCTGCCTGGGTGTGACACAGGGGCAGAGCCTGGGGTACAGAGTCACCGACCAGGAAGAGGGAGAGAAAAGAAAAAGGAAGAAGTTAACCTCTCAAAATCAAGAAAAATCCACAGACTTTACAACTTGTTCCACTAATTTTTTTGTTGTTGTTGTTTGTTTCTTCTATCTTAATGCCTTTATTTCCTCCACCTCGGTCCTTCTATTCTCTGCCAATCTTATGCTTCCCTTTTCTTGAACTACACTACCCATGAGTGTTACATTTTATTTCTCTTCTTCATCTTCACCCTCCTTTAAGGTTATACTCCAAAACACTTAACTCTCACTCTCTCCTCTTTTGTTTTTTTTTGTTTGTTTGTTTTGCTTTATTTTGTTTTTTTTTTCTTTTCCTTTTTTATTTCTTCCTTCGTTTTTCTCTTTTTCTTATTTTTTCCTTTCTATTCATTTTTTCTTCTCTCATTTTACTTTCCTCTCATTTAATCCTCAATCACGAACAAATTAGTTAATTTGGGACTCAAGGCTTTTTTTGGCTTTATTTTTCTTTTTTGCTTTTGTTTTTGTTTTTTTCTTGTTTGTTTATTTTTGTGGCATTTTGGGTCCTCCCAACCCAAGGTCTCCATTGTATTTAGTCTTCGCTCCACTTAATACAACAGATTTTTACTTATTATTTTTATTTTTCTCTTCATTATTATTCTTTTTTGGTCCTTTTTTCTGGTTCCCTCTTATCCCTCTCATTATATCTCTTAGTTGACCATCACTTACAAGCAAATCATCTTATGCTTTTTTAAGATTTTCTTCCTTTTTTTTTTTTTTTTTTTTTTTTTGCATTTAATAGGTCCCTACTCCCTTTTTTTTGCCCCTTGAACTCTTCACCCCAAATCAGGCCCTCCATTATAGGCACGATATTTCCCTGAGGAGGGGAGAGGAGGGAAAGAGAAGAAAGAAAAAAGGGGAAATAATAAATTTTTTTTTGTGGGGTGTTTTACCTTTTTTTTTTTTTTTTACTTTTTATTCTTTATTAATTCTAATTAGTGCTATCAACAAGACCACCCTCAGATGCCGATAAGAAAGAGGAAATCGAATATTATGGATACAAAAGAAAGAGAGGTAACACAAATAGATGTGGAAAAATCTATGGAGAAAAGACTTAACATATTGGAAGCCTTGGAGCTAAATGACAGAGAATTTAAAATAGAAATCTTAAAAATACTCAGAGATATACAAGAAAACACAGAAAGGCAATATAGGGAGATCAGAAAACAGCTCAATGAACACAAAGAATATATTACCAAGGAAATTGAAACTATTAAAACAAATCAAACAGAAATGAAAAACTCAATTCACGAGCTGAAAAACGAGGTAACAAGCTTAGCTAACAGAACAGCCCAGATTGAAGATAGGATTAGTGAAACAGAAAACAAACAACTTGAGGCACAACAGAGAGAAGAAGAAAGAGACTCAAAAATAATAAAAAACGAGAAAGCCCTACAGGAATTGTCTGACTCCATCAGAAAGAATAACATAAGAATAATAGGTATATCAGAGGGAGAAGAGAAAGAAAATGGAATGGAGAATATACTCAAACAAATAATAGACGAGAACTTCCCAAGCCTGTGGAAGGAACTAAAGCCTCAAATTCAAGAAGCAAACAGAACACCAAGTTTTCTTAACCCCAACAAACCCACTCCAAGGCACATCATAATAAAGATGACACAAACCAATGACAAAGAAAAAATTCTCAAGGCAGCCAGGGAAAAGAAGAGTACAACATATAAAGGAAGGCCTATTAGATTATCATCAGATTTCTCAGCAGAAACTACAAGCTAGAAGAGAGTGGACCCCAATATTTAAAGCCCTGAAAGAGAGGAACTTTCAGCCAAGAATACTATACCCATCAAAGCTATCCTTCAAGTATGAAGGAGATATAAAAACATTCACAAATACAGAAAAGATGAGAGAATTTATCAACAGAAAGCCCCCACTCCAGGAAATACTAAGGGGGGTTTTCCAACCAGATTCAAAGAACAAAAGAAAACAACACCACAAGTAACAGCTCCACCAAGAACACAATAAAACCAAACTTAAACTGTGACAACAAAGGAAAAAAAGGGGGGAGAGGATGGAGATTAACAGTAGCAAAGGATGATGAAGTGCAGAAATACTTATAAGATAGGGTACTACAATGAATATGGTAGGTACCCTTTTCATTACTTAATGGTAACCACCCTTAAAAAAACCACCACAAAAACACTTGACTTAAAAAAGGTAGCAACAGAGGAAAGAAGTATGGAACACAAACAAACAAAAACAAATGATAGAAAAACAAAAGAGAAGAATCAAACTAGATACAAAACTAACAGAAAGCAATTTATAAAATGGCAGTAGGGAACCCACAAGTGTCAATAATTACACTGAATGTAAATGGATTAAACTTACCAATAAAAAGACACAGAGTAGCAGAATGGATTAAAAAAGAAAATCCAACTATATGCTGCCTACAAGAAACACATCTAAGCAACAAGGATAAAAACAAATTCAAAGTGAAAGCCTGGAAAACAATACTCCAAGCAAACAACACCCAAAAAAAAGCAGGTGTAGCAATACTCATATCTAATAATGCTGACTACAAGACAGAAAAAGTACTCAGAGACAAAAATGGTCATTTCATAATGATTAAGGGGAAGTTGAATCAAGAAGATATAACAATCCTTAATATATATGCACCAAACCAAGGAGCACCAAAATATATAAGACAGCTACTTATTGACCTTAAAACAAAAACTAACAAAAATACAATCATACTTGGAGACCTCAATACACCGCTGATGGCTCTAGATCGGTCATCCAAACAGAGAATCAATAAAGATATAGTGGCCTTAAACGAAATACTAGAACACCTGGATATGATAGACATCTACAGGACACTTCATCCCAAAGCGACAGAGTATACATTTTTCTCTAGTGTACATGGAACATTCTCAAGAATTGACCATATGTTGGGCCACAAAGACAATATCAGCAAATTTAGAAAAATTGAAATTGTACCAAGCATATTTTCTGATCATAAAGCCTTGAAACTAGAATTCAACTGCAAAAAAGAGGGGGAAAAAAACACAAAAATGTGGAAACTAAACAACATGCTTCTAAAAAATGAATGGGTCAAAGAAGAAATAAGCGCAGAGATCAAAAGATATATACAGACAAATGAAAATGAAAATACGACATATCAGAATCTCTGGGATGCAGCAAAAGCAGTAATAAGAGGAAAGTTCATATCACTTCAGGCCTATATGAACAAACAAGAGAGAGCCGAAATAAACCACTTAACTTCACACCTTAAGGAACTAGAAAAAGAAGAACAAAGACAACCCAAAACCAGCCGAAGAAAGGAGATAATAAAAATCAGAGCAGAAATAAATGAAATAGAGAACAGAAAAACTATAGAAAAAATCAATAAAACAAGGAGCTGGTTCTTTGAAAAGATTAACAAAATTGACAAACCCTTGGCAAGACTCACCAAGGAAAAAAGACACAGGACTCAAATAAATAAAATCCAAAATGAAAGAGGAGAGATCACCACAGACATCATAGATATAGAAAGAATTATTGTAGAATACTATGAAAAATTATATGCCACCAAATACAACAATCTAGAAGAAATGGATAAATTCCTAGAACAATACAACCTTCCTAGACTGAGTCATGAAGAAGCAGAAAGCCTAAACAGACCAATCAGCAGGGAGGAAATAGAAAAAACTATTAAAAACCTCCCCAAAAATAAAAGTCCAGGCCCAGACGGTTATACTAGTGAATTCTATCAAACATTCAAAGAAGACTTGGTTCCTATTCTACCCAAAGTCTTCCAAAAAATTGAAGAAGAAGCAATACTTCCAAACACATTTTATGAGGCCAACATAACCCTCATACCAAAACCTGGTAAGGATGGCACAAAGAAAGAAAACTACAGACCAATATCTCTAATGAATACAGATGCTAAAATACTAAACAAAATACTGGCAAACCGAATACAACAACATATTAAAAAAATAATACATCATGATCAAGTGGGATTCATCCCAGAATCTCAAGGATGGTTCAACATATGCAAAACGGTTAACGTAATACACCATATCAACAAAACAAAGAACAAAAACCACATGATCTTATCAATAGATGCAGAAAAGGCTTTTGATAAAATACAACACAATTTTTTGTTTAAGACTCTCAACAAAATGGGTATAGAAGGAAAATATCTCAACATGATAAAGGCCATATATGATAAACCATCAGCCAACATCCTATTAAACGGCATAAAACTGAGGACTTTCTACCTTAAATCAGGAACAAGACAGGGTTGTCCACTCTCTCCACTCTTATTTAACGTGGTGCTAGAAGTTCTGGCCAGAGCAATCAGACAAGACAAAGAAATAAAAGGCATCCATATCGGAAAAGAAGAAGTAAAGGTATCACTTTTTGCTGATGATATGATCCTATACATCGAAAACCCGAAGGACTCCACAAAAAGATTATTAGAAACAATAAACCAATACAGTAAGGTCACAGGATACAAAATTAACATACAAAATTCCATAGCCTTTCTATATGCCAACAATGAAATATTAGAAAACGAACTCAAAAAAATAATCCCCTTCACGATTGCAACAAAAAAAATAAAATACCTAGGAATAAACATAACAAAGAATGTAAAGGACCTATATAATGAAAATTACAAAGCATTGTTAAGGGAAATCGAAAAAGATACAATGAGATGGAAAAATATTCCTTGTTCTTGGATAGGAAGAATAAATATAATCAAAATGGCCATATTACCCAAAGCAATATACAAATTTAATGCAATTCCCATCAAAATCCCTATGAGATTTTTTAAAGAAATGGAACAAAAAATCATCAGATTTATATGGAACTATAAAAAACCCCGAATAGCCAAAACAATCCTAAGGAAAAAGAATGAAGCTGGGGGCATTACAATACCTGACTTTAAACTATATTATAGGGCCACGATAATCAAAACAGCATGGTATTGGCAGAAAAATAGACACTCAGACCAATGGAACAGAATAGAAAGCCCAGAAATAAAACCACATATATATGGTCAAATAATCTTTGATAAAGGGGCCAACAACACACAATGGAGAAAAGAAAGCCTCTTCAACAAATGGTGTTGGGAAAACTGGAAAGCCACATGCAAAAGAATGAAACTCGACTACAGCCTGTCCCCGTGTACTAAAATTAATTCAAAATGGATCAAAGACCTAAATATAAGACCTGAAACAATAAAGTACATAGAAGAAGACATAGGTACTAAAATCATGGACCTGGGTTTTAAAGAACATTTTATGAACTTGACTCCAATGGCAAGAGAAGTGAAGGCAAAGATAAATGAATGGGACTACATCAGAATTAAAAGTTTTTGCTCAGCAAGAGAAACTGATATCAAAATAAACAGACAGCCTGACCTGTGGTGGCGCAGTGGATAAAATGTCGACCTGGAAATGCTGAGGTCGCTGGTTCGAAACCCTGGGCTTGCCTGGTCAAGGCACATATGGGAGTTGATGCTTCCAGCTCCTCCCCCCTTCTCTCTCTCTCTCTCTGTCTCTGTCTCCCTCTCTCTGTCCTCTCTAAAAAGGAATAAAAAAAAAATTAAAAAAAATAGACATTTAAAAAAAATAAAAATAAAAAAAAATAAACAGACAGCCAACTAAATGGGAAATGATATTTTCAAACAACAGCTCAGATAAGGGCCTAATATCCAAAATTTACAAAGAACTCATCAAACTCAACAACAAACAAACAAACAATCCAATAAAAAAATGGGAAGAAGACATGAACAGACACTTCTCCCAGGAAGAGATACAAATGGCCAACAGATATATGAAAAGATGCTCAGCTTCATTAGTTATTAGAGAAATGCAAATCAAAACTACAATGAGATACCACCTCACTCCTGTTAGATTAGCTATTATCAACAAGACGGGTAATAGCAAATGTTGGAGAGGCTGTGGAGAAAAAGGAACCCTCATTCACTGTTGGTGGGACTGTAAAGTAGTACAACCATTATGGAGGAAAGTATGGTGGTTCCTCAAAAAACTGCAAATAGAACTACCTTATGACCCAGCAATCCCTCTACTGGGTATATACCCCAAAACCTCAGAAACATTGATACGTGAAGACACATGTAGTCCCATGTTCATTGCAGCACTGTTCACAGTGGCCAAGACATGGAAACAACCAAAAAGCCCTTCAATAGAAGACTGGATAAAGAAGATGTGGCACATATACACTATGGAATACTACTCAGCCATAAGAAATGATGACATCAGATCATTTACAGCAAAATGGTGGGATCTTGATAACATTATAAGGAGTGAAATAAGTAAATCAGAAAAAAAACAAGAACTACATGATTCCATACATTGGTGGAACATAAAAATGAGACTAAGAGACATGGACAAGAGTGTGGTGGTTACCAGGGGTGGGGGGAGGGAGGGCATGGGAGGGAGGGAGGGAGAGAGTTAGGGGGAGGGGGAGGGGCACAGAGAACTAGATAGAGGGTGGCGGAGGACAATCTGACTTTGGGCGAGGGGTATGCAACATAATTTAATGACAAAATAACCTAGACATATTTTCTTTGAATATATGTACCCTGATTTATTAATGTCATCCCATTACCATTAATAAAAATTTATTAAAAAAAAAAGAAAAAAAGAAGGAAGACCTCTTGTTCACCACATATGGAACTCATAAACAAATCCTTTAACATATTATACTTTTTATTTGTTAAAATAATTCTTGAGCATTTGGTATTAATAAACACTGTTCTGGGACCTGGGGACAGAAAGAAAGCACGCATCATTCCTGATCCCTCAATGAAGATGATGAATTGTCCATTTCAAGCAATAGATTTTGAGCTTTGGCGCACACTTACCACATTCCTCGCCTAATAGCTACACTCTCAAAAGGAACAGAAAGAGATATAAACAATAAGAAAGCAGAAACTAGCAAGAAATGCCATTATCATTTGAATTCACCAGGAGAATATACTATTGATATATATTTCTTTCAGTTATTCTTTGACCAAATGTTGTTGCTGACCTATTATCTAATTAAGGCACTCGCCTTCGAGCCCCTCCCGATAGATGGAAGAGTTTACTCTGCCTCCGTCCTCACTGGTCCTGGTCCTGGTGCAGCTTGATGGAGGGGGAGGCTTCCAGGAAGATGTTGGAGGCATCCTCCACCTCTCCACTGGCTCCCATCTCTCACCCAGAGGCTGCTGCGACTGCTTTGGGAGTCCCACGTGGGTCAGACATGACCATCTGCCACACTGTGGAGCTGTGTTCATGAGATGAATTTTTCCGAGCCCTGGTCCATGCTGAGCAAACAATTAGCAAGGTGGAAAACTATCTGAGACATAAACAATTATGGGATGTAATTCTCGTGGCTGGTGATCACAGAATTCCAGCTCAAAAATCAGCACACTAGGCCCTGGCCGGTTGGCTCAGTGGTAGAGTGTCGGCCTGGCGTGCAGAAGTCCCGGGTTCAATTCTCGGCCGGAGCACAGAGGAGAGGCACCTGTCTGCTTCTCCACCCCTCCCCTTCTCCTTCCTCTCTCTCACTCCCCCTCCTGCAGCCGAAGCTCCACTGAAGCAAAAAGATGGCCCGGGCGCTGGGGATGGCTCCTTGGCCTCTGCCCCAGGCATTAGAGTGGCTCTGGTCGAGACAGAGCAACGCCCCGGATGGGCAGAGCATCGCCCCCTGGTGGGCGTGCCAGGTGGATCCCGGTTGGGCGCATGCGGGAGTCTGTCTGACTGCCTGCCTCCCCCGTTTACAGCTTCAGAAAAATACAACAACAACAAAAAAATCAGCGCACTCCCCTCTGTCTCAGATTATTTTACTGCTGTTTACTCATGGTGTCGGGGAAGCAAGACAAGAAGGTAAAAAAAAAAAGGGGGGGGGGAGGTGTGGAACAGAATTCCCTGTGATCCCTGATTCAGTATGCCTGTGCTTACAGGCCACCATAATTAAAAGAAGGTAATACTGAGTGCCTATTTTCTGTGTCTTCTTCAGCTTTCCCAGGTTGGGGAAGCAAGCTGTAAGTTTTTAATGAAATAGCTTTACCCATCCAACTATCTTGGAATCCGTTCTTTTGCTGATGTCTGAGATTGTACATATTTGCATCAAGTGGCTCACAATTACACAATGGAACATTTCATGGAGTAATTTGAAACTGCAAAGCTCTTGGTCAGGGATGACATGAACATTTCTAATGAGGAGACAATAATGAACATGCTTCTTACTTGGGTCATTCATGATTTAGACCAGAGACAGAGCTCAATAAATTTTTGGCTTATGTTAGGCTAACCCTTCTTGCACCACAGTTCTGTCAGATGTGGAAAATAATGCACTTTTTTGGGATGATATAGAATGCCAGATACTCCTTATGGAAGCAGATGAACTATCATTTATTACCAGAGAAATGACCCATGTTACAGAGTCCTTGGACAAAACCTAGGAGGTCAACTGTTGGTACATTATGTGCTACTGGAGGAATGGATTCAACTGAAGGAGCAACAAACATTGAAAAGTATGATCTCCGTATAAATATGTGGACTCCTGGGAGGAGGCCACAGTTCAGTTCTCAGTGTTAGATGACAAACTGTATGTGGGTGGAGGAAGAGATGGACTGATGACTTTGAAAACTGTAGAATGCTACAATTTCCAAACAAAAACTTGGAGCTTGAAGCCTCCTATGTCCATATATAGGCATGGTCTGAAATCCCATGTAGCCTTCCTTTGTGATAAGCGCAGCAAAACATGCAACGTACTCCTCATCTGCCTTAACGTCAGCACTCACAGCTTCACCATGCCTCACCACTGAGTGGATGCCAGATCTCTTCTTGAAATTTTCAAACCAACCTTGACTTGCCTTAAACGTATCTTCTGCTGCCTTTTTTGAGGTTGATAGTTCTTTCTTCTTCAAGTCGCCATAAATAATACGTGCCTTTTCACATATTACAGTCTTTGTCACTGTATCTCCTGCAGCTCTTTCTCTTTCACCCACACCAGCAGAAGCTTCTTCATTTCTTCATGGATTTTTGTCCTTAATTGGGACAGAATTGTAGTTCCTTTCACTGGATTTGCGCTTTTGATTGCATCCTTTTGCTTAAGGATGGTACAAATTGTAGATGTATTGTGGTCGTAGCAGGGGTCCCCAAACTTTTTACACAGGGGGCCAGTTCACTGTCCCTCAGACCGTTGGAGGGCCACCACATACAGTGTTTCTCTCACTGACCACCAATGAAAGAGGTGCCCCTTCTGGAAGTGCAGCGGGGGGCCGGATAAATGACCTCAGGGGGCCGCATGCGGCCTGCAGGCTGTAGTTTGGGGATGCCTGTGACGTACAGCCTTGACAATTCAATCACTGTACACCACACTCACGTTTTTCTATTATTTCTTGCTTTATTTCTATCGACATCATTCTTTTCTTCTTCTCACCACTGTCCTTTATACTCACTTTCTTTGGCCTCATGATAGCATATAAAAAAAGTTAGTAAAAAATGCAAAAATGATGCAAGAACGAGTACAGTGCACTAGACTCGACTTGATTCTGTGGGTAACACATGAGAAACAATGAGATGCTGGTGCTATGCCGCTGATACTGGACCTGTGCACCAACGCGCCAACTAGCGGCAGCTTCCCGAATCACAACTCATATCTCGGAATTTCGCTCAGATCTCGAACAAAAATATGAACTGAGTTGCAGCTCATATCTTAAAAAATTCGTATGTTGGTCTGCTCGTATCTCAAGGAACCACTGTTTATATCAGGATGATATAAAATATGAGAACAAATGCACTGCTCCTAACCACAGCCAAGTGTTAATTGGGAATTTCACGTCTTAATAATCAAGCACATTTTATTCACATTATCTAGATTTCTTTAATTACAGTGCAAATGCACCAGATAAAACTGTCCTTTGTAACTTTATCATATATGAGTTGTAGTAATTTTAAGTGTTTGCTTGTTTAACCACAACTCTTTTTTTTTCTTTCTTTTGAGAGACAGAGACAGGAAGGGAGAGAGATGAGAAGCATCTACTTGTAGTTGTGGCACTTTTAGTGGTTCATTGATTACTTCTCATACGTGGTTTGACCAGCGGCTCCAGCTGAGCCAATGACCCCTTGCTCAAGCCAGTGACCTTGGGCTTCAATCCAGTGACCTTGGGCTTCAAGCCAGCAACCATGGGATCATGTTGATGATCCCACACTCAAGCTGGCAGCTTTGGGGTTTCGAACCTGGGACCTCAGCATTCCATGTCGATGCTGTATCCATTATGCCACCACCAATCAGGAGACAACAACTCTTTTAATGACACAATAAAGACCTGTGGTGGCACAGTGGATAGAATGTTGACCTCAAATGCTGAGGTCACTGGTTCAAAACCCCAGGCTTGCCCGGTCAAGACACATATGAGAAACAACTACTCCTCGCCTGCTCTTTTCTCTCTCTCTCTCTCAAATCAATAAATAAAGTCTTAAAAAAAAAAGACTATGCTATTTCATTTTCTCAGAAAAAGCTGTACTATATGTGCCTTGGTTGTGGATATTATTTTTAAAATTGGGTTAGTCCAATGAATAAAGGAAAACACTAAAAGTTATAACAATAATGACCAAATAAAAACTTGATATGATCTATAAGGTCTATTTAAATATTCATCCCATTACATCTATTGATATATTCACCAAGTATGTTATGATATTATCACATTGCAGTTGAAACCTGGTGTTTTGCATTAAATTTAAGATACACAAATTTATGTAGAGGAAATAATGTTATATACCTTATGTGTTTTTTGCTTAACAAGTATTTAATTATATGAGTTTTTAAAATAAAAGATGTTTTAATTTTGTGCTTTAATATTTGCAAAACTGGTTGAATAATCTTATATTCTCAAATCTGTATTTGCCTCCCTGACTTGTTTCTTATGTTTTGCCAAAGTTAGTAACCCTTTATGCTTCTTTGTAAACAGTTTGAGGGAAATGGGCTTAATTGACTGTTTGAAAAAACAAGTTTCAAGTGTTTATTATCCAAAATACATTTGTAAACTCTAATTATACATGTGAATGTTAAAGAAAACAAGCTCAAACTTGTTAAGATCTATAATCACCAACGTTTAAATTCTAAAATTCTTCTCCTATTTAATTGTTTTGTTTAGAGCTGTTTACAGAAAAATTGTGCAGGAGGCACAGAGATTTCCCATATATCCCCTGCCCTGCTCCTCTCTTTATACCTATCAGCTGGCCAAGGCTTAGAAAATGATAACACTGGCTAGTGGAGAGGGGAAGGGGAAACATGAGTTTCAGATCTGTCAGTTGAAGTATAAACAGGTGCAATTTTGGAAAGAGCAAATATGACACTTTGCATCAAAAACCTTAAATATGTGTGTATCCTCTGACACAGTGGTCCCCAACCCCCGGGGGTGCAGACCGGTACCGGTCCATGGGCCATTTGGTACCAGTCCACAGAGAAAGAATAAATAACTTACATTATTTCTGTTTTATTTATATTTAAGTCTGAATGATGTTTTATTTTTAAAAAATGACCAGATTCCCTCTTACATCCATCTAAGACTCACTCTTGATGCTTGTCTCAGTCACGTGATACATTTATCCATCCCACCCTAAAGGCCGGTCCGTGAAAATATTTTCTGACATTAAACCGGTCCATGGTCCCTGGCTGGTTGGCTCAGTGGTAGAGCGTCGGCCTGGCGTGCAGAGGTCCCGAGTTCGATTCCCGGCCAGGGCACTCAGGAGAGGCACCCATCTGCTTCTCCACCCCTCCCCCTCTCCTTCCTCTCTGTCTCTCTCTTCCTCTCCTGCAGCCGAGGCTCCACTGGAACAAAGATGGCCCAGGCGCTGGGGATGGCTCCTCGGCCTCTGCCCCAGGCGCTGGAGTGGCTCTGGTAGCAACGGAGCGACGCCCCAGAGGGGCAGAGCATCGCCCCCTGGTGGGCAGAGCATCGCCCCCTGGTGGGCGTGCTGGGTGGATCCCGGTCGGGGCGCATGCGGGAGTCTGTCTGACTGTCTGTCTCTCCTTGTTTCCGGCTTCAAGAAAAATACAGAAAAAAAAAAAACAAAAACAAAAAAAAACGGTCCATGGCCCAAAAAAGGTTGGGAACCACTGCTCTGATGCAGCATTTCAGGTGTTAAGACTGGAATTTGTCCTAAGAAAGTTATTTGTAAATTATTATTGAAGAAGCCATGTAATAGGGCAATTAGAAGGAGAGACTGTTACTAAATTGCCCAGGTTCAGTGCCTACTCTCCATTATTAGCAGAGAGACCATTGACAGGCAATTTCATCTCTCTGTTCCTCACTTTCCCTGTTGATCAAGGAGGGTGACAACGTACCTCATGGAGTTGTTGGTAAACGCACAAGATACCTAAAACAGTCCGAATGGTGCTTGGGCTCATAGGAAGTGCTATAAAAGCATCAGTCATCACTAATTCTTAATTTTATTCATAAAACAAAGAACTATTACTGGTAAGATATTGTAAATGCCCTTCATTTGAGACTTTGCCAAATAAATGATAGCATATTCAAATGATGGCAAACTACAGAGCTATTATAAATTGTGGTGAAGAATTAAATTCTTCGTGACATGGAAAAACCATAACATACTGTTACATGGGGAGAACCAATTATAAAAACAGTAAAAAGCATGTAAAAATATATGCTTTTACATGAAAATAAAGAAGGAAAGAAATATACAAAAATATTACCTGAGAATTGAGTTTATTTTTGACTTTTATTTTAGCCTTTGTCATTTTCTGTATTTTACTCATTTTTTAAATGTTAATTTTATAACTGCTGAGGGTAAGTAAATTACATAAATTGCTTAACTACTGTATATTTCTTTTATAATGTAAGTTAAATGCACATTCCCAAAATTAAATACAAAAATGTTCTTTTAGAAAATATCCCAGTAACTATCTTGCTTTAATCAACTGTTTTTGCTAAAAAAAAAGAACATAGATACAAAAGATACTAATGAATTTATCCCACTGCTATATACAACCTTCATTCAATAAGACTTTGCAGAAGACAATATAGCGCTGGAGTAGGCGGACATACCAACATCCACCTCTCAGAAACAAAGTGGATTACAAACTAATTTTAAGAACTATCATCTGGAAAAACCAACTTTGGACTAAACTAAGAGGACTCTTCAACCAAGGAACACTGAAGAAGCCACACCGAGACTGGTAGGAAAAGGGGAAACGCGGAGAGTGTTGCCCAGCTCCCCACAGCGAACAACAGCTGGGAGAGACTCACGTGGTGGGAAGTGAGTTTAGCAGAGAGGGGAGGGTCCTGAGTCCCAGGAACAAAGCCTCAGCCTGCAGCCCCAGAGCCTAGAAGAGGCATATAGACAGTATTTAGCTGGAAACAAGACAGGATATTATTTGTAAGAAAGAGACTGATTTCTCAGACCCAGGACACTTCTTAAAGAAACCACGCAGAACACCTCTCTCACAACCACTCACCCAGGGTTCTGGGGTACAGGGAGAGAGGAGAGGACTAGAGTAGCAGGAAGAGAGTGTAATCTAGGAGGCATAGGGAGAAACATTTTGAGAGACAACCACCCTATTCACTGGGACGAGTCACTCCCCAAATCTGAAGTGAATATTTCCCCTGGAAACAGCAATACCAGCAAAGGAAAGCAGGACACCAGCCAAACAAGCTCTCATGCAGCACTAATTGCAGAATCGCTTAGAAGGAAGGAGCTTTCTGAACTACAGTAGTGAATGTTAGGGTCTGAGCTGCAGCGCCCGCACCCCATATGGCTGAAGGCGGCCGGCAGCGGGACCCAGAAGCGCGGTTCTGTCGGCAAGGGCGGAAGCGGGCTGGCCACCACTAGCCCCAGGTGTGAGCTCAGTCTTGCCCGGCTGGGGAGGAGGGAGCGTGCAAAAGTGGCCAAGTCCAGCTGTGGGAGAGGGTGGGAACCCCGGAAGGGGTGGAGACCAGCCCTTGAACAAGGGCGCAGGAGCACAGCCTTGCCCCGCCTGAGGAACCAAGGCTTGTGGCCTGAATTGAGAGCTGGCTCCTCCCACGGGGGTGGAGCCAAAAACCCAAAACAGGCAGAGTCCTGCTACTGAGCATGGGCATGCAGTCCCAACTGGCCGGTGGAGCCAAGGCTTGCGGCCGTCCCACGAGTGGGCTCCTCCTGCAAGAGTGGGGTGAAAACCCGGAAACAGGTGGAGACCCGCAGCTCAAAGGTGTTTGCCACTGCCCTCAGGGCCAAGCATAATGCCACCCACGGGGGTGGGGCAAAGGCTAAGGCCACCAAGTCTTGTACACCCAAGCAAGTGATCACAGCCACTCCCATGAAGAAGAGGCGGAAACCACAGCAACAGCTCCAGTGGGCAGGCACCACCAACGCCCATACCCAAATGCCCTAGGCAGCAACAGCAGAGGGGGTGGCAGGCCTGCAGACAGACCATACCTAGGGAACAGAGGCCACACCCAGTGGACTCCAGTAGCCAAAACCTTCCTTTACAAAGACAAAATGAGAAGGCAGAGAAATGCAAAACAAATGAATCAAGAGAAATCCCCAGAAAAGGACCTGAATGAATCAGATATAACCAATTTACCAGATGCAGATTTTAAAAGAACGATTGTTAGGATGCTCAAAGATATTAGAACAACAATAGATGATCATTACAAACACCTAAATAAAGAGATAACAAATATAAAAAAGGACATTGAAATAATAAAAAAGAATCAGTCAGAAATGACAAATACATTATCAGAAATGAAGAACACAATAAAAGGAATTAAAAGCAGGATGGATGAAGCTGAGAATCAAATGAGCGAGTTAAAGGACAAGATAAATAAAGGCATGGAAGCAGAGCAGAAAAAAGAAAAGAGACTCAAAAAGTCTGAGGAAACTCTAAAAGAGCTCTGTGACAACATGAAGAGAAAAAACATCCTCATCATAGGGGTTCCTGAAGAAGAAGAGAAAGAACAAGGGATAGAGACTTTGATCAAGCATATCATAGCTGAAAACTTCCCTCAATTAAGGCAGGAAAACATCTCACATGTTCAAGAAGCACAGAGAACTCCATTAAGGAGAAACTCAAAGAAATCAACACCAAGACACATCATAATTAAAATACCAAAGCTAAGTGATAAAGAGAAAATATTAAAAGTTGCTAGAGAAAAAAAGACTATCACCTACAAAGGAGCCCCATAAAGATGACTTCCGACTTCTCAACAGAAACACTTGAGGCCAGAAGGGAATGGCAAGAAATATTCAAAGTAATGCAGAACAAGAGCCTACAACCAAGACTATTTTATCCAGCAAAGCTATCATTTAAAATTGAAGAAGAAATTAAAAGCTTTCCAGACAATAAAAAAACTCAAGGAATTCACTACAACCAAACCAAGGCTGCAAGAAAGAGTAAGGGGCCTGTTGTAAACAGATCAAAGGAGAAAAAGAATATAGCAAAAGAGGAATACAGTTTTAAAGAATAAAATGGCAATAAACAATTACATATCAATAATAACCTTAAATGTAAATGGATTAAATGATCCAATCAAAAAACATAGGGTAGTTGAGTGGATAAGAAAACAGGACCCATACATATGCTATCTACAAGAGACACACCTTAAAACAAAAGATGCTCATAGACTGAAGATAAAAGGATGGAAAAAATATTTCACACAAATGGAAATGAAAAAAAAAAGCTGGGGTAGCAATACTTATATCAGACAAAATGTACTTTAAAACAAAGACTATAGTAAGACATAAAGAAGGTCACTACATAATGATAAAGGGAGCAATCCAACAGGAATTATATATAATCGTTATAAATATCTATGCACCTAATATAGGAGCACCTAAATATATAAAGCAGACTTTGATGGATTTAAAGGGCGAGATCAACAGCAATACTATAATAGTAGGGGATTTCAATACCCCACTAACATCACTAGATAGATCCTCAAGAAAGAAAATTAACAAAGAAACAGCAGACTTAACGGACATACTAGATCAACTTGATTTAATAGATATCTTCAGAACCTTTCACCCTAAAACAGCAGACTATACATTCTTTTCAAGTGTTCATGGTACATTCTCTAGAATAGACCACATGTTAGGGCACAAAAGCAGTCTCAACAAAGTTAAGAAGGTTGAAATCATATTGAGCACTTTCTCTGATCACAATGGCATGAAACTAGAAATCAACCACAACAGAAAAACTGAAAAATACTCAAACACTTGGAAACTGAATAGCATGTTATTAAATAAAGAATGGGTAAACAATGAGATCAAAGAAGAAATTTAAAAATTCCTAGAAACGAACGATAATGAGCATATATCAACTCAAAATTAATGGTACACAGCAAAAGCAGTCCTGAGAGGGAAGTTCATAGCATGACAGGCATACCTCAAGAGCTAGAAAAAGCTCAAATAAAAAACCTGACCCTACATCTAAAAGAACTAGAAAAAGAATAGGAAGTAAAGCCCAGAGCTAGTCAAAGAAAGGAAATAATAAAGATCAGAGCAGAAATAAATGACACAGAGGCTAAAGAAACAATACAGAGAATCAATGAAACCAGGAGCTGGTTCTTTGAAAAGGTAAACAAGATCGATGAACCTTTAATGAGACTCACTAAGAAAAAAAGAGAAAGGACTCAAATAAAATTAGAAATGAGAGTGGAGAAATAACCACTGACACAACAGAAATACAAAATACTGTAAGAAAATACTATGAAGAACTGTATGCCAAAAAACTAGACAACCTAGATGAAATGGACAAATTCTTTGAAACATATAATCTTCCAAAAATTAACCTGGAAGAATCAGAAAACCTAAACAGACCAATTACAACAAGTAAGATTTAAACATTTATCAAAAAACTCCCAAAAAAGAAAAGTCCTGGGCCTGATGGCTTCATAAGTGAATTCTACCAAATATTCAAAGAACTAACTTTTATACTTCTCAAGCTATTTCAAAAAATTCAGGAGGAAGGAAGACTTCCAAGCTCTTTTATGAGGCAAGCATAATTCTGATTCCAAAACCCGGCAAAGACAATACAAAGAAAGAAAATTATAGACCAATATCCCTGATGAATATAGATGCTAAAATCCTCAACAAAATATTAGCAAACCGGATCCAGCAATATATGAAAAAAATCATACACCATGATCAAGTGGGATTTATTCTTGGGAGGCAAGGCTGGTACAAAATTCGCAAATCAATCAATGTGATTCATCACATAAACAAAAGAAAGGAGAAAAAACACATGATAATTTCAATAGATGCAGAAAAAGCATTTGATAAAATCCAGCACCATTTCATGATCAAAACTCTCAGCAAAGTGGGAATACAGAAAACATACCCCAACATGATAAAGGCCATCTATGACAAACCCACAGCCAACATCATACTCAATGGGCAAAATTTAAAAGCAATCCCCTTAAGATCAGGAACAAGGCAGGGGTGCCCCCTTTCACCACTCTTATTCAACATAGTTTTGGAAGTCCTAGCCACAGCAATCAGACAAGAAAAAGAAATAAAAGGCATCCAAATTGGAAAAGAAGAAGTAAAACTATCATTATTTGTAGATGATATGATATTGTATATAGAAAACCCTAATGTCACAGTCAAAAAACTACTAGACCTGATAAATGAATTCAGCAAGGTGGCAGGATATAAAAATACTCAGAAATCAGAGGCATTTTTATACACTAACAATAAATTGTCAGAAAGAAAAATTAAGGAATCAATCCCCTTTACCATTGCAACCAAAAAAATAAAGTACCTAGGAATCAATATAACCAGGGAGATTAAAGACCTGTACTCAGAAAATTATAAAACATTGATAAAAGAAATCAGGGGAGATACAAACAAGTGGAAGCATATACCGTGCTCATGGTTAGGAAGAATAAACATCATTAAATATCTATATTACCCAAAGCAATTTATAAATTCAATGAAATATTGATTAAAATACCAATGACTTACTTCAAAGATATAGAACACATATTCCAAAAATTTATATGGAAACAAAAGAGAACACGAATAGCCTCAGCAATCTTAGAAAGGAAGAATAAAGTGGGAGGTATCATACTTCCAGATATCAAGTTATATTATAAAGCCATTGTACTCAAAACAGCCTGGTACTGGCATAGGAACAGACATATAGATCAATGGAACAGAACTGAGAACCCATAAATAAACCCACACTTTTATGGACAACTGATATTTGACAAAGGAGGTAAGAGCATACATTGGAGTAAAGACAGCCTCTTCAACAAATGGTGTTGGGAAAACTGGACAGCTACCTGCAAATAAATGAAACTAGACCACCAACTTACACCATTCACAAAAATAAACTCAAAATGGATAAAAGACTTAAATGTAAGCTGTAAAACCATAAGCATCTTAGAAGAAAACATAGGCAGTAAGCTCTCTGACATTTCTCGCAGCAATATATCAATATTTGCCGATTTGTCTCCACAGGCAAGTGAAATAAAAGACAGGATAAACAAATGGGACTTTATCAAACTAAAAAGCTTCTGCACAGCTAACGACAATAAGAACAGAACAAAAAGACAAACTACACAATGGGAGAATATATTTGACAATGCGTTTGATAAGGGATTAATAAAAAAATTTATAAAGAACATGTAAAACTTAATACTAGGAAGACAAACAATCCAATCCAAAAATGGGCAAAAGAAATAGACACTTCTCCAAAGAGGACATACAGATGGCCAATAGGCATATGAAAAAATGCTCAACATCACTAATCATTAGCGAAATGCAAATTAAAACCACAATGAGATATCACCTCACACCAGTCAGAATGGCTTTCATCAACAAAACAACACAGAATAAGTGCTGGCGAGCATGTGGAGAAAAGGGAACCCTCCTACACTGCTGGTGGAAATGCAGACTGGTGCAGCCACTGTGGAAAACAATATGGAGATTCCTCAAGAACTTAAAAATTGAAATGCCTTTTGACCCAGCTATACCACTGTTAGGAATATACCCCAAGAACACCATAGCACTGTTTGAAAAGAAGAAATGTACCCCCATGTTTATGGAAGCATTGTTCACAATAGCGAAGATCTGGAAACAGCCCAAGTGTCCGTCAGTGGACGAGTGAATTAAAAAGCATTGGTACATATATACTATGGAATACTACTCAGCCATAAGAAATGATGACATCGGATCATTTACAACAACATGGATGGACCTTGATAACATTATACTGAGCGAAATAAGTAAATCAGAAAAAACTAAGGACTATATGATTCCATACATAGGGAATGGTGGGACATAAAAATGAGACTCAGAAACATGTACAAGAGTGTGGGGGTTACAGGGTGGAAGGGAGGAGATAGAGGGAGTTGGGAGAGGGGTGGGGCACAAAGAAAACCAGTTAGAAGGTGACGGAAGACATTGAACTTTGGGTGATGGGAATGCAGCATAATCAAATGTCAAAATAAC
The DNA here is from genome assembly GCF_036850765.1 of Saccopteryx bilineata. NCBI lineage: Eukaryota > Metazoa > Chordata > Mammalia > Chiroptera > Emballonuridae > Saccopteryx > Saccopteryx bilineata. The sequence continues at coordinate 195,391,302 of NC_089492.1, read as the reverse complement.
CTAGAGATATTTTCTCTGAACATATGTACCCTGATTTATCAATGTCACTTCATTAAAATTAACCAAAAATAAATAACTAAATAAGACTTTGCAGCTTTTCTATCAAGAGGTAGAGAAAGTTTCTTCTCTACCTTGAATCTGGCTTTGGCCTTGTGACTTGCTTTGGCCTATGGGATATTAGCAAATGTGACACAGCAGAGACTTGAAAACATTCACAGATTAGGGTTTGCCCTCCCCTGACACTACTGAGTGAAGCAGCCTTGGTGAGTCCACTAGGAAGCCTAGGTCTGGCAATTGATGCCATCCAGCTCATCCAGCCCTAGTGGAGCTGGCCCTGGCCAGAAGAACTCAGACAATCAGGAAAAACTTTCTTCAAGTCACTAAGTTTCATGTTTATTTGTTTTTGTTTTGTTTTTTTACCTCACAGCAAAACCTTAATTGAAATATTAGGTAATGAATGAGGACCGAGTCAACAAAATAATCAATTTCATTCTTTAGTTTTTATCTTCAACTCAAGACTCCACATATATTAGTGTTCCCCACTCTGGCCACAAGGCAGAATCATCTGTGGAACTCAAAAAAGTACTAGTACCTGTGCCCCTCATCTTCCAAATATTCTTTCTTTTCTATTCAGTGCGAGGAGGGGAGACAGAGACAGACTCCTGCACGTGCCTTGACCAGTATCCACCCAGCAAGCCCACTAGGGGGTGATGCTCTACCCATCTGGGGCATTGCTCTGTTGTTCAACTACTGAGCTCTTCCTAGCGTCTGAGGCAGAGGCCATGGAGCCATCCTCAGCACCCTGGGCCAACTCACTCCAATCCAGCAATGGCTGCAGGAGGGGAAGAGAAAGAGAGAGAGAGAAGCAAGAGGGGAGGCTTGGAGAAGCAGATGGCAGCTTCTCCTGTGTACCCTGACAAGGAATTGAACCTGGGACATCCACACACTGGGCCAACATTTTACCACTGAACAAATCTGCCAAGGCCCCAGGTATTCTGAATTAATGCCTCAGCAGTGAGGCCCAGGCGTTGGTAAAAAATGTCCTCCACCATGTGTAGCCAGAGTTGAGAGCACCTCTTCTTCACAGAATATCTTATTGTACATCCCTTAATAGGGTGTAAGGCCAGGGGTCACCACCATCGTGGCCATGCAGGTTCTCAATGGGTTTGGATAGACGGTAAGGGTTTGGTGGAGCCAGAAAATGGTGGGCCATTCCGTTAATTAAAGCCTGACCTGTGGTGGCGCAGTGGATAAAGCGTCGACCTGGAAATGCTGAGGTCGCCAGTTCGAAACCCTGGGCTTGCCTGGTCAAGGCACACATGGGAGTTGATGCTTCCAGCTCCTCCCTCCCTTCTCTCTCTCTGTCTCTCCTCTCTCTCTCTCTCTGTCTCTCCCTCTCCTCTCTAAAAAAATGAATAAATACATAAATAAATAAATTTAAAGTCTTGTAATGGAGGACGAGTAAGCAGGCAGGGAAGACTGCTTCCCTCTCACTCAGGGCTCCCAAAGCCCCTACTCCCTCTGGCTGCACCAGACATACAGGACCCCACAAGCCTCAGCAGGGCTTCTAAACCCCTCAGAACTCTCTCTCTCTCTCTCTCTCTCTCTCTCTGCACTTTCCCTCTGTACTCCCCAACAAAACAGGCTGAGGGAAAAAAAAAAAAACGCATCTCCAGCAAACAATAGCAAACAATTACTCCTCCCAAGCAGGAAGGCAATCTGCAATGTGCCACCCAGAGGGCAAGCCCCCGCAGCCTTCTTCCAGGGACTATACACACAGGGCGCTGCTCCAATAAAAGGGAGCAAACTCTAAAAAGATTTGTTTACCCAACAGAGGGATAATACTTTTTAGCTTTTAAAACACCAAATATTGTGCCTTTGTAAGGAAAGATTTCATTCTTCACCAAATAAAGCAATGTTATTTTTCAGCTTTGAAGATTTTAAAAGTACAAAAGGTCAAGAAGAAACCAATTGTTTATTTTCCAACTTCCCCAAATTAGCTAGTGTTAAGCATCTTAGCATATTTATCTTGTGAATCTTTACTTTCTTCCTCTTAAAAATATTGTTCTTAGGATGAAATCAAACAATGCATAAAAGTACAAAGAACAAAAATGAAAATTTAAAAAAAGCAAAAGCACTATAAAATTTTATACCTACTAGTAATAATCACTAAGAAAACATTATTTTGCCTGTCCTGTGGTAATGCAGTGAATAAAGCATCAACTTGTAATGCTGAGGTCGCTGGTTCAAAACCCTGGGCTTGCCTGGTCAAGGCACATATGAGACGCAAGTAGGAGCTGATGTTTCCTGCTCCTCCTTACTTCCTCTTTTTCTATTTCTCTCTCTCCTCTCTACGAAAATCAATAAATTATATATATATATATATATTTTTTTTTTTTTTTTTTTTTTTTTTACTTTTCCAAAGCTGGAAACGGGGAGGCAGTCAGACAAACTCCTGCATGCGCCCGACCAGGATCCACCCGGCACACCCACCAGGGGGCGATGCACTGCCCATCCGGGGCGTCGCTCTGTTGTGACCAGAGCCACTCTAGCACCTGGGGCAGAGGCCAAGGAGCCATCAACAGCGCCCGGGCCATCTTTTTGCTCCAATGGAGCCTCGGCTGCGGGAGGGGAAGAGAGAGACAGAGAGGAAGGAGGGGGGGAGTGGAGAAGCAGATGGGTGCTTCTCCTGTGTGCCCTGGCCGGGAATCAAACCTGGGACTCCTGCACGCCAGGCCGACGCTCTACCACTGAGCCAACCGGCCAGGGCTCAATAAAATATTTTTTTTTAAAGAAACATTATTTCACTAAAGCATCTTTTTGTACAAAATAATTCTTCTGTTACCTTTAAACTACAACATAGCTATTACCAGTTGACTAACCTATGTTAAATGTAGATTGCAAGTAACCTTTCACAAGTGGCCCTTACCATTGATATATATGGGTTGGGTATTGTTGGTCAAATAAGTTTGTAAATATGATATATATGTTTGCTCGCTTATAGTTTGCATTAGGTGTGGGGGACAGGCTGTAAGCAGGCAGGGTTGTTATACCCTAAGGCAGGGGTCCCCAAACTTTTTACACAGGGGGCCAGTTCACTGTCCCTCAGACCGTTGGAGGGCCGGACTATAAAAAAAAAAACTATGAATAAATCCCTATGCACACTGCACATATCTTATTTTAAAGTAAAAAAAAAAAAAAAAAAAAAAAAAGGAACAAATACAATATTTAAAATAAAGACCAAGTAAATTTAAATCAACAAACTGACCAATATTTCAACAGGAACTAGACTCCTCTCACTAACCACCAATGAAAGAGGTGCCCCTTCTGAAGTGCGGCGGGGGCCGGATAGATGGCCTCAGGGGGCCGCATGTGGCCTGCGGGCGGTAGTTTGGGGACCCCTGCCCTAAGGCTTAGTTTTAAGACTAAGCCTTTCCCACCCTAAGTGACTTTGTATCAGAGACTTCCTTATTTGTATATTGGATTAAAGGTTTTGATTTCTACACTGTAAAATGGGAGACTGGGAGCTTGCTCTCTCTCAGTTCCTGAGATTAGTGTTAGAGAGGAGAGCAGAAAAAGGCCATGTGGAGGAGAGGAGAAGCAGCCAAGATGGCGGAGTGATGAAGGAGAGGCCAGTTTGTGCAGAGAGGAGGAGATGTGGAACAGATGTGAATAAGGCTGGTGAGGTAGAAACCTTTTATTCTAGGAAACTCAGATAAGTCAGTGGCTTTGGGAGCCCTGACTGGAAAGGAAAGTGTTTTCCCACTGTGTGTATTTCTTGCCTGCCGGGTACAAACTAGGATTAAAGCTAATGGCCCACCAGTTCTTGGCTCTGTTGTTTCATTACCGTCTGTCCAAATCAAATGCAAACCTGCATGGGCCAGGCGGCTGTGATGGTGGCTGTGGCTACTGGCCTTACATTGGTTTCCTTAAACTGAATGAGTTTGGGTAAGGCTTATGAACATTTTGATGGGTTTATCAGTTCAAAAAACTGTTTCCTTACAACTTAAGTTTTATTAGATTAGAGAAACTTGGGAGATTCTGTTATTTGCACCACATCAACATCAAGTAGTAAGTTTTCTCTGTGATCTACTTGTTCAGATATGGTTTTCAGGTTTTTAAAATTTATTCATTTTTAGAGAGGAGAGAGAAAGAAGGGGGAGGAGCAAGAAGCATCAACTCCCATATGTACCTTGTCCAGGCAAGCCCAGGGTTTCAAACCAGCAACCTCAGTGTTCCAGGTCAATTCTTTATCCACCACAGGTCAAGCTTTCACAGTTTGAATTAGGTGGTGCAGTGGATGGAACATTGACCTGGGAGGCTATGGTCCCAGGTTCGAGACTCCAGGGTTGCCAGCTTGAGTGTTGGCTCATCTAACTTGAGCACAGGTTTGCCAGCTTGAGCGTGGGATGATCAACATGACACCACGGTTGCTGTTTTGAGCCCAAAGGTCACTGGCTTGAAGTTCAAGGTCACTTGCTTTGAGCCCAGGGTCACCGGAGCTCCACCCCAAGGCATGTGTGAGAGGCAATCAATGAACAACTAAGATCACACTACTATGAGTTGCTGCTTCTCATCTCTCTCCCTTCCTCTCTCTCTCTGTAAAAAGAAATTAAGAGAGAGAGAGAGAGAGAGAGAGGGAGGAAGGAAGAAAGGAAGAAGGGAGGCAGGGAGGGAGGGAGGGAGGGAGGGGAAGAAAAAAAACATTTACAGTATTGATTTGCTTTCTCACTCTATTACATGGGAAAGGATTTCATGGCTGGTCCTTCCTTGCTGGCATCCATAAAACATAGCATGCCCTGCACTGCTTTGTCTGTTGTCTGGAGCAAGGTCCTTAATGAGTCCATTATACAAATTTTCATTCTTTCCTACACAGTGCCTTCTTCATCTTAATAAACAAGGCACCAGGCTACACTCAGATGAATATAAATCAAGAATTTACTCCCAAGTTGTAAAATGTTGTAAAACATTCTATTCAATTTCATGTAAAAGTAGCCAAAGAAAAACCATTTAGGACTCATCTAATTTTATCTCCTGTTTACAATACAAGGCAGGTCTAAAAGAATTGGAGGTCAGCAGTAAATTTCATTTGTTGCTGCATGCACTGAGATATATATAGACTGCTAATTCTGGGAACTAAGTGTCTATCTATAGTAAACCCAATCTTTTATACAGAATAGCAGAAGAGGTTCTGTTTACACCAGGCATCCCCAAACTACAGCCCACAGGCCACATGCGGCCCCCTGAGGCCATTTATCCGCACCCCCGCCCCGGCCGCCATACTTCCGGAAGGGGCACCTCTTTCATTGGTGGTCAGTGAGAGGAGCACTGTATGTGGCGGCCCTCCAACGGTCTGAGGGACAGTGAACTGGCCCCCTGTGTAAAAAGTTTGGGGACCCCTGGTTTACACTTCTCTTCTGCAAATATGAGACACAGCTAAATAAACTTTAAAGAGAGAAGAAACATGGGAGAAAGACTTTTGGCGTGACTGAAAAATGTGCATATCTCCCCCTCTCCCAACCGTCCTACACCTGACCCCATAGAGTTTATAGTATTTTTTAGAAATATAGGAGGCCCTGGCCATTTAGCTCAGTGGTAGACTGTGGGCCCGGCATGTGGAAGTCCTGGGTTTAATTCCTGGTCAGGGCACACAGGAGAGGCAACCATCTGCTTCTCTACCAGCCCCTCCCCTCTCTCTTTTCCTCTCCCACAGCCATGACTTGGTTTGAGCAAGTTGGCCACTGAGGATGGCTCTGTGGCCTCACCTCAGGTGCTAAAATAGCTCATTGCCAAGCAATGGAGCAGCAATCCAGATTGGCAGACCATCACCCTTAGCAGGCTTGCTGGGTGGGTACCAGTCCAGGAGCATCCCATTCCAGGCACGGGAGGGAGTCTGTCTCTGCCTCCCCATCTCTCACTTAAAAAAAAAAAGAAAAGAAATATGGGAAGTCACCAGGTTGGCCTAGAATTTCTTCCTGAAACATCCATTTAACTTGCACATTTGTATGGAAAGCACTGGGCTACAATTAGAAGTTACATAAGAAAACCATCAGCGCCCTGGCCGGTTGGCTCAGTGGTAGAGCGTCGGCCTAGCGTGCGGAGGACCCGGGTTCGATTCCCGGCCAGGGCACACAGGAGAAGCGCCCATTTGCTTCTCCACCCCTCTGCCACGCTTTCCTCTCTGTTTCTCTCTTCCCCTCCCGCAGCCAAGGCTCCATTGGAGCAAAGATGGCCCGGGCACTGGGGATGGCTCCTTGGCCTCTGCCCCAGGCGCTAGAGTGGCTCTGGTCGCAACATGGCAACGCCCAGGATGAGCAGAGCATCGCCCCCTGGTGGGCAGAGCGTCGCCCCTGGTGGGCGTGCCGGGTGGATCCCGGTCGGGCGCATGCGGGAGTCTGTCTGACTGTCTCTCCCTGTTTCCAGCTTCAGAAAAATGAAGAAAAAAAAAAAAAAAAAAGAAAACATCAGCATACCAAAAAGACATCCTACTGAATGGAAGAAGATTTTTGCCAATAATACATCTGATAATGAGTTAATATCCAAAATATATAAGGAACTCAGACAACTTAACACACACAACACACACACACACACTCACACTAAACAAATGAACAAAAAGGCACCAAACAATCCAATGAAAAAATAGGCAGAGGACCTAAACAGACATTTCTCCAAAAAGGCCATAAAAATGGCCAATGGACATAAAGACGCTCCTAATCAACAGGGAAATAAAAATTAAAACCACAATGAGATATCACTTCATTCCTGTCAGAATGACTATCATCAATAAATCAACAAACAAATGTTGGCAAGGATGTAGAGAAAAAGGAACCCCTCATGCACTGTTGATGGATTGCTAATTGGTTGTAGCCATTATGGAAAACAGTACGGAGGTCCCTAGAAAAATTAAAAATAGGACTACCACAGAACTCAGCAATTCTGCTTCTGGGTATTTTTTGAAAGAAAACAGAAATGCCAATTTAAAAATATACATGTACTTTTTTGTTCATTGCATCATTATTTATTTACAATTGTCAAGCTATGGAAGCAACTGAAGTATCTATTGACAGACAACTGGATAAAGACGAAGTGACATATATACAATGGAATATTACTAAGCTATAAAAAAATAATAAAATCTTGCCATTTGCAACAACATGGATGGACTTAAAGGATGTTATGCTAAGTGAAGTAAGTCAGAAAAATATAAGTATCATTATTTTATGTATAAGTGTAATCTAAAAAACAAAATAAACAAACAAAACAGAAATAAACTCATACAGAGAACAAACTGATGGTTGCTAGATGGGAGGGGAATGGGGAACTGGGAGAAAAAGGTGAAGAGATTACAACAGTGGTTCTCAAACTTTTTGAAGTCAGGGCAGATTTAAAATCCTACAAATAATTGTAGGCGCACTATATACAAATTTCTGAGAAATATGTTATAATAATTAAGTCAAATAGTAAAGAAAAAAATATAAAGTCCAAGTGTGTTTTTATGGTAGTTAAACAAAATAATTACAAATATTGATTGACTTACGACCTATGCAACTTATGACCATTCGACTTAATGACCACAATCGCTAGCCACAACTGCTCCGCGTCTGGCAGCACAAGCATTGCCCAGCTGGGCGTACGACAGTGTGGACCAGGTTCTGGCAGCACTACCATCTCTGCGTGCACCATTTCAACTGTTATCCCAGACTCGGTACAGCAATTTGTGTTTTGTGTCTCAGATATTTTTCATCAAACCCCTCCCAAGATGTCTATCAAAGGAAATTGTCTTTGCAAATATTAAACCAGTGGTACTGATAATGCAGTGTTTTACTTAAACCTGATGAATGTAAAAATAAGAAACAAAATGGTGTAGAGATGATACAAATGGCATAAAATGAACAAAGAAAGTTATAATAGATAACAACAATGAAAGAAAATTATGATAAAATATGACTTAAAGATTTTTATAACATCATTTCACAGTACTGTACATATAGCCTACTCAACTTACAACCAAATCGTGTTATGACCGGTCCGTCGGAACCAATCATGGTCGTAAGTCGAGCACTAGCTGTATGACAAAATTAAATTTATTCTGACATTAAAAAACATTTTATGGCCCTGACCAGTTGGCTCAGTGGTAGAGCGTCGGCCCGGTGTGCAGAAGTCCCAGGTTCGATTCCCGGCCATGGCACACAGGAGAAGCACCCATCTGCTTCTCCACCCCTCCCCTCTCCTTCCTCTCTGTCTCTCTCTTCCCCTCCCGCAGCCAAGGCTCCATTGGAGCAAAGCTGGCCCAGGCGCTGGGGATAGCTTTGTGGCCTCTGCCTCAGGCACTAGAATGGCTCTGGTTGCAACAGAGCAACACCCCAGATGGGCAGAGCATCGCCCCCTGGTGGGCATACCAGGTGGATCCCGGTCAAGTGCATGTGGGAGTCTGACTGCCTCCGTGTTTCCAACTTCATAAAAATAAAAAAAAGAACAAAAAAACACACAAAAAAACCCCAAACATTTTATGTTACATTTTTGGGTTATGCTTTTTAGAATTCATAAAAAAGAGGGGTTAAAAAATAAAAAAACAAAAAGTTATCTTTTTATATATATAGATACACTCTTTTTTTTTTTTTTTTTTTTTCATTTTTCTGAAGCTGGAAACGGGGAGGCAGTCAGACAGACTCCCACATGCGCCTGACCGGGATCCACCCAGCATGCCCACCAGGGGGCGATGTTCTGCCCCTCTGGGGCCATTCTAGCGCCTGAGGCAGAGGCCACAGAGCCATCCTCAGCTTCCGGGCCATTATAGATACACTCTTAGTAAGATTTAGTAAATTCAGCAGGTCCCAGCATGAATGTGTTAAGTTTCTTCATTCTTGTGTTTATGAGAAACATGAGCCTGATGTGTCCTAGCAATTTCTTCAATGTTTAGGTATATATTTGAAAGGCAAACTCTCATTTCCTCATCAATATATTGAAGAATTCCTCTCTTTTTAGTCTTAATTGTGTTGAGTGCAGAATATCCCCATCTTAACTTTACACCAAACAAAGGATAGAAGAAACTTGCCTCCAGTCTTTCTGGGGAACATAGGGGGGCAGTGTAAACAATCCAGCACCACAGCTTAACAGCCTTTTGCAACCTAATCAGGCAAGTGAGGTGGGGGGTTGGGCAGACTGTCAGTTTATAGCCAATGCCCCACACCTCTGTCCCCCAAAATCTAAACTCCAAAAACCCTGTTGGTTTTTTGGTCCCCAACAGGCACATATTTCTCTGGAATACCATAGGGAGGGCACACCTGGAATCTTGCTGAGAACCACTGGATTACAAAGTATAAACTGACAGTTACAGAATATTTATGAAGATATGATCAATAGGGGATATAATCAATGATATCTTAATCACTATGTATGGTGTCAGGAGGGTGCTAGACTTATCGAGATGATCACTGCAAGTTATATAAATGTCTAATTGTTATGCTGTACACTTAAAACTAATATAGTATTATTGTATGGTAACTATAATTGAAAAATACAAAAAAAAATTTAAGTTACACAAAAAGAGGCAAACTAATGTATGGGGTGGGATGATTGTCATTTTTGGAAGTGACTGGAAGGGAGCACAGGGGGTTTCTAGAGTACCAGTGCTAACATGGTTTCTTATGCTGGTTACTCAGGTAAGGATCAGTTTGAAAATTCAGTGGTCTCTTCAATTCTTGTATGTGCCGTTTTCTGGATGTATTTTTTATTTCAATACAAAGTTTAGGAAATTACAGTGTACAGAAGTGCAATATTTACATAAATTTATAAAATGAAACTCAAGACTTCAAGAAATGCTAGCCCTGCCTGACCAGGCGGTGACACAGTGGATAGAGCATTGGACTGGGATGCAGAGGACCCAGGTTTAAAACCCTGAGGTTGTTGGTTTGAGCACGGGCTCACAAGCTTGAGTACAGGTCTTTGGCTTGAGCATGGGTTCATAGATAGGACCCCATGGTCACTGGCTTGAGCCTAAAGGTCGCTGGTTTGAAGCCCAAGGTTGCTTGCTTGAGTCCAAAGGTTGCTGGCTTGAGCAAAGGGTCACTAGCTCTGCTGTAGACCCCTGGTCAAGGCATATATGAGAAAGCTATCAATGAACAACTAAGGAGCTGCAATGAAGAATTTATGCTTCTCATCTCCCTCCCTTCCTATCTGTCTGTTCCTATCTGTTCCTCTCTCTGTCACTCTCTCTGTCTCTGTCACAAAATATTTAAAAAAAAACACACAAAAAATGAAATGCTGGCCCTTCAGTTTCTTACCCTTACCCCCTCTCCCTTTGCTCAGGGTCATGTCAGGGATTGCAGTGTCATTTTTGAGTACACAGTTTTCTGGTTTTGAAGGCTTGACTTTTAAGCACTTGAATACTGGTGTTTTCAGTTGTGCAATAGTTATTTCAATATTTCAAAGTTCTGAATTATGGGCATCTTTCAATCCAGAGCACTGACTATATATTCACATTATAGAATAAGATAAACCCTTGAGCCATCTACCACATAGACAGATCCTTTTCTGTAGGACTCCAGATAAGATATCCCATTGGGGTGTTGTGGCATGCTCATTATGATGCTCTCATAGGACCTGACTGATTGGAAGAACTCATTATGAGAAATTTTGTGAGTCTGTCACATGTGTTTCTGGAATAATAATTAAGTTCATGACGTTCTTACTATTTATTCTGAATCATAGATACTGTCAAATCCAAGGTAACAAAAGCATACCAGATTCAAGCTTAATCATGACTTTATTATATGCTGTATTGACTTTAGTTTATTACCCCAAATGAGTATTACTAAAAATGACCCTACTTAAAAAAAATAATAGAGGCTCAACTGATTTATTACTTATGGAGATTAATAAATAAATAATATGGGAAAAGAGAAGTGAGCCAAATGGAACCAATACCCAACAGTTTATGAAAGCTTCCAGGAAATCAATATGAAGCCATTATCTACAGCTGGGGAAAAACAAATGAAGTCATTAAAAGAAAGGCAGAATAGGAAGATGTTATTCCAAATCCCAAAGGCTGCATGATCTATGAATCCATGTCATGACATTACAGCAAAGGTAAAAACCATAGGAATGAGGAACAGGCCACGGTTTGGACTGGGAGTGGAATGAGAGAATTTTTGGAGGCAATGGAATTGTTCTTTTGTTTTTGTTTGTTTGTTTACAGAGACAGACAGAGAGCCAGAGAGCGGGATAGATAGGGACAGGCAGACAGGAACGGAGAGAGATGAGAAGCATCAATCATCAGTTTTTTGTTGTGACACTTTAGTTGTTCATTGATTGCTTTCTCATATGTGCCTTGACCGCAGGCCTTCAGCAGACCGAGTAAACCCTTGTTCATTCTAGTGACCTTGGGTCCAAGCTGGTGAGCTTTGCTCAACCCAGATGAGCCCGTGCTCAAGCTGGCGACCTTGGGGTCTCGAACCTGGGTCCTCCACATCCCAGTCCGACACTCTATCCACTGCACCACCGCCTGGTCAGGCAATGGAATTGTTCTTGATTGTGGTAGTGGATACATGACTCTATACAACTGTCAAAACACATGGGCCTGGGCACCAAATAGAATAAACTTTACTCTAAATAAATTTAAAATTAGCCTGACCTGGTGGTGGCGTAGTGGATGGAGCGTCGGGCTGGGATGCGGAAGGACCCAGGTTCGAGACCCCGAGGTCGCCAGCTTGAGCGCGGGCTCATCTGGTTTGAGCGAGGCTCACCAGCTTGGACCCAAGGTCGCTGGCTCCAGCAGGGGGTTGCTCAGCCTGCTGAAGGCCCGCGGTCAAGGCACATGTGAGAAAGCAATCAATGAACAACTAAGGTGTTGCACCGCGCAATGAAAAACTAATGATTGATGCTTCTCATCTCTCTCTGTTACTGTCTGTCTGTCCCTGTCTATCCCTCTCTCTGACTCACTCTCTGTCTCTGTAAAAAATAAAAAAAAATAAAAAAAATAAAAAATTTAAAATTAAAATGGGAAGCTACTTCAAATTTAACAACAGAGTAGATCACCTTCATGATAAATGGATAAACTTGAATCCTATCATGTTGTATACCTAAAAAGTTTTTCATTTGAGAAACATTAATATTCACTATCTTTTAAAAAGTGAATTCTGGCCTGACCAGGTAGCGGCACAGTGAACAGTGTCAGCCTGAGACGCTTAGGACCCAGGTTTGAAACCTCAAAGGTCGTCAGCTTGAGTGCAGGCTCATCCAACTTGAGTGTGGGATCACAGACATGACCCTATGGTCACTGGCTTGAGCAAGAGGTTACTGGCTTGGCTGGAGCCCCTGATCAAAGCACATATGAGAAAGCAATCAGTGAACAACTAAGGTGCTGCAACTAACTATGAGTAGATGCTTCTCATATCTTTCCTTTCCTTCTGTCAGTCTGTCTCTTTCACTAAAAAAAACACACAAAAAAACAAAACAACAACAACAAAAAAACCATGAATACTTTTTATAGACTCTTGTCATTAAAACCCATTTTTCAGTATTAGGCAACATACAAACCAAATGTTGTTACTGCTCTTTTGCTCCAATATCTAAGGTATTTCAGAGAGAAATTGTGAGAAGCATTAAATTAAACTGTGAGAAGTACTTAAACAAAGACTACTGTATTACAACTAGGAAGTTCCGTTTTTGGGACCTAGTTTCAGTTGCAAAATCATGTAACCCCAATAAATCGTTTCACCTTCATAGGCTTGGTTTGTCTAATCTTAATGGAATCCTTCCATTCCATTTTGAAATTGTCCATTCCATATCACAAAATTATTTTGTTATTCTTGAAGTAACCATTCCAAGTTTCTAATCCTCAGTATCTTCAACTTATAAAAAAATTTTTTTGAAACCCATCAAAAACTATTAATTAGCACATTCAGTGGGCACCTTCTATGTTAATGGAGTGGTACCATAGGCATGCAAGTTATGGGTCTAGAGTTTTAAGTTACTAGTTATAGAGTTATAGCATAGTTATCGAGATATTACTTCACTCATTTCTCACAACAGATGCTTCCCTCTACCACCACCTCCCATCCTGCACCAAGAGATTTTCAATCCTTGGCTGAGGAAACTAAGTTTGAAGGGTTGAAGGGATTGCCCAAGATGACAAGCTAGCAGAAGCCATGATTTGAGCCCCCCCACTCTTTGAGGGAAAGGACTCATACTCTTCATTCTACAACAGCTCTCCATTAAATGGAGAGCTAAAAGGTAAATTAGGCCACGTCTATTTCATTTGGCACACCCTTGCTGTGCATGTCCCTGTTAGGACATAATGAATGGAAGCTGACAGGGAGACGGGCAAGATGCCCCACTGTGTGCTCCTGAGTTAAAGCCAAATAATGCAGGAAGCTCTTTTAAGATCACCTAACCCAACTTCCTCATTTTACAGAGGGAACTGAGACCCAAAAAGATTTAGGTGACATGGCCAAGATCAAACAGCTAGTTAAAAACAAAGGCTAGAACCTAGAAAATAACTTTGCCAGTGGCCCCTTTTACATGATACACAGTAGCTGGAATTTGAACTACTTATAAAAAGAAAAACAAAACATTCACAAATGGCTTATAGCACTTACTGTCCATTTGCTTAATATTCTACTGTTCTTAGTTGTGTGCTATGAAGCGTTTAAAATACCAAAGTTCATAAACTACTGTTCCAATTCCTGACAGCCTTTTGGGATAATCTGAAACTTGCATCCTTAGAGCCAGAGATTCTTCTGGCTCTTCTACAAACATCTTTGAAAAGCAATAATAGCAAGTCATAGGAACTGCTGTGAAGCATATTATTCCCAGATAGGGGGTGAAGTTGAATCAAAACTGCCTAATATACAATCTTACTTTTTACTATATTCTTTTTTATTTTTTTTTAATTTTTTTAGCAAAAGAGACAGGGACAGAGAGAGAGACAGACAGACAGATAGGTAGAGACTGGCAGGAAGGGAGAGAGATGAGAAGCATCAATTCTTTATTGCAGCACTTTAGTTGTTTATTGATTGCTTTCTCATATGTGCCTTGATGGGGGTTGGGGGCTACAGCAGAGCAAAGGACCCCTTGCTCAAGCTAGCAACCTTGGGCTTCAAGCCAGCAACTTTTGGGCTCACGCCAGCAACTATGGAGTCATGTCTATGATCCCACGCTCAAGCCAGTGATACCACACTCAAGTTGGTGACCTCGGGGATTAGAACCTGGGTCCTCTGCGTCCCAGTCTGTCACTCTATCCACTGTGCTACCACCTGGACAGGCTTTAATAAATTCTTTTTTTTTTTTTTTTTTTTTGTATTTTTCCGAAGCTGGAAACGGGGAGAGACAGTCAGACAGACTCCCGCATGCGCCCGACCGGGATCCACCCGGCACGCCCACCAGGGGGCGACGCTCTGCCCACCAGGGGGCGATGCTCTGCCCCTCCCGGGCGTCGCTCTGCCGCGACCAGAGCTACTCTAGCGCCTGGGGCAGAGGCCAAGGAGCTATCCCCAGCGCCTGGGCCATCTTTGCTCCAATGGAGCCTTGGCTACGGGAGGGGAAGAGAGAGATAGAGAGGAAGGAGGGGGGGGTGGAGAAGCAAATGGGCGCTTCTCCTATGTGCCCTGGCCGGGAATCGAACCCGGGTCCACGCACGCCAGGCCGACGCTCTACCGCTGAGCCAACCGGCCAGGGCCAATAAATTCTTAAATACCTTTCAAACTCTCTCTTGTGTCCTAAAACCAAAATTAATTGAGGGTTTAACTTGGTTACATAATTTGTTCAGTGTCAAATAAACCCTTAAGTGACAAGGCTGGGATGCCAAGTCCATATTATTCCATCCTTCCCTGAAAAATCAGAGAAGCCTCCTGCAAAGCTTGATGCCCAGTGTCAGGCAAACAAGTGTGTTAGGCTTGCTAGCCTTGTACTTTGCCTGATTGGTGCTTACCCTCAGGGAAGCAGAATGTAGATTGCAGATGGCCTGCCACCATTGGGAGGGGCCACTGTTTGCCAGAAAAGGGGTTCCCCCTGCCTCCTGGCCTGTTTTTGCTTGTGAGTACTGAAAGAGAGAGAAGCAGTTTTCCCTGCGAGACTCTGATAAACGGAATGATCCCCCATCCTCCAGCTCTAGTCCCTTTACTGTCTGCCCAAATCAATGGGAACCTGCATGGCCACAGCCAGCGGCCTTACACTCGGGGATCTCAGATTAAATTACATATGTGAAAAATTAACAAAATAATTGACCCAACAAAGAAGCCTCTATGAGAACATGAGGAAATGGAAAATACATTAAGATTTAGCTGAAGGTAAAATATCTTCATGTCAATTTTAAAGTCAAACTCAGAGGGGATTCATAAAATAGTAAGACTGCCAACTGTCCTTTTTTTAAAAAAATAGAGGAAGCAGGATGTTCAGTAGTGAGAAAAGATTTTAAAAGGTACCTCTAAACACTGCACATGAAATAATTTATCACTAATCAATTTACTGCTCTTAGTAATATACTCTGTCCACTCCCCATACAGGAAGAGGAAGGCCAAGAGAATGGAAATCCTCACAAACAGAGTTCTGACTCTTGACTCTAATGCCTCAAGAGCATGAGCTGGTAGATTCAGCCTTGTCCATTAAAGAGAAAAAAGAAGAAAGAAAACTCCCTCTCGTCAATGAACTATATCCTAGAAGTGTAAGCAGGGTGACGAGATCTTCACTCTTCAGAAAGTCATTATTACAAGACATGTGGAAGGACTCAGTCGGAAATACTGGATTTTTATGCTTCCTCTGAAGAGAAGAAGCTGCCCGCTTCTGAAAATTAGAATCAACTTAATGATTTGTTATAAATTTTAAGTTTTCTTGCTCTGAGTTTGTTTTCGTATGTTGATGGTTGTTGAAACTGGCTAATGGGCACAAGAGATTATTTAACTATTTTCAGTGCTGTTGTATATTTGTAAATTGCCTAATAGAGTTTAACAATTATCTGTGTCAATAGCTAAAAAAAAAAAAAAAAAAAAAAAAAATAGCTAAGAGGCACATTTGTTTTAACATTGAAGAAGCTGAACACCTGAAATGGGAAGGATGTGGCTGAGCCTGCAAAAAACTTTATGTCATGCTCGTGAGAAGGTCCTGCTTTCTTTTCGGTCTTGGCTATTTTGATTTCCTTTACCAAGAAATTATATTATGTTCTGAACAGACATCTTAAGTCCTTTCTATTATATGCTAGGGTTTAAAAAAATAAAACAATAAGTTAATCTCAGTATCCTGTTCCCTTTAACAAAAAAATCCCAGTTCCTGTTCCCTGTGATCTCACAAATAAGAGTCCTGAGACACTATTGATGTTCTTCGTGTTTTTAAAGAACACTCTTATAATAGAATATGTATTTCACAGTATTATTTTGAGGACTATGTGAGACTTTTTAGTAGTTTCAAAAATTACACCAGTAACATTAAGGGAAATCAAAATGACAAAGAGTAAGTACCCATCCTAACATGTTAAACTGCTTAAATTTTCTTCTATTACCCCCTATTCCTTTTTGGGTATATCTACATCTAGTTTTACATGGCTGGAAAACCACAGTAGACATCCTTTTGTAGTGAAAAAAGATGTAAAATACTTTAACACCTTGAGGATCTCATTAGTTTAGGAATACAAGGTTACAATTGGGTTTTCTTAATATTTATTCATATTAATGAGTGAATAAACAGTTAACCTTTCACTTTAAAACCTGGGTTTTTTTCCATTTAACCGGGCAGTGGTGCAGTGGAAACAGCATGAGACTGGGATGCGGAGGACCCAGGTTAGAAACCCCAAGGTCACCAGCTTGAGCACGGGCTCATCCGGTTTGAGCAAGGCTCACCAGCTTAAGCCCAAAGTCACTGGCTTCAGCAAGGGGTCACTCGGTTTGCTATAGTCCCCCCTTCCCAAGGGACATTTGAGAAAGCAATCAATGAGCAACTAAGATACCACAACAAAGAATTGATGCTTCTCATCTCTTTCCCTTCCTGTCTGTTTTGTCCCTTTCTCTGTCTCTCTGTCACACACACACACATACAAAAAAACCCATGTTTTTGTTCCTTTTTTTAGAATTTAATTTTTGAAACAACCATATCAAGTAGCATTATTGTGACTTGAGAGGTGAGGAGTCAGGTTCAGAGGTATCCAAAGTCATGAAGCTAATGAGGGCAAAACTAAAATTCACTATCAGGGTTGTCTCACACCAAAGCCCAGGCAGGATACTTCCTCAATATGAGTACTTCTGAAATATCAGTCACTTGTATACCACTTTCTTTTTCTTTTCTCCCTCCCTCTCTCCCACACTCCCTCCCTCTCTTCCTTTTCTACACTCCCTCCATCTCTCCCTTCCCTTCCTTTCTCTTCCCCTCCCCTCCCCTCCTTTCCTTTTATTAAGTGAGAGGCAGGGAGGCAGACAGACTCCCACATGCACTCCAACCAGAATCTACCGGCAAGCCCCCTATAGGGCAATGTTCTACCCATCTGGGGCCATTGCTCTGTTGCTCCACACCAAGCTATTTTTAGTGCTAAGGCAAGGCCATGGAGTCATCCTCAGTGCCTGGGGCCAACTTGCTCAAATCTTTCGAGCCATGGCTGTGGGAGGAGGGAAAGAAAGAGAGACAGAGAGATAGAGAGAAGGAGGAAGGGAGGGAAGGGTAGAGAAGCAGATGATCACTCTCCTGTGTGCCCTGACCGGGATCAAACCTGGAACATCCACATGCCGACTGAGGCTCTACTGCTGAGCCAACAGGCCAGGGCTTGTATACCACTTGCATAATATCCACTTTATGCAATCAACACCAGAAAGCTTATCCTCGTATAAACTCACTTTCATTTTTACTGGTGGCTGCCTTTATTCTCAGTCAAGGACAGTATCTGAGGGAGATGAACAGAACCAATATTTGTTACAAGTCTATAAACATGCCAGTCTCTGTAACAGTTGGTCTGCATCAGCAGTTCTCAAGGCGTGCTTTTTAAACAGAAGCAGCAGTGTTAGCTGGAAGCTTGTTAGAAATACATATTCTGGATGTGTTCCAGACCTGCTGAACAGAAACTCTGCAGATAGGGCCCAGCAATCTGTGTCTTAACAGCAGATTCTGAGGCATGCTCTGTCTGAGAACTACCACACAATATACATTATATTAGTTAATATTCATAAGTTCTCTGGGAACTAAGTAAGTACTATTTGTTATTCCCATCACCACAGATGGGTAAACCGAGGTACAGTATAAATTAGGGCTGGTATCACATAAAAGAATAATAGGAACCAGTACTTAAAAACTATGCTTGTCTTGTCCCTTTTCCTAGGAGCACGTGGACTCAAAGTGGGATGGATAGAGATGCTGTCTAGTGGTTCAAAGAAGCACAGTAGAGATATTCATATTAAAGAGGTTATCTAGACATTGATTATAGATCTAATAGGACCTTGATACACAATTAGCATCTTATTTTATTGTTTTTTAAACAACTGTGGCTTCCAGAAAAGATATGCCTTATGCAGTAGGTACAGAATTATGGGATGTTGAATGAAAACTGGAGAAACAGTCTTGCCTGTTCTGAAGTGGTAACTACATTAATCCTTTCTGCTCAAGTTAAATTCACATTAATGCAGCTTAGAGAATGTTTATTAATCATAATGGTATGTATACTTAGTTAAATGTTCAAATATACTTCAATCCATTTTTTAAAATCTTGCATAATGTTCTTCTAGGGATTAGGGATTAAAAGCTAGTTAAGAGCATTTCCTGATTACTGTGTGTGGGGGGGGGAAGTGTTCACAGATTACCCAACGAAAATGATGATCCAAATATTACAGCACAGCCAATAGCTGGAGGCATCATAAATGATCCCTCAGATGCCTATAGCTTCAGTATCTAATATGTCAATACCTTGTAACCTTAGTTTTCTCTATCAAGAACTCAGCATTTTATGATGTAGATTATCAGTCTAGGTACTACTCAAGAGCCAGAAAATATTGTACATAATAAATCTTCCTCAAATTACTGGCCCAGAGCCGGGTGGATCCCGGTCGGGTGCATGCAGGAGTCTGTCTGACTGTCTCTCCCCGTTTCCAGCTTCAGAAAAATACAAAAAAAAAAAAAAAATTACTGGCCCAGAAGAGCCTAGAGCCCTTTACCAATAAGGAAAAACAAATCACACAGGTCAAAATTAATAATACTGTACTTTGAAAATTATGTCCAAATTTATTATGTGCACTTAATATTATCTAGCTATACAAAAATGATGTCATAGGTAGAACCCATGAATATATCTGTTTTGTATAATTTCTCTCTCAATCAGAATTTATTTCCATGTTGACAAAATAAGTACCAGTATGGATTGTCATACAACCACACAAAAAATAGCTTTATTGTAGGCCTGAGTGTTCTAATGACATGCATTAAGACCTGATTCTACAATCCAACAATGTTTATCATTCTAGGTTGTTAGTTTAATTGGTACAATTAAATGCACCTTTCGTACATTTAATTTTACAAACTGAATTATAAATTTAGGCTGATGTCCAGAGACCACAATACATGCAGTCATGTGCCCCATAACAATGTTTTGGTCAATGACACCTAGTGACACAGTAGCCGTCCTGATGTTCTAGCACAAAGATTGCAAAAATCAAGCAGGCTGCTGCTGAGATGGTGAACTTGTCTAACTTGGGGGTAGATGAGGATGTCACTGAGGGGCTCCTAGAGGTAGTTCCTGAGGAATTGACTAATGAGTAGTTGTTGGAACTGGAACAGAAGGCATTAACAAAGGAAACTGCAGAAGAAAAGAAGAAACTCCAAGAAAATTCACAGAGAAGAATTTAACAGAGCTGCTATAGACCCCAGAAAGCTCCTTAAAAAGTTTGAAAACATGGACCCCAAACCAAAAGGTTTTCATTAATGGAGAGGAATGTTCATGGTGCATTATGTCTTTAAATCTTTAAGCAGATCTATGATGACAAAAAGAAACAAACCAAGCACACCAGGAATGTATTTCTGAAAAGAGGACACTTCTTCAAGAAGAGCCTCAGGCAGGGGCTTCAGATGGTTTTCCCAAAGAAGGCCTTGCTGTCCCAGGAAACAACAGCTCTTTGTATACTATGCCCTGAGGACCTTCCAGTGAGACCAGATGTGGAGGTAGAAGATTGATATAGATGATTCTGACCCTGTGTGGGTCTTAGCTCTTAACAAAAACATTTAAAAAGTTTTAACAAATTTTTAAAAATTTAAAAATAGAAAAGTCCCTGGTTGGTTAGCTCATTCAGTTAAAGAGTCGTCCAGAAACAATAAAGTTGTGGGTTTGATCCCCGATCAGGGAACACACAGGGAAGAAACCAATGAATGCACGGCTGAGTGGAATGAATGCTTCTTTTCCCCTTCTGTTCTCTTTTCCTTCCTCTCTCTGTATCTCTAAAAATTGATCAATTCATAAAATAAAATAAAAATTTTTAAAGCCCTGGTTGAATAGCTTAGCAGTTGGTGCATTGTCCTGAAGCACAGAGGTTGCTGGTTTGATCCCCTGTCTGGGCACATACAGAAACAGCTTGATATTCCTCTCTCTCTCTCCCTGTCTCTCTATAAAATAAATTAAAAATAAAAATAGGAAGGAGCTTACAGAATAAGGATATAAAGAAAACATTTTTGTACAGCTGTATAATATGTTTGAGTTTTAAGTAAATGTTATTACAAGAGTAAAAAGTTAAAAATAATTTTAAAGATTATAAAGTAAAATGTTACAGAAAACTACAGTTAATTTGTTATTGAAGAAAGAAAAATATTTGTAATAAATTTAACGTACCTCAAGTGTACAATGTTTATAAAGTTATACAGTAATGTCCTATACCTTCACAATCACTCACCACTCGCTCCCTGAATTCACCCAGAGCAACTTCCAGTCCTGCACGCTTCATTCACGGTATGCAGATGAACCATTTTCAATCTTTTATACCATATTTTACTGTACCTTTTTTGTTCAGATATGCTTAAATACACAAGTATCATTGGGTTACAGTTGTCTGTGGTATTCGGTACAGTAACGGGTTGTACAGGCTTGTAGCCTGGGAGCTATAGACTATAGCTTAGACTGTGCCATCGAGGTTTGTGTAAGTACACTCTAAGGTGTTGACAAAACTACAAAATTGCCTAATGACACATTTTTTCAGAATGTATCCCAATAGTTAATGACTGCACTTAAAAAAAAAGACTGGAACTAGCCTTATCCAGGTAGATCAATTGGTAGAGCACCATCCTGATACACCAAGATTATGGGTTCATTCCTGGTACAGGTTACAAACAAGAATCAACCAATGAATGCATAAATTATTGTAACAAGTCGCTGTTTCTGTCTCTCTCCCCAAATCAATTAAAAAAAAGAGACTGGGACTGATCCAGCCACACCCAATCTTAAGGCCCTAGTAACCTTTCTGTAGAGGACACCTACCTTCTAAATACTAGCTCAATGTTTATGTTTGCTGAGCGCTACACCTGGAGGTTTCAAGTTTCCTTCTATTGTTGTATTATCTTAACCTTTCATTTCCTTATACTCATGTTTCTTCCTAAACCAGTAGCTGACGAGCAGTCTAGATCAAATTAAGACAGAAAAAGCCACTGCATAAAGCGAGAGTAGGCCAGGAACGGTACTAACTGCAGGGCTGGCAGAGTGTCAAGGTGTGGAAGAAACTCAAACCATGCACAAGTAAAGGGAAACTGTAGGCTCCACATAGAATGCCGGGGCTTTCTCTTGGCATCAGGCGCAACTGCAGGATGTGCCCCAGTTGCCTAACTGAGAGCTAGATTTTCTGAGGAAGGACTGCCCTATTAGCATGCCAACTGGAACTCTAGAGTTTACCAATTTTATAAGGTCTTTCTGATAATCTTTTTCTTTACTAATATTTATTGGCTTAGCTATTGTGGAATTGTACCCTCAAGCAGTATCTTACTCACTGTTTCTCTACTCCTTTCTATAGAAAATTACCTCCACCCAGCTTTTATCTATCCTTCCAATCTCACAGTTATCCAGCCACTCCCAGATCCAACCTACAACCATGCAGCACTCTATATATACTCAAATCAGGCACAGTGATAGGTGACAAATAAAATGACTACTCAGTTGCTATCCTGAGAACAGTGTAGGCCAGAAGGGGAGGAAGGGCTCAAAACAGAACATTCTCATCCCCCACTGTGAGGTTGTAGTTAATTTGCTTGCTATTCTCTCTCTTAATGGCTTCCTGGCCTTTACTTTGAAATGTAGCAAAAAGTTTACCTTTGTAGGAATGCCAGGAAAAGCTTACATTGGGGAAGGACCTGACAATTAGGGAAATTTAAATCACAGTAGTTGTTTGTGAAAGCCTAGCCACAGGCCCAGAGGGGCCAGGACCCAGCTATTCCTGGGAGATACCCGACCTCTATCTGTCTTGAAGATTTACCAAGGACACCAGATAGGACCACTCTGATTAGGCCTGTGCTACATCAGAAAAAAACTTGCAAATAAGATGTTTCTGCAGCTGAATCTCCCTTTTCCTGCTCTTTGTCAATTCAGTGATCAAGGCAACAAACCAAGATATGCTGTTCTGAGCATGTCCAGGTGCACCCAACCACATGCCAGCAAAAGCCTGCAGCAACTCCTATAGCTAATGCTCTCTCCTGCAGCTCAGGGCTGACACCCTGTGTTGGCCTCAGCCTGCTTGCACCCAGGTGTTTTAAAATAAATTTTCCTTTTGGAACACACTAGCCTCATGTTTTCGATTCAGCCCACGGTTTCTGCCTTTCAATAGGTAAGGTGGTAGGTGGATGTCACATGTCTTAACCTTAAAAAAACCCAAAAGCTAAGGAGATAGAGCAGAGATTATTCACATAGCAGGTTATTATAATTCAATGCTAGTAACAATGGTATTGAGAACCTAGGGATGGAGTACCAACTATCTGGGAGGTAGGTTATCAGAGATGGCTTCTGGGGAAGTTAGAGATGGTAGGAAGGGTATCTCAAACAGATCATCATAAAAAGCCACCAAAAAACAAATATTCAGGTGAAAATTGCAGAAGTATGTAGAGGCAAGGAGTTGTTGAAACATAAAGTATGAGGCACTGTTGGTCAAATAACTTTGCAAATATGAATATGTTTGCTCACAGTTTGCACTGGGTGTGGGGGGCAGGCTGTAAGCAGGCAGGGTCCTTATAGCCTAAGGCTTAGTTTTAAAACTAAGCTTTTCCCCACACCCTTGACTGTTGCATGATAGGAGGTGGTGCACTCTTATGAGGAATCCCATTATGCCTCAGATAAGTGACTTTATATCAGAGACTTCCTGGTTTGTATATTGGATTAAAGGTTTTGATTTCTACACTATAAAATGAGGCAGAGGAGCCTATGCTGGAAGAGAGCAGAGAAAGGCCACATGGAAGAGAAAAGAAGCAGCCAAGGTGGCTGTTGGGCAGATAAAATGTATTATGCTCACTTTGTTAAAGATTATGTTGCCCACGAGGAGGCGTCACCCAGGTGATATTAATGTGTGTTGAGAATCCTTGTAGCCTGGGGCTTGGTTTTGGGATTAAGCCTTTCCCACCCTTTTTGATGTGGGGCGGTACAATCCAATCATGCCTCAGAGAAGTGACTTTGTATTAGAGACTTCCCTATTTTGTATACTGGATTACAGGTTGTGAAGCTACACTATAAAATAGGGCAGAACGGGGGCTTGCCCTCTCTTGGTTCCTGAGATTAGCATGAGAGAGCAGAGAAAGTAGAGCCAGCAGCAGAAGGAGGCCACGTGGAGTAGGCCAGGAGAAGCAGCCAAGATGGCGGAGTGCTGAGTGAGATGCCAGTTTGTGCAGTTTGACGCTGGAGAAGGAAGGAGATGGGGAACTGAGGAGAATAAGGCTGGTGAGCTAGAAACCTTTGATTCTAGGAAACTCGGATAAGTCAGTGGCTTTGTGAGCACTGAATGTGAGTGGGTTTTGGAGCCCTGTTGGGCAGATAAAATGTATTATGCTCACTTTGTTAAAGATGGAGGCCGTCGCCCAGGTGATATTAATGTGTGTTGAGGATCATTGTAGCCTGGGGCTGGATTTTGGGATTAAGCCTGTCCCACCCTTTTTGATGTGGGGTGGTACAATCCAATCATGCCTCAAAGAAGTGACTTTGTATTAGAGACTTCCCTGTTATGTATGTTGGATTAGAGGCTGTGAAGCTACAATATAAAATGGGGGCAAAACGGGAGTTTGCCCTCTTGGTTCCTGAGGTTAGCATGAGAGAGCAGAGAGAATAGAGCCAGCAGCGGAAGGAGGCCACGTGGAGGAGGCCAGGAAAAGCAGCCAAGATGGCGGAGAGCTGAGTGAGATGCCAGTTTGTACAGAGTTTGTATCTGGGATAAGGAAGGAGATGGGGAACTGAGGAGAATAAGGCTTGTGAGCTAGAAACCTTTGATTCTAGGAAACTCGGATAAGTCAGTAGCTTTGTGAGCACTGAATGTGACTGGGTTTTGGAGCCCAGTGTATGTTTTTACTTGCCCGCCGGGTGCAAGCTAGGATTAAAGGCTATGGCCCACCAGTTTTTTGCTCCATGGTTTCTTTACCGACTGTCCGAATCCAATGCGAACCTGCATGGGCTGGGCTGCTCTGATGCTGGCCCTGGCCGTGCCTCCTGGCTTTACAAGCCCAGTGAGTGTTTTTACTTGCCCGCCGGGTGCAAGCTAGAATTAAAGACTATGGCCCATCAGTTTTTGGCTCCGTTGTTTCTTTACCGACTGTCCGAATCCAATGCAAACCTGCATGGGCCGGGCTGCTTTGATAGTGGTGGCCCTGGCCATGGCTTCTGGCTTTACAGTGGCGCAGTGCTGAAGGAGAAGCCAGTTTGTGCAGAGAAGGAGATGGGAAACAGAAGTGAATAAGACTGGTGAGGTAGAAACCTTTGATTCTAGATAACTCAGATAAGTCAGTGGCTTTGGGAGCCCTGAATGGAAAGAGAAGTGTTTTCCCACCGTGTGTATTTCTTGCCCACCAGGTGCAAGCTAGGATTATAGGTACCGACCGACCAGTTCTTTGCTCCGTTGTTTCATTACTGTCTGTCTGAATCAAATTCGAACCTGCATTGATTGGCCAGGCGGCTGTGATGGTGGCCTCAGCTACTGGCTTTACCGGCACCAAGTAAAAAGAAACCAGGGTAGAGAGATGGGGTGGGGAAGTGGGAGGGAGTCAGATCAAGGAGGTCATGCCACAATAACAGCTTCAACATGATCCCCAAGATAATGAGAAACCACTGTAAAGTTTTTTGTTTGTTTTTTTTGTTTGTATTTTTCCAAAGTTAGAAGTGGAGAGGCAGAGAAACAGACTCCCGCATGCACCCAATCAGTATCCACCCAGCATGCCCTCCAAGGGGCAATGCTCTGCCCATCTGGGGCATTGCTACATTGTAGCCGGAGCCATTCTAGCACCTGAGGTGGAGGCCATGGAGCCATCCTCAGCACCCAGGCCAACTTTGCTCCAGTGGAGCCTTGGCTGCAGGAGGGAAAGAGAGAGACAGAAAGGAAGGAGAGGGGGAAGGGTGGAGAAGCAGATGGGTGCTTCTCCTGTGTGCCCTGGCTGGAAATTGAACCCAGGACTTCCATACACCAGGCCGATACTTTACCACTGAGCCAACTGGCCAGGGGCCAGTAAAGTTTTAAACAAAGGAACAATAGGTGTTCTACCAACCTATCGAGAGTTCTCCACTGTTGGACTCTGGGAAGCAAAGGTCTCTGGTGCCTTTGTCCCACATAATTCCTAGGACATAGATTGAAAAATCTGTCAAAATAAAGTTTAGGGCCCTGGCTGGTTAGCTTAATTGGTTAAAGTGTGGTCTGGAAACACCAAGGTTGTAAATTAAATTCCCAGTCAGAGCACGTATAGGAAGTGACCAATGAATGCACAACTAAGTGGAACAACAAATGAATGCTTCTCTCTCTCTCTCTGTCTCCCTAACATCAACCAATCAAAGAGAAAAAAAATCTAGTTTTTAAAAGTAGCTCCCTAAATCTCTGTATATGATCTACTTAAGGAAAAAACACATCTTGCCCTGGCTCGATGGCTTGGGTGGTTGGAGCATCGTCTCAGTACACAGAAGTTGTGGGTTCAATCTCTAGTCATGGCACATACAGGAGCAGATTGATGTTCCTGTGTCTTCCTTCCTCTAAAAAATGAAATTAAAAAAATTTTTAAAAGAAAAACACATGGTATTTTGTTTCTCACAGACAGTAGAGTGACTTAAATAAGGAGCATTTTCCTTTTTCTATCTAATTTTGTGGTGAACTTTGAAAAAGTATACTGTTGGTCAAATAAGTTTGTAAAATATGATTTTCATGTTTGCTCGCTTATAGTTTGAATTGGGGGCTGGGCAGTGCCAAGTATATGTAGTTTGTGAAATTGCAAATTACCTTCCTGCTTGGGAAGGGCCATTATTTTGCTAATGTTTGCTGGAGGAGAGGTTTTTGCACCAGAAAGTTTTGAGAAGAGAGAGCAAGAGAAAAGAAGGAGAAGAAGCAAAAAGAAAGCCATGTTGTAGAGTGAGAGAGGAGAGAATGCAGAGTGCTGAGGAAGAAGCCATGTTGGCGGGAAAGAGAAGGTGTGCAGATGGGGAATCAGAGCTGAGGGCTTTGTGAGCTCCGCTGAGACTGGTAGGGTCTTTGCTTCTAGGAGAAACTGGAGAAGATTCTCCTGGTGTGGAACCGGAGAATGTGTCAATGGCTTTGGAGGCCCTGTGTGTTTGCTCATCTTGGCCAGTGCGAGACTTTAATAAAGGAATGGCCCACCATTTTTTGGTTCCACTGTTTCTTTACCATCTGTCCAAATTCAATGAGAGCCTGCATGTGAATGGCCGCGATGGCAACGGCCACTGGCCCTACATATATATACTATTTTTCAAACCTGTTTAATTAGTTTTATTGCCTATAAACTTAATAAAATATCTCTGTAAGGATATATAAGAAAGCAATTATA
Organism: Saccopteryx bilineata; assembly: GCF_036850765.1. Lineage (NCBI taxonomy): Eukaryota > Metazoa > Chordata > Mammalia > Chiroptera > Emballonuridae > Saccopteryx > Saccopteryx bilineata. The sequence goes on along the minus strand of NC_089492.1, from coordinate 195,364,353 downwards.
TTAGTTGCTGATAGAATGCAAAACTTAAAAATTTTGAACCTTGTGAATATATTTTCTGGTTTTTTTAAACTAATTTCAAAAATTGTTTTAAAAATAGGGACAGATATTCAGGGGGAAAAACATTTTTTAAAGGGCCGGAATGGGGGAAAATTAGCCAATTACTAAAATAATACTGAAATTGGCCCAATACACTAAATAGTCACTAAATTTAATGCTCAACCGTTCAAATCCTGAAACTTAAATTCCATGAATCTTGTCTGCCTATTTATAGAGGTACCCTCAGTACACAGAATAGTGGTTGGTAACATGAAAGGCTAAATAAATATTTGTCAAAAATAAAAAATATCAAAGTATTTTATTATCTTCTGAAGATTTCTTTTCTATACAATGTGAAGACAAAATCCTCAATACACTTCATGAGCCAGACCAAAATGGACTCAGGAAGCTGGCAAAGAAGCCTGTGTCAGGTGTGGTGACCAGTTAAAGCAAGGACAACCCTCCCAGGGCTCAAGCTACCACAGTAGCCCACTAAGCCTGTTGTCTTTCAACACACACACACCCCAGTTAACCTTATTTCCAGCTTAAAGTGGTGAGGTGGGGCTTCCTTCCACTGCCCTCCTCATTCTCCCCCACCCTTAGCCTTTCTGCATTCTGGGGTTCTAGAGATACTCTGCTTTAGATATACAGGAAAGAATACAGCATTATTCCTTCTCTTCTTGGTGCAAGAAAAACAGTTCAAATTTCAAGCCACACAAATCCAGGATCAGATCTCTGCTTTGCCTTAAACAAGATATATGAAGATGAGAACAATATACTGCTCACAAAGATTAGGGGATATTTCAAAAAGAATGTAAAATGATAAAATATCCCCTAATTTTTGTGAGCAGTGTACTTCAATCTTTCTAAGCCTTTTTTTCTTCATAATAATGATTATTTCTTACAGTTGAAAAAAATGATGTAGCACATCATATATCTGGCACAAATTGTACCAATAAAAACAATATTAGATGCCACATATATAATATTTACATGTGTTTTAAATAGTTGCTCATAAATAATAAGGATGAACACTCACTGCACTATAGTAAATGTTGGTTCACTTCCCCTCCTACAAGTCTTCATGATCTGACAATTCAGTATCTCTGAAAATACACTTCTCAGAAGGTAGCATATGTCTCTGTATCCAACCAGTCACTTCGCTAGACCTATTTCTGCCTCTTTCTCTAAGTCAGTGGTTCTCAACCTTTCTAATGCCGTGACCCCGCAATACAGTTCCTCATGTTGCGGTCACCCCAAACCAAAAAATAATTTTGGTGGCTACTTCATAACTGTAATTTTGCTACAGTTATGATTCGGAATGTAAATACCTAATATGCATTATGTATTTTCCGATGGCTTTAGGCGACCCCGCCAGGGTCGCGACCCACAGGTTGAGAACCGCTGCTCTAAGTAGATTATTGTGACCACCATTCTAGTTTAGCTCTTAGGAATGCAGAGTTATTGGGCACCTAATATCTGCTGTGAGTGTATTTTCAGATATGAAGGTAGTTTCAAAAAAGCACTCAAATGCCTCAACAATAACGATACTACACACAAGAACAGGGAGTTATTTCAAGCATGACAGGCACAGGGCCACTCCCACACAGGGCTGACATCCAGAGCCCTGTTGGCATAATAGTGGAAAATACTATGTTGGAACAGCACTGAGAAGAGAAGTATGCAGGTCACTCCGGTAATCCTAGGTAACATATGGGAAACAGAATTTTGAAAAGAAACCCAGGCCTGAATCAGAGTTTGGTGCTGTTTTACTTTCTGTTAGCTGGCATACATTGTACCCCTTTCCAAATTACTGTATTAAAAAACAACAGGAAAGACTTCACAGTACATATAAACACAAGAGGCTGCAAATTGAAATTTCTTTTAAAAAAAATTTTTATTTATTCATTTTAGAGAGGAAGGAGAGAGAGAGAGAGAGAGAAAGGGGGAGCAGCAGGAAGCATCAACTCCCACTTGTGCCTTGACCAGGCAAGTGCAGGGTTTCAAACCGGTAACCTCGACGTTCCAGGTCGATGCTTTATCCACTGCGCTACCACAGGCCAGGCTGGAATTTCTAATAAAAATATGTGCCTTAAAAATTGGTAATTTACTTTGGATCAACTTCAGCTAGAATCACTGTAGGTTTCACCTCATTGTTACCCATTTTTCTAGGCAATAATTATTCAAACTACACTTATTGAACCAAGTTGGTTGAGACCTGGGTGTCTGCCTAGGTCTTAGACATTTAAGCCCGAGTGGTGAGTTGAGAACTATCCTAAGAGAATTCAAAGATTCTGAAAACAGCCCATGAACTTTGAGCAATGACTTCCAGCATCCATGTAATACTGTGTGACATCCTCTGAAGAAAACGCTATCTATTTCAACTCATCAATTCTAGAATGTGTATGAAAAATGTCACATATATATTATGCTATAGCAATGCTTATTGAGCACTACAAAAATATTCACTCAAAAGACTGAGCTAGCCTGAACTGTGGTGGCGCAGTAGATAAAGTGTCAACCTGGGACACTAAGGTTGTAGGTTCAAAACCCTGGGCTTGCCCAGTCAAGGCACATACAAGAAGCAACTACTATGAGTTGATGCTTCTGTTCCTCCCCCGACCTTTCTCTCTCTCTATCTTCTCTCTAAAATCAATAAATAAAAGCTTTAAAAAAAAAAAGACTGAGCTAAAAGTCAGCAACTATGTAATAATCAGAGCTCCTGTAGCTCAGTATATTCCTCACATCACTATATTGTACACAGTTATAAGACAACAGAGCTGGCCTTAAACTGTCACTAAAAACAACCAGACTGATAGTTTTCTAAGCAGTTAAATTTTTTCAAATAAGTCACTTCTCTAGAGGAGTTGAATGGCAGCAAACTCAATCCATAAGTAAGAAAAAATGGTAATGGAAATTGGTACCTACTTGGAATCCTATTAAGCGTCACCCAGAAATGTTCATCGGGACTATAGGTATCTTTTGACCAATGTAGTAGATCAACAGCCCTTTTGTCACGAAAGATGAAATTGACAAACTCCCTGGTAAGGGCCACGTAGGCAGTGCCAAAGTAGATGGTCAGTTGATGTGGAGGTGAGGTTTTCAAAATATTAGTATTTTTCACAAAAGATCCATCTTTGCCTATGTGCTCTTGGTGAACATATTTAGTGCGGCCAACAGCATGAGCTGGAGGCAGCACTCCTGGGGTAATATTTTTCCCTTTAAATCCTTTCAGATACTGAACTATTTCCTTGTTGGTTTTCAGGGGGAAATCTTGCCCACAGGTGTTGATGGAGTACTTCCATGGAACGGCTGAGGCTAAGAGGTCTCTCAGGCAGTTCAGGTCAGCCTGGAGCCTGGAAATTCCTGCATAGACCACAGGCTCGATCTTTGAAGCAATAAAAGCATTTTGGAAGCAGCTCAATAACTGCTGCACAGATTTCTTGAACTCTGTGGTGGCCTTTTCATCCACATGAACACAGTAGACATTTTGGGGCATGTAGACAGCCCTGAAGAGCCTTTCAAAAGTATCAAAGTCTTTATGGATGACCATGACATATGCCAAAGGGAATGCCACTTCTTCTTTCGACAGGGGGCTTGTAATGTAGTGATTCTGGATCAGGTAGTCCTTGCAAGGGACACTTCTCAAAGGTGATGTCAATGTCTTCTCCCAGAAAAAAGTTGACTTATCTTCTAAGGCATCCTTACAGGCATTTATTACAGAATACCTTTCACTGGAACCATTCAGCTTCCTTTTTGGCAGGCTTAACTGGCTATTGTAACGTATCACAAAGATAACCACACCAAACACAGTGAAAGCAAAAAGGTAGTACTTCCAAAAGTTCATTATTTTCTCTTCCTTGGAGGAAGGAATCTCTCTCCTTAGAGCTTGAGAAAAGATCAGTCCCTGAAACCACAAGTGTGAAGAGGCTGAATGGACTTCCTTTGGCAGTCTTGAATTTCGACCGCTTCTCACGAGGGCTTCCTTTGCCCGAGTCCTTTAATCCTCATGTATTCTTTGCTTCAGAATTGCGTCCATCCTCTGGCAATGGCGGGAGAGGACACTGCTTCTCCAACAAGCACTAGTCTCGGGCCCTGGGCGCTGGATCCCGGGAGCCAGCAGAGCGCAGATTGCAAAGCAGCGCTGAGCCAGGCCCAGCCCAGCCCGGCCCGGCCCAGCCTGGCCCAGCCCAGCCTCCAGGAAGCCCTCCTCATTTGCATATGAAACGCAAGTGGCGGATGACAGCAAATTACGCTCGGGAATGGAATGACGGGTCCTTTTCGCTGGGCTGAGCTGCTCTGGCTTCACTGCTCCCCACACCTCCCTCCTCCCACCCCTCTTCCATCCAATCTATTCAGATTTTATCTCCCTTCTCTTCTCACACTTTCCTCTTGCCTTGTAGAATAAGTGGTTCTCCTTTTTCGGGTCAGCCCTGCATGCAACCTGCTAGCAGAGCAGCCCTTGGAAACCACAGCACTTCTAATCCTCCCTCCAGTTTGTATCTTCACGTTTCTCTAGGTCACCTTCTTGTCATTTTAGTGTTATCTCTGCCTCTGAGCACATACAGATGGACACAGATAAGGAAAAATGCACTTGCAATATGTCTTATCAGCAGCAAAAAAAAAAAGTCTGGTGGAGAGGTGGGTGTTCTTTGCTGGATTAAATCAGATGTTTTTGATGGTGTCACCTAGCATATATATGTATGTGAGTATGTGAAGGCTATGGTAACTAAGGATTACACTCTTACTGGCAGGGGGTGAGGGCAGAAGGAACCTGGGAGTGACTTGAAGCATTAAAAGGGTCAGTGTGGATGACATAAATAAAATAAACACACCTTAGTTTGCCTGCCAGAGAGAAAGGTGATAGTCATTGTTCACAGAGAGTAAAAGTCGGTTCCCATTTCACAAAGAGCTTCAGATAACTTGTGTTGTTGACACATTATCTACAATATGTAGTGTGTCTTAGCCACCAGGTCTCTTTAGAAGCCTGACAATCTTGAGATGTACTGGCATTCCATAGAACTCAAAGGATTCTGCTTCCCACCCAAGCCATCTGTCATTTCCTTATTCTGAGAAAAGAACAAAGGCTTCTGGTCTATGGCAAAATTCCTGGAAGTATCTGTCAGGGAAATTCAGGGGTGCCAGGAAGAGCCGCCCAGCAGGTCTGGTTACATTACAGAGGGGTTCTCAAAGCTCACACGTTTCTCTGAGCGCTCAGCAAATGCAAAGCCAGCAGTTGTGGATTGATTCAGGTGGTAAAGATGCTTCTGGGGGAAAGAAAACAGGTCTAACTAAAAGATAAACTATGGCAGTCACAGTGGGTGTGTTCTCATCTCATTCCCACTGTCACCAGCCATCCTACTTGTGTGGGTATAGTGTGGCAGTTGAAGCTGCTGTCCTGTTAAGAAAACATCTGGAGCCTGACCAGGCAGTGGCACAGTGGATAGAGCACAGGACTGGGATGAGGAAGGACCCAGGTTTGAGACCTCGATGTCACCAGCTTGAGCGCGGGCTCATCTGGTTTGAGCAAAAAGCTCACCAGCTTGGACTCAAGGTCACTGGCTCGAGCAAGGGGTTACTCGGTCTGCTGAAGGCCCGCAGTCAAGGCACGTATGAGAAGGCAATCAATGAGCAACTAACGTGTCGCAACGAAAAACTGATGATTGATGCTTCTCATCTCTCTCCGTTCCTGTCTGTCTATCCCTCTCTCTGACTCTCTCTCTGTCCCTGTAAAAACAACAACAACAACAAAAGAAACATCTGGTGTACAATGAAACAATTTCTTTGCCCCTTCCTTTTCCACATCTCCCCTTAACTTCTTGTAATTCCCTGGATGAATGAATGACCACAGCAAAATGGATGTAATGGATATTGATTTGGAGATAGACCCAAAGATTTAGCAGGGATCTTAAAAACCACCAGACACATCCATTTATTTTACAGAAGAGGAAACTAAGGCCAATACAAATAGTTTCTTTTTTTTCCAGTTAGATAGCAGCCAGCACCTTAATTTTGCCGTTCCCTAGTCCAGGTGCTGGAGCCAGCCTAATTAGCTTCAAATCTCAGCTGGTCACTGACCAGCTGTGTGACCAGGGTAAAGCTATTTAGCCTCTCTAAGCACCAGTTTCTTTGTCTGAGAGATGGAAAATAACAATGGTTGTTATTTCACATGGTTAAGAACATTAAATGAGATAACTCTTGTTCAGTGTTTATGTCTATGTTCACACATGTTCAATAAGCATTAGCAGTTTTTGTTGTTGTCATTTTTCTTTTCAAAAATATCCAACCTTTCTGGCCCTGTTAATGAACAGATATTTTGACTTCTGTTCTTGCTAATAGAAAAGAAAAACAAATACTTTCTTAAGGCTTCCAAATGGATTCAAATGGGTATGCCCACTTAAAAAGCATTAAGGTTAAATTTCATTCTTTTCCTTCCTCACCATTATCCCCCTCCTTCTGAGCACTCCCCAGGGGAGGACAGAGGGAGGAGGGAGATAGTAGGAATGTGGCTAGATAAAGGGAAGAACTTAATAGTCCATTTTGATCCTTCACTTTTCTTCATTCTTACTAGAGCTACGCCCTTTTCTGATAAATACACCGTTGGCAAGACTTGTGGAGAACAGAAGGTGAAGGGTGCAGGAGGGGAGAAAGTAAGGCAAAGGGCTTTCAAAGCAGATTCAGTTGTATGAGTTTTTTTCCCCCTTTCTTTGCCTGGAGCCTTGATCCTACAATAGGGATCTCTCATGGAATTCCAATGCAAAGCAAACTCAACAAATCTTTAATCACAATTTAGTCAAAGTAGCTTGCAGGTGGGAGTGTAACCTGACTTAAAATTCAAGATAGCAGTATCCAAAAAAAAAACACAACAAAAAAACGAAAGAAAGAAAAGAAATCTCTAGTTTATCCTGTTGAGATGAATAGCCTTGAGATGAGTTTGGGATGCCTGTTTAGTGATTGGGTTGGCAGGGGTTTTGTTTTGCCTAATATCTGTGGTCACCCAACAGGCATTGTTTTCTAGCAAATAATTGGGTGGGCTCAGCTATTAACTTCTGATCAGGACATTATTCCTGCTTCTTTCAATTTAGTTGTTTACCATATTGAAAACTTTCATCAAGTGGACATTTTGTATCATTCCCTACCTCACTGTACCCCAGGATAACTTTTATCATCACAGACAAGGACAAGGACAGCCACTGACAACACATAGCCAGCTCAGCTCAACATTAAAACAAAAGGCTAGGAATCTTTTTTCCGTCACAGTCATTTACTCCTCATTAACCTCAGATGAACTATCACAGGGTCAGGGTTGTGATCCTGGCCTAACTTGTTCCCAAGTCCCTTACAGTTTTCTACCATAGGCTGTTTCTGTTGGTATAATTATTGCTACAGAATCAAGGCAACACTTTTGATTGGTCCTCTCATCTCTACCATTCTACTCCCCATCTAAGGAGCTGGTTGCATCCTCTGGCAACCTCAAACACTTTGGCCACAAGCAAGATACAAAAAGTAAATAAAGAGAGATCTCCCAGCAACCAAAACAATGATCACGTGTTGTGGGCTGGATTCACATACTTGAATGTGCACAGGCAGGTATGGAAAAAAACTGTCAGTGAAGCTGGTTGGAGGGAAGGAAAAACAGGGCTAGTGAGTTCACAAGTGGCAGCTAACACTTGGCCATGGTGTCATGGACATGAAGAAAGGGTGGGGACCCTGGTGAAGTCACTGGGCCCCACCTAATGCAGGCAGCTCCTTAACAGTGAGTCTGTGCTGGATCATGGGGCCAATGCTGCCAGCTCTTCAGAGAAGTGAGAAATCTGAATTTTATTTTCTTTTTAAAATTTATTTTGATTGATTGATTTCACCAAAAGAGAAAGGAAGAGAGAGCGAGAGAGACAGGAACATCCAGCTGTTCCTGTATGTGCCCTGACTGGGGATGTAACTGTTTACCTCTGTACTTGAGGATGACACACTAACCAACTGAGCTATCCAGCCAGGGCTGAATTTTAATATTTTAAAAATTCCAATTCTTTAAAAGTTACCAAGTAATTAACAAAATTTTAAAACACAAGTGCATGCACATACATGCACGATTGGCCCTCAAGATGCCAATTTATCATATTTGGTTTAAGCACCTAAGCCTTAAACCTCATGAGGCTTGGTCTAAACTCTTAGTTTAAACGCAACTTTAAAGTCACGGATTAGAAGAGGGAGTTAGAACTGGAAGATTGGGCACACTATTGTCAGCGATAGGTGATGATGGACAGAGAATGAAGTGGGCTCAAAAAAACTCCACAAGCAGATCAGTGCAAGATCATTCAATGACAGAATAACCATCATTCTTTTGTACAGCTAACAGACCATTTTATTACTGTTGGTTAAAACTCTAGCATTTGTAAGTATCAAATAAGTTAACATCTATGCAAGGGTTGAAGACTCTGATGATCAGTACAAACATTGAGCCAACCAGACCTTCCTTGAAAACAACAGAGTCCTGCCTGACCAGGTGGTGGTGTAGTGGATAGAGCGTTGGACTGGGATGTGGAGGACCCAGGTTTGAGACACCAGCTTGAATCCAAGGTCGCTGGCTCGAGCAAGAGGTCACTCAGTCTGCTATAGCCCCCCCCCCCCTCAAGGCACATATGAGAAATCAATCAATGAACAACTAAGGAGCCGCAACAAAGAATTGAGGTTTCTCATCTCTCTCCCTTCCTATCTGTCTGTCCCTATCTGTCCCTCTCTCTGTCTCTCTGTCTCTGCCACAAAAAAGAAAAAAAAAAAAACAACAGAGTCCTAACATTTAGTGAAATAGAAATACAAATGTGTTCCTAGATAACTTCTGCATATTATTCTGCATATTCTTTTTTTTTTTTTTTTTTTTTTTGTATTTTTCTGAAGCTGGAAACAGGGAGAGACAGTCAGACAGACTCCCACATGCGCCCGACCGGGATCCACCCGGCACGCCCACCAGGGGCCACGCTCTGCCCACCAGGGGGCGATGCTCTGCCCCTCCGGGGCATCGCTCTGTCACGACCAGAGCCACTCTAGCACCTGGGGCAGAGGCCAAGGAACCATCCTCAGCGCCCGGGCCATCTTTGCTCCAATGGAGCCTCGGCTGCGGGAGGGGAAGAGACAGAGAGGAAGGGGGGGTGTGGAGAAGCAGATGGGTGCTTCTCCTGTGTGCCCTGGCCGGGAATCGAACCCGGGACTTCTGCACACCAGGCTGACGCTCTACCACTGAGTCAACCGGCCAGGGCTGTGTATATTCTATTTTAAAAGGCATTTCTGAAATGTTTCTTCAAACTAGTTTATGTTGTTTATTATTATTAATATTATTATTAGTAGTATTAGTATTATTAAAGTGAGAGGCAGAGAGGCAGAGACAGACTCCCACATGCATCCTGACCAGGATCCACTCGGCAAGCCTCTTACCAGGTGATTCTCTGCTTCTCTGAGCCGCTGCTCTGTTGCTTGGCAACTGAGTTATTTTAGCGCCTGAGGTGAGGCCATGGAGCCATCCTCAGCAACCAAGGCCAACTTTGCTCAAACCATTGGAACCATGGCTACAGGAGGAGAAGAGAGAGAGAGAGATGGAGGGGAGGGATGGAGAAGCAGATGGGTGCTTCTCCTGTGTACCCTGACTGGGAATTGAACCTGGGACTTCCACACCCTGGGCTAGGGCCTGCATATTCTATTTAAAAAGGCATTTCTGAAATGTTTCTTCAAGATAGTTTTTTTTTTTAATTAACCATGTGGTACATAAAAGAGTAGGCTTTTGGTTATCTAGAAAATTCACAATTATGATAAAAATTATTCCTGAAAAAATGTTAGGCAAACATGAATACCACATGATTCTACCTCAGGGGTCAGTACTTTTTCTACAGAAGGCTAGGAGTAGATATTTTAGGCTTGTGGACCATTTGGTTTCTGAGCAGAGGTGGACTAAGGTCGGTTGAGGACCCGGACGCAGAAGAAAATATTAGGCCCCTTAAAAAACAAAGAGAGGGAGGGAAGATAAAAATACATGCCAACCATATTTTTAAACAAATAAAAAATATTATTGTACTATTAATGTTAAAATTGCACATATGAAACCAAACAGTGTCATTATAAAATAGTGTAAAGTTGGGGTTTTGTGGGGCTCTTCTGAAGTTGGGGCCCAGGGCGGGCACTCAGTGCATCCGCCATTAATTCCATCTCTGGCTCTGAGGCAACCACTCAAATCTGCTACTGTATCACAAAAGTCAGCATAGCACTCAGTACCCGTGTTCCTGCTGGCACTGTTTATGGACACTGATGTCTCATTGCCATATTAGTTCTCACGCCCTGAAACAGTCTTTTTTAAAAGACTTTATTACAAAGGAAGTCTTTTTAAAAAATTTCTCCTCAACCATTTAAAAATGTAAAACCATTCTTAGCTTGTGGACAGTATAAAAATTGGCCAGATTGAGCCCATGGGCTGTATATTTTTTGCTGATCTCTGGTCTAGATTATAATCTTGTTCCTCCAGGTCTAAATTCTGCCTTATCAGTCTTCGCAATCATCTATCATTTCTGTATCTGTCCTGATGAACAAATGTGAAATGAGGGGAAAAAGTAGTGCTGACTCCCCCTATACAACTGCCTGGCTTATAGTGCAGAGCACTGGACTATAGACCTGGGTTTCTGTTCTTCTATGAAGTGATGATGTTAAGAACAGTGACCTCGTAGGGTTCTTGAGAGATTTAAATATGTTAGTACATAAAAAGAGCTTAGAACAATGCCTTTCACATAAAAAGTACAAACAGCCTGACCAGGTGGTGGCACAGTGGATAGAGCATCGGACTGGGATGCGGAGGACCCAGGTTCGAGACCCTGAGGTCGCCAGCTTGAGCGTGGGCTCATCTGGTTTGAGCAAAGCTCACCAGCTTGGATCCAAGGTCGATGGCTTGAGTGAGGGGTTACTCAATCTACTGTAGCCCCACGGTCAAGGCACATATGAGAAAGCAATCAATGAACAACTAACGTGTTGCAACGAAAAACTGATGATTGATGCTTCTCATCTCTCTCTGTTCCTGTCTATCCCTGTCTATCCCTCTTTCTGACTTTCTCTCTGTCTCTGTAAAAAAAGAAAAAAAAGTACAAACAAATCTTAAGGCATCACCCTCCTTCTCTCTATAGCCACGCTTGGCTTATCTGGGACCCTAGTGACCCCGTCCACCCTCCTCAGTATGTTTAGTGAGGAACAGCTGTGTTTGAGGGCTGTGTTTGAGGGCTGCTTCTACCTCTTCCCCAGAGTAGGGACCTGCCCTTCATTCCCAACTGCAGACTCAAACTGCATTGACTTGGTTTCCTCTTCAGACAGCCATTCTGCAGGCGCACCCCAAGGAGAGCTGATGTTGAACACAAATATATAGTATGGTGTAAAGACAAAGGGGTTGATGCAGGATATAAAATCTGGCTCTGATGTTTCCTATGTGACCCTGAGAACATTTCTTAGGATCTCTGTGCCTTAGTTTTCCATTTTTAAAAAAGGGAGTAGTTTCATCTTTCATTTGTAAGTTTAAAAATACACACACACACACACACACACACACACACACACACACACACACACGGTAGGTTCTAGTATACCCAAGAAGTGGAAAGTAAATCTGGAGAAGAAACCCTCTGAGTTCTCTCCTCTCCTATTCCACATGCTACGACCCCAGCTTTCTCATTCTTCATGGTCACACTGCTTTTCCCCACTTCCCTAGCAGCCTCCTTGGGATAGCATATTTTTTTCCCTTCTGGGGTTAACTTGCCCAGATTTAACTCTAATTGTCCAAAACAAAACAAACAAATTAAAAAAACCCACAAACAAAAATTTTATCTTTGGCTCTCTGTATTGTTAACTTTCCAGGAAAAGAATAGGTATAGGTGACTCTTTGTCTTTCTATGAAACTTTTCTGTTTCCAGATGTCTCCTCTGAGAAAAAAAGACTGCAAATTCATTAGAACAGCTTGCATACTCAAGGTCTGTCAAGCCTCAGTCTTCTTATATGCTTCTCATATCAGCTACCTCCAAAGTCCTTCACCCCATATTCTTGAATGTTGAATTGAAGATGCAAGGGAATGGTGTGGTATTTGTACTAAGAGATAGTATTTTAAAATTCAGCTGCTGCCAGAGATGGGGATCTTGAAGATACTATTTATCTTCTCAACATTTTCAAATAAATGAAAATAGAATAGTCTTAAAATAGAGATAGGCAGTGGTTTCCTCCAACTTCTACTCTCATTAGCTCTATTAAATTCTTGACTCATTTACAGCTAATTCAAACCACTGTCATACTAGCTTCTTTCTCTATGAAACTGTCATTTATTCGAGTTTAGATAGTTTGTTAGGGCAGAATGCTTGGCTAAATCTCCCAAAGCAGATGTTTCTTCTGCTTTCTTAGAAATTAAAGTCCAAACAAGTGTGCCACCAAGGTGTGTCCTGTTTTTTACTTAGTTGAAAAAAACATTTAGACTTGATTTTACCACTGGGTGGGAAAAAGTGGCTTTAGATTCAAATTTTATGTTTACCAATCTATTCTTTTAGATGACATCCTTAAACTCTGTCCTTTCTCTACAAAAACAATGGAAACATTGTTATAAATAGAATAGGCTCAGTCTTGGTCTGTTTTGGTTAGGACCCTCATGGTTGATCATCAGTAGTGGAATTCAGCTGGTTCACAATGGTTCAGCAAATCTGCTAACTAATTTTTTATTGAGGTCAGTGAACCAGTTGTTAAAATAGCACTTGTAATCAGGGTTCCCTAGGGTGGGTGCCTGGGAAGCTGCCCAATGTGGGAATCACAAATTTACATTCCTTACTCTTTTTTAACATTCATCTGTGCAACAGTGTATTCTAAGCACCCATAGTAATGTTCATTCTGTCCACAGGTGAAAAAAATTTGATGAAACTATGCTTGTAATATTTATTTATTTATTTCATAAAACTCATACCTTTGATGAAATATTACATTTTAATTCCTTCACGTTTGTTACTTCAGTAAACAAACATATAACATAAAGAGAAAAAGTGCCAAGCAACCAGGGGGTGATAAGCTGTCATTGGAAATATCTTAAATAATAGTTTCATTGTTTTTTTTGAGGTATTATTTAATATTTTTTCATTAATATTTTAAAATTCTTTCTTATATCAACCTACTTTTGTGTAGCTCTTTTATTGTTCTTATTTAAGTATTAAATACATAAAATAATAAATTAGTTTTTGGTATATCTTTTTTTATATTTAAAACAGTTATTAGGGGCAGAGAACTGGTTGTTAAATTATTGAATCCCACAACTGTTGATAGTGTAATTTTGAGCATTACCCTTTAATGTGTTGTCAATGTGTTGTGACCTATTTAACTGAGTGGTTTTGTTTGTTTGTTTTGTGTTTTTGTATTTTTCTGAAGTGAGAAGCAGGGAGGCAGAGAGACAGACTCCCGTATCTGCCCCACCGGGATCCACTCGGCATGCCCACTAGGGGGTGATGCTCTTCCCAGCTGGGGCATTGCTCCATTGCAAACAGAGCCATTCTAGCACCTGAGGCGGAGGCCATGGAGCCGTCCTCAGTACCCCAGCCAACTTTGCTCAAATGGAGCCTTGGCTGCAGGAGGGGAAGGGAGAGATAGAGAGAAAGGAGAGGGGGAAGGGTGGAGAAGCAGATGAGTGCTTCTCCTGTGTGCCCTGGCAGGAATTGAACCTGGGACTTCCACATGCCAGGCCTACACTCTACTGCTGAGGCAACTGACCAGGGTCTTAACTGAATGGTTTTGATTATAACTTTTTCCAGTTTATAGATCAGTGCTATTCTGTGGAATAAAACTATCTAGGGTATTAATTCTTGATCCTGAGGTACTCTGGGCATTGGAAAGATGAACAGGAATGTGTGGCAACTGGACTCAGGGTGACCAACTGTTTCAGTGTACCCAGAACTGATGCATTCTCAAGCCATGGAATTGTCAGTGCTAAACATGGGAAAGTCCTGGGAAAACCAGGACAAATTGGTTACCCTAGACATCATCAGTCCTACTCAATCACTGCTGAAAGATATACCATTAGAGGGGATTCAATAACTATTCAGTGTGGCAAGAAAAGAAATGTTTAAACTATTCATCAGTGTGGGGGGACCATGCAGATTATCAAAAGTCTGAAAACTGTGAATTTAAAACTCTCCATGACCCTTTCCCAGACCTCTGAGGATGAGGACAAAATGATTAACATTTATGGAGTAGCTCTACAGTGAACCTAAAGGAATGCACTTAAACTATTCTAAATACCAGATGTTCCCCAGTGGATACAACAATGCCTTACTAATGCCGCCTAAGCATCAGCGACCCCTGTGTTTTGGTCGTTCGACCCCCGCTGGGGTCGCGACCCACAGGTTGAGAACCACTGCCCTAAAAGGAAAATAAATGTGTTATTACAGTGTTAACTGTATCTCAAATCCCATCTCTCCACTCTACATGTGACTTGAGAGACTTTCTTAAAGCAAAGGCTAATAGAAAAATATATAGTCTTATGAGTGAAACTGCTTATTTTAACATCTATAATAAGTGGGCAGTGAAGTCAGAAAATGTGAATTCATTTTATGGAGCAATAAAATCAACCAGCTGTTTGATCTCTTTGACTCTCCATTTCCAAATTTATACAACTTCAAGATGGAAAAATAAACTGGCAGACCTGACCTGTGGTGGCACAGTGGCGAAAGCATTTGACCTGAAATGCTGAGGTCACTGGTTCAAGGTCCTGGGCTTGCTCAGTCAGGGCATAAGTGAGAAGCAACAAGCTGATGTTTCGCTGTCTTCCCCCCACTTTTTTTCTCTCTCTCTAAAATCAGTAAGTAAAAAACTTAAAAAAAATTTTCAGGAAGAGTTCCCTAAATGACAAACTGCTGAATGCAGACCTATTAAGATTATTATTTAAATGGAAGAGGTGGAAGAGATTGGCCCAAGTAAAGATAATGACATGCAGAAAAGTATCAAAGGCACAGTGGTTTTTCTGAAGTGTCCCTTTCAGGGAAAGCAGCAGTGGGAATTGATAGTGGGAGTGATGTTGGTGACATTGAGGTGATATCCAATAGGGATATATTGATATCCAACATGCCATGTTGAGATGTTTATACCGAAAAATTTAAGAAGCTGTTAAAACTCACCGAAGCTATTGGGATTGAGAAGTTATTCTTAGAGCTATGCCTTAAGAAAAAATAAATATTTCAAGAGTGTCAGAATGGTTTGAAGAGGGAGACCCGGGCCAGAGAGACCCTTGAAGAGAGAGGCCTGGGCCAGAGAGAACACTTGGAAGGGTCTAAAACAGGGGTCCCCAAACTACGGCCCGCGGGCCGCATATGGCCCCCTGAGGCCATTTATTCGGCCCCCACAGCACTTCTGGAAGGGGCACCTCTTTCACTGGTGGTCAGTGAGAGGAGCACTGTATGTGGCGGCGTCACTCACGTACAGTAAGTACTACTTCCAGTGACGTGGGACGCATGCGTCACGGCTCTGGAAGTGCGTCATATCACTTGTTACAGCTAGCAGTGATAAATATGGAACCGGACATTGACCATCTCATTAGCCAAAAGCAGGCCCATAGTTTCCATTGAAATACTGGTCAGTTTGTTGATTTAAATTTACTTGTTCTTTATTTTAAATATTGTATTTGTTCCTGTTTTGTTTTTTTACTTTAAAATAAGATATGGGCAGTGTGCATAGGGATTTGTTCATAGTTTTTTTTTTTATAGTCCAGCCCTCCAACGGTCTGAGGGACAGTGAACTGGCCCCCTGTGTAAAAAGTTTGGGGACCCCTGGTCTAAAACAATCTACTTGACAAGCATGATGGGCTGGAGTTAGAGCAGTAGTGATGGGAATAGGGAGGGTGATACTAGAGGCCTATCACAGACAGAATGTGCAGAATGTGCTGATTAGATATGGGAGCCTGCACGAGAAGCTGACTCACTTGGAGAATGGTGCCGCCAGTCACGAGGACTCTGGAGAAGTGTGTTAGTGGAGAGTGGAGCAGAGGAAGGGGGCATATCCGCAGGTTTCAAAGGGAGCCACAGGAAGAGATATCCAAAAGACAGGGAGCAATGTGGGACAGGGTGCCAGGTGACTCATCAGTACAGAAATGGTCCTGAGCTGTGGACATAAATGAGATTACCAAGGGAGAAAAGACAGTAAGAGCCAAAAAGCAAACTGAGGAAAGATTGAGGTGGGGGGGGGTGTTTACTGAAAGCCTAAATTTCCCTAATTCTGAATTTCACTGAGAACAGTGGCTCTAAAATCAACCTTCATTCAAGTCTCAATGATATAGTTGGTAAAGCAAGAATACAAAAAGAACAGAATTACCCATTGAAAGACAAGTTTCTCAAACAGAGATGATAAAAGCAATGCCTTCTAGCACATTTGGCAACATGAAAACCTTTTAATAATGCTGGAAGTCTTAGCTCAAAGTTCTATGACAAGTCACATTTCTGACAAAGTGTTGTTCAAAGACATCAGTCTGATAATTATCCCTTGGTAGCATTTTGACCCCATATGCCTTTCTAGGTAAAAACAACTTTTAGACAAGAGCAATTCTACACATTGCCTTGTGGATAAGGACACTGAAATTTGTGAACTGACTTTGTTAGTTACTAACTGTTCTAGAAGTTCAACATGTTGAGAGACTAGGTTGCAAAGTCACTATGTAAAGGAAAACAACATACAGTCAAAATTCCTCTGGAGAAATCCCTTGGGAATATGTCACATTAAAATGACAGATTCCCCAAATTTCCAACATGGCAAATATTTCCTTTAATCTTGGTCCAGAGTGGTTTCTTCTAACAAGCAACAGATGAAGGAAGCACTGGCTCAAGCTGAGGAGGTATGTTCTAAGATGAACTCTGCGTCCTTACAATTAGTGAGCCATGGGAGCCAAGACTTAGCACAGGAACCAGCAGAATCCACTTTGGCACTCACTCTGGACTCCAAACTCATTGGATGGAATGTAGGGTAGGGTGGGATGGCTGAAACCATTTAAACTTTCATACAGTCTACGGCCATACCACCCTGAACGCGCCCAATCTCGTCTAAACTTACATACAAGTGTAAGTGTATGTGTGTGTATGTATGTAAAGTTGAGTTTGTGCAAGTTAAATGAACATACGCCAAGACTCCATTGTACTGAGCATTACTCATGTGCCAGGAGTTGTGCTTTGTATAAGGAAAATAAAAATTAGCAGATGTAGGTGCTACCCTTGAAGCTCAGTCTAGAACAGGGGTCTCAAACTCACGGCCCACCAAACAATTTTGTGCAGCCCGCAGACTAATCCACGAAGTTCAAAATATTTTGGATAAAATTAAGTAAGCCTACGGGCCTACTTGTATTTTTCATTTCTCTAGCATCCTAGCTAGATATTAGCTTAGTTAACAGCAGTTGTGGTGCGAACTACAGTTTCTGGTCGTTTTGTGACACTGAGTAAACTGCATGTACGATTGTGCTTGTGATTTTTTTTTTGTTTTCAATTGCAGTGAGAAAAGTGTTGCGTAACAGTTGCCTTTTGTAGACCTAGTGCCTGTGATCTTGCTCTGCGGCCCACATGCTGAGTTGAGTTTGAGACCCCTGGTCTAGAAGGTCATTAGGAACACAATAGCATGGCAAGACTAAGATTTGTACAGGAGGAGTGAGTCCACAAGAGCAAGCATCATAAAAGAAAAGCATATCAGCCAGGGAATGTACTCAACCTTTGTGATTCCATCTTCACATTTGTGAAATGTCTATTTACCATTTTTCCCCACATATAAGACACGCTTTTTTTCAAAATTTTTGGTGTCTAAAAACTGGGTGTGTTTTTTACAATAGTTGTAGATTTTTTAACTTGCATTTCCCGCTTTTTCATGCTTGTTGTCTCTTTTTCAAAGTTTGGGCTCCAAAGTTAAGGTGCGTCTTATACATGGGAGCATCTTATACATGGAGAAATACGGTAAGTGTCGACTGGGCAAAATTCTTGAAAAGATTAAATGGAGGTAATGCAGATGCTCAGTAAACATTAACTTCCTCATCCTTCCTGTCCCAGTAGAGTCTAAACTCTATGTCAATCAGGCATCCTCAATTTGACTTGCCCACACGATGGGACATTCCTGCTTATCAGCAGGCTGGCAGCCTCTTCCAGACTACTCTTTTTTTTTTTTTTTTGTATTTTTCTGAAGCTGGAAATGGGGAGAGACAGACAGACTCCCGCATGCGCCCGACTGGGATCCACCCGGCACGCCCACCAGGGGGCGACGCTCTGCCCACCAGGGGGCGATGCTCTGCCCCTCTGGGGCGTCGCTCTGCCGAGACCAGAGCCACTCTAGCACCTGGGGCAGAGGCCAAGGAGCCATCCCCAGCACCTGGGCCATCTTTGCTCCAATGGAGCCTTCGCTGCGGGAGGGGAAGAGAGAGACAGAGAGGAAGGAGGGGGGGTGGAGAAGCAAATGGACGCTTCTCCTATGTGCCCTGGCCGGGAATCGAACCCGGGTCCCCCGCACACCAGGCCGACGCTCTACCGCTGAGCCAACCGGCCAGGGCCAGACTACTCTTGAGGCAGCTATGAGAATTCTACTTATCAGTGCTGAGACCAATTGCCCCGGAGGAAAGACAACCAACATACAAGTTAGTTGTAAGAATCACACAGGCAGTTTATTACTCACAAATCCTTTTGGTGTGCCTCAGTACAGTTTACGGGGGGCCTGTCAGAGTGCTCCTCTCGGTTGTTCTTGGTCAGGCGTGGAGGCAGTCCACGTTCAACGTTGGAGTCCGGCGACTACTGCAGCAGGGGCCCCTTGGCTTTAGTACCTTTTCTGGCCAAGCCTTCTAACAGGTGTCAATCTACAGGATTGTCACCTCAAACCACCTTTTGGGGAGTTCCTGCAGGGAGTCCTTTATATATTAATCTACCGAAATGTCACATCAAGCCACTTTTAAGGTGTTCCTAGGGAAGCGTCTTGTTTATGTTAACCTACAGAGTTATCACATTAAGCCACTTTTTATCTATAGAGAACTTCACACACACACTAACTGGGCCCTGCGTGAAAGGCAGAGTCTGCCTATCATATCTGTACACGCTGGATTAGCTCCTGTCCAGATAGCATAGCCTTATTCACTTGCCTTAATGGTTTTTAATATTATATCCTAATTATTTCTATATATCTTCCATATTTTTCTATATTTCTATATATTTAATTACTGTAACATTATATTACTGTAACATTTTTACACCTTCTGCTCATATGGAAAAGCCACGATCTGGGAAAATGGGCTAAATACCAAGATGATATAAGGAGTAAGAGAGAAAAGTCTTGGATGGGTCCAATTATATAATCATTTCATAAGCTTAATAAGACTTAAAATTAGCCAAGTTTCATCTTCTAACACTTGCTTTGCAATAATCAAATGAAGAATTTGTAAAACTAGGTTCGATTTAATGTAAGTGCATAATGTTAGTCCTACCTCTCCTTCCCTAGATGTTTCCTTTTCTTCTTATTTCTTGCTAGGTATTTGTAATATTTGTCTTTAAACAAGTCACATATTTTAATTTTAAATTTTCTCATCTGCAAAATGGAAACAATAGTTCTCTTACAGAGTTCTTACAGAAATAAGAAATCTCCATGCAAAGTAAGTACTACCCAAATATAATAAAGGAACATTATTAAAAACATCTTTATGAGGGAAAAGCGGTATGCATACTGCACTCATGCCACTTTCACAAAAGCAATTAATTAGTATTCTTCAATTTAAACAGTTCAAGTGATTATAGCTGTGCATCTTATTAAATTAGTGATTTTCAACTGGTGTGCTGTAAGAATTTTTAAAACATGCAATACCTGAATATTTAGTCATGAGCCTGACCAAGATCTTTTCCCTTAGATTGTCAAATAAAAAACTGACAACAGCCGACACCACAATAACTGTCCAGTGTGAATGAATCAAAATTATAACTTTTTTTTTTAGTCAGAGCAGCAAAAAATATATTTTTGGTGTGCCATAGAATATTTCTTTTTAATATATTATTAAGTGAGAGGTGGGGAGGCAGAAAGACAGACTCCCACATGCTGCCCGACTGGGATCCACCTGGCAAGCCCACTAGGGGGAGATGCTCTGCCTATCTGGGGCCCATTGCTCCACTGCTCAGCAACCAAGCTATTTTAGCACCTGAGGCCAGGCCATGCTGCCAGCCTCAGTGCTCAGGGCCAACTTGCTCAAATGAGCCATGGCTGCAGGAGGTGTGAGGTGTGGGTTAGGGGGGAGAGAGAGAGAGAAAGAAGAAGGGGGAGGGGTGGAGAAGCAGATAGTCACTTCTCCAGTGTGCCCTGTCTGGGAATCGAACCCAGGACTTCCACATGCTGGGCTTATGCTTTATTGCTGAGCTAACCGGCCAGGGACAATGTGCCACAGAATTTTAGTAATTAGTGTGTATGTGCCATGAGATGAAAAAGATTGAAGATCGCTGCATTAAATTTTACCCCTCTGATATATGCAGATGGTCAAAACAACTCTGCTTACAGGACAAGGAACCATTCTACAGTGGGCCTATGCTTCTGTCTGCCCAGTATCACTCTAAGTAACCATTCTCCACTGGAACCTACCCCTAACCTCTAGCTCCAGTGTTGAAAAGTGATGCAAGAAAGGCTGGCTAGCATTCTTCATCCCTCTGATTTATTTACGGATAGGGATCTGGACCATGTGAGATCAATCTTAGGATTCTTCTGAGCTGTTGCTGGAACTATCAGGCAAAAGACTTTCCTTTCCCTTACAAGTACCAGCTGTCAGAACCAAAAACCTGGAGCTACTTCCGGCCATCTCTGATACCATAAATAAAGGGACCTACAGGGCCTCAATGAGACAGAGACTGAGAGATACAGGGACCGCGGCCGAGAGATAGGGTGACCAACTTATCCTAGTTTGCCTGGGCATTCCTGGTTTTAGCATTGAAAGATCTATTCCCAGGACCCACCCACAGATCTGGGCAAAACAGGGATGGCTGGTCTCCTCATAGAGAGGTGAACTGTCAAGAAAGCATCCTGAATATACTGTTCTAGCTTTTGAGCCAAATAGCCCATCCTCGAACATCTTAATTCTGTGACTCAGTATGTTCTGGTGTCTGTTTAAGTAACGTTGAATTGCATTTTTGTCACTTGCAACTTAAACTGCCATAACACATTCCCAAAGAATGTGCACATAAAATTAAACTCAAAGTTTAAAAAGCAAAATAAATCAAAGTAGAAAATACACTATTTTTAGAATTGAAAAAATGTGGAAATGTGATCATGTGGTCACTTCTGAGGTTGAGATCATTTCTTTGACAAAGGCGCTCTGAAAAATAATGTATACAAAATGGAAAAAGGAAAAGAAGCTAATAAAGATAGTCTTATGCAAGAAAAACATCATGGCATGAGAAAGGTCATAGTAATGCATGAGCAAAAATTCAAAAGGATAAGCATGCAGCGAGAGGAAAAAAAACATCAGCTGAAGCCAAATCCTAGCAGCTCTGCCTTTTCATTATAGATGAAGAGGCCAGTTTAGTTACTGGAACCAACGAAAAAACTATCAGCTTCTGCAGAAGCTAAATAACTTTACAAACTTGAGGCAAAATCTAAATGGCCTCTGACATGGCCCTGGGATAGGTAGGCAGAAAAAAAAAAAGCTAGAGGAATAACCAGAAAAGCTAGAGAAAATGGGCTTTTCTTAAGGTGACATGGTAGCAATGATTACTAAGATCTGGGGAGTTAGAAAATATAAGTGTGTACCAGAATTCCAGGAGGCACTATGGCAGAGCCAGATAGAGGGAGTCAAAGAAATCTGTGCTCCAGGACAGTTACCTTTGCAAATATGACCAGAGAAAAAGGTCTAGACAAGATGTCTAAGATGTGAGACTGGGGCTCCCAAGGAACTTTTTCTGGCCTCATCATTTCTATTTCTAATCAAGTATGAGAAAAGCCCAAGGGTTGAAAACGAAGGGGGAAGTCATTTTTTCAATAGGAAGACGACAATAAAAGGAGTAATGCGAAGAGGTACGATTTAGTGCTACCTCTATGAATATTCTTTCTATTGAGTTCCACCAATTTTAAACCACTTTCACTTTTTTCCCTGATATCTTATCATAGGATACTGATCATTTTCTTAGCCATATTACTCCTGTGGGTGTTTGGGGTAGCCAGATTTGCCTGTGCAGGGTCTCTCTCACACAGACGCTTTAATTTAGAATGTTTAGGAGAAAGAGAGAAGGAAACCTTGCGAAAGGGAAGGCACTGCCCTTCCTTTCTCGCATTTGCAAAAAAGGATGTGTATGCTGTATTTACTGACGAACTTTACCCTTAAAGCATGATACTGAAAATAGAAAGAACTGTTATGGTTAATGCTTGTCTGGCAATAAAGCAGAATCACACAGCAAGTCATAAATCACAAAGAAAGCTGGAGCATAAAAGCATGCTTTTCTATTGTGAATTTCACATTCCTTTGAAGATGAAGTAGCCAACAACAGGGCTAGAGCACCTGACGATTTGTTTTCATTAATCACTAGTAATTCAAGAAGGCCCCACCCAACCACAAGCAGGATATTCTTTTGCTGTCTCCCTGAACCAGGATGACACCCAGAGTCTAAAAAAGGAAGGAGGCAGAGCTACAGGAAATGTCACATTATCCTGAGAAGCCTGCCTTGCAGAATCAGACCCCGCAGCGCACTAACAGGCTCACCTGCCTACACCCAGAAGTGCTTTCTCGGCAGAGCTCTCAGCCTGATTCCAATAAAGGAAGTAGAATGGGTTTGTCTGAGCTAATGGGCACCTCGGAGTCTACACTTCCCGGCATTTTTCACCTTTCTAAAAATCCCCGATAGATATCCTCGTGTTGGGTATTTACGTTGTTTTGGGCATTGTGCATTCTGCAGAGAAAAGCACGTGTAAGACACAAAAGTGGGCTTTCTACCTGAGTCCTCAATTTTGTAGCTGGGAGAAATGATTTTCCAAGAGGTTATCTGATTTACATTGAGTCACATTGTCGCTGTGACGGGGGCAGAAGCCACAGTGCCACACCGAAGACTTATAGCAAAAACAGCTTTCTCTCCTCGCCTTGCTACATATCATTCTTGGTCTCCCAACTTGTCTATTTGATTAGGGCTGGGAAAGGAAAAGGGGGCCAAGGGAAAAAGGGGTGGGGAACATTTCTTTTCCTTTGATTTTCTTACACTGATTGGACACTGATAAGACTGACCGTCCTTCTGCCATAAGTAACCACAGACATTTAATACAAATCAAAATCTATGTTTTTCTTTTCTTAAAAAGTAACAGTTCGGGCTTTTGTTCAGTTATGAAATGCCTTTATCTCGGTGTGATATCTAAGGCATCCCATGGCTTGAATCAAACTTTTGTAAATCTAAAGGTGATAGTGAAAATAGAAAGGGAATAAATATTTGATTATGAAAATCAGCTTCTACCTAACAGTGTCAGATTATATGTCCATGATGGGGATAACTGATAAAAGGTGAAAAGATGGTGGTTATAGGGAGACAGCGTGTGTGTGTGTGTGTGTGTGTGTGTGTGTGTGTGTGTGTGTGTAAAGAAAACTTACAGGAGAAGAGCCAGCCCTTTCCCCAGGCCAGTCATCCTGGGTTTCAGAGCCCAAACACAGTATTTTCCAGAGAACGCTAGCATGTTTCACACCCAGCAGGCCCTGCCCTGCAGCCTGAGCGCACCTACCCTGTTTCCAACTTGGCAGGCCCACAATGACAAGAACAATGACCGCTTTTCTCTTGCCATAAGAATGCTGTGTAGTTCATCAGAGATCCATTTTGTATTTTTTTCATTGAGTCCAAAGCATGCTGTTTCCTTTGGGAGAAATCCTATCTTGTTTTATATGGTTTTAAAAACAGTTGATCTGCTCCATTAGTAAAGGTAGAAACGTTTTCATGAAAAAGAAAAACACTTCTTTTAGAATCTCATTATTTATCTGAAGTTAAAAAAAAACTACTTTTTTTTTTTAAGTAGGGTACATGCATGAGTCCACATAGTTCTCAGTTGGCTGGGTCTTAGGGAGACACCTGTAGAAAGCCTTATACTTTGCCACTCATTCATTCAGGCACTCATGTAATTTATGTTTACTATGCGTTCTAAGCATTGAGGGTATAGCAGTTAACAAAATAGAAAATGACCAGGCTTCCTGGAGTTAAGGCAGAGGAAGCTAAGAACAAACCCATGTAAATAAGTTAGTATGATAATTCTAAATGGTGATAAACTCTTTGGAAAAAAAAACAGGGTGTGGTGGTCAGCTCAGGTGACACCTGGCTGATAAGATGCCTGTGCAGGTCTAGGGATGTAGGCAGGAGAATGGCCAAGGCGAAGGCCCTGTGGTAAGAGCAAGTTTGACAAATTTGAGAGAAAGAAAGAACTCCAGAGGGGATTGAGAACAATAATAGCTATTGTGGTAAAGATTTTGTGAGATGATAAATGCAAAAGAACATGATGAACTGCAAAGCAATACTACTGAAAAGTATTCTTTGGCTGTGCTAGAATATTGCATTATCACATAAAAAAATCCTTCTGTATTTAGAAAGGATTAGAGTGAGAATCCTGTTTCAGTTTTCATCTTCTACCCAAACGAAAGCCCTATTAAAGTATGGCACATTGCCAGCATGTAAAATATGAAATCTCACATACCTGGAATTCTATTGAGTGTCACCCAGAAATGTTCATCAGGACTGAAAGTGTCTTTGGACCACTGGAGTAAATCAACAGCCCGTGGGTCGTGGAGAACAAAGTTGGAAAATTCTCTTGACAGGGCAACATAGGCAGAGCCAAAGTAAATAGTGAGATTATGGGGAGGAGGAGGTTTCAGAGCTCTGGTTCTTATCACGAAGGAAAGCTCTCTGTCCAGGTGTTCTCGGTGGACATATTTAGTCCGGCCAATAGCGTGAGCTGGAGGCAGCACCCCTGGGGTAATGTTTTTCCCTTTAAATCCTTTTAGATACTGAACTATTTCCTTGTTGGTTTTCAGGGGGAAATCTTGCCCACAGGTGTTGATGGCATACTTCCATGGGATTGCTGTGGCCACAAGATCTCTGATGCAGTTTAGGTCAGCCTGGAGCCTGGAAATCCCACCATAGACAACTGGCTCCATCTTGGAAGCCAGAAAGGCATTTGGGAAGCAGCTCAGTAATTGCTCTACTGCATCTTTAAATTCAGCTGTTGCCTTTTCATCCACGTGAACGCAGTAGACATTCTGAGGCATGTAAATAGCTCTGAAGAGTCTTGCAAATGTATCAAAATTGTGATGGATGACCATTGTATATGCCAAGGGAAATTCAGCCTCTTCTTTGGATAATGGGGCCGTGATATAGTGGCTCTGGGTCAGGTATTTTTTGCAAGAAGACTTTTCATATATCATGAGTTTGTGTCTCCACAGGAAAGGGGCTTTGCCTCTGATAAAGGACGTGCAAACTTGAGTCAGCATCAAAGTGTCCGAGTTATTCGGCTTCTGGAAGCTTGGCTCTCCCCCAAAACTGAGCACATAGAACACAATAAAAATGATCACACAAGAGACAGAAACTATAAAGAGGTAGCGCATCAATGAAGACATGCCTCAAAGAGGAGGAGATTTCAAAGACAGTGAAAATCTGTAAGCCCTTCCACAAACTTACTTTTTTCTCTGAGTTCTTATTTTGGTACATAATCCAGTAATTTCTACCCTGAAGAAGATGCTGTGAATTTATTCAGCTTCGTGCCGGGAGTCCAGCTGCTGGCTTTGTCCCCATGCTGACATTAGCAACTGACCCCGCCTCGTTCTCTGCCTCTCTCAAACTGCCTTTGTCTAAATCCCAGTAGCAGGTTGCTTAAGCTCAGCCTTGTTCCCTCCCTCTGCCTCCAGGCTTGCGTCTGCGAGCTGTTTCATGAAAACTCTTGGTAACTGCTTTCCTCTGCAGACTTAGTTTCTCAGATCTCTTTTCTTTCGTTTCCTATTGGCCTCCGCACCCTCCCCCACCACACCTCCACTCCCGCCCCTTGTTGTTGCCATTCAGGGATTTAGCACAGGGAAAGCCAAAGTTGAAATGATGTGTTCTGGCAGGCAAACAGTTTTCTGCTAGTCATCCAGCAGGCTACAGCACTCACACCCCTCCTGCTGCTCATGGCAATGATCCATGTAACCTGGTCCCTCCACTCTCCCAGGAGACCCATGGAATATAATGTAGCCTCCACTCTCAAATATGCTGCTGCTTCCATGAGAAAAAAAAAAAATGACTGGGTGACAAGTAAAATAAACCTCATCCACCCTGGCTCCTTTGTAAAGCTTCTCAGCCCCACCCTACCGTGTTCTAAAACAAGAGATTGCAAGAGTTCTAGTCCTAGGGGATCTGAAACGGCAAGGATCCTGGTCCCTGGACTTTGAGATCAGGTGACGGCTCCCCTCTCTTCCTACTTTCAGCATCCACTATAGGGCCTATCATAGAGTGTTGGGGTCCAAAAAACAAGTTGCAAGCTATATCCTCCCAATTTAGATGAGATTTTAAAGCTTCACTGCAAAGAACTTGAATCCTGACCACAAATGAAGTTCAGATTAGGGGAGTACAGAGATATTTAGGACTTACCCACCCAAAGTACATCATCAAATGCTCAGGGAAGTGCTTTACACCTTCCCACTTATCAATCACCTAGGAAATGCATGTTTTCCCCCTATGTGTAAATGATAGTTTTGGGTTAAGGAGTAACCAAGCTCTTGCATGCCAAAGGTCCTCTTCTTCAAACTTTCCCTTTCCTACCAGCTATTTTTATTTTATGGCCATACGATCCCCAATGCTCCTGATCTTTTTCACCAGCTATTTTTAAATGTAGGTAAATATATCTTATTTAAAATTACTCTGAAACACCAGTTCAGCTACTGAATGCCTTCCCATCTCTACTATTTATCTAAACATAACACCTCAGAGCTTCCCCGGCACCCCATGAAGAAATAATGTCCTTTAAACTGCAATTTTTCTCTTTCCGTTTTGCCCTGCTATGGAAGGAATAGAACTGTAGTGGTATGCTGATGCTTTGCTCTCAGTATGGATAGGAAGAGTAATGCTATACCCCAGTATTCAAGGGACAGAGCATTCCCACTGAATGACACATGGCTTCCTGAGGACACTGTAGTATTTCATTCCTCTCACTGTCATTGTTCCCATTGCTCACTCTTCCAGCTTGGACATTGTTTTCCTCTCTGCCTTACTAAATTCTCATTCTTTAAGACTCATCACAAATAAACTCTACATAAGTGCCACCTTCGGATGTGTAGGCAAAAGAAAATGCAGTCATTACATGGGTAAAGCAGATCAATTTCATTCTTAGTGTTTCTATGGAGTAAAGCAAAGGAAATTACTGAAAGTTTGTGATAATGGAAAATTCAGTCCCAAGTTTTTCTTTTTCTAAATACTATCTTTAAATATTTGGTTATTGTATATTTTATTTCAAAACAACAGACAGTAATTTCAAAGCCTGTTGACTTAGGAAGAATGTTAAAATATGTACGGTTTGACCAAGTGTTCAGTATATAGGTACCTAAGTTAATTAGGCCAACCAGGCTGTTTACATTATTATTTCCAACTGGCCAATGACACAGAGGTTCAGTATACACAGGCTTAGGGGACAGGCATTAATAATGTTTCTATATTAAGAAATAGAGACATTAGCTGTTGATTAAATAAGTTTGTAAATATGATATACAGTGTATATATTTGCTCGCTTATAGTTTGCATTGGGTTTGGGGGACAGGCTGTAAGCAGGCAGGGTTGTTATAGCCTAAGGCTTAGTTTTAAGACTAAGCCTTTCCCACCCTAAGTGACTTTGTATCAGAGACTTCCCGGTTTGTGTATTGGATTAAAGGTTTTGATTTCTACACTATAAAAATGGGGCAGAGGAACCCATGCTGGAGGAGAGCAGAGAAAGGGCACGTGGAGGAGAGAAGAAGCAGTCAACATGAAGGAGTGCTGAAGGAGAAGCCAGTTTGTGCAGAGTTTGTGCAGAGAGAAGCAGATGGGGAACAGAGGTGAATAAGGCTGGTGAGGTAGAAACTTTTGATTCTAGGAAACTCAGGTAAGTCAGTGGCTTTGGGAGACCTGAATGGAAAGGGAAGTGTTTTCTCACTGTGTGTATTTCTTGCCTGCCAGGTGCAAGCTAGAATTAAAGCTAATGGCCCACCAGTTCTTGGCTCTGTTGTTTCATTACCAACTGTCCGAATCAAATGCGAACCTGCATCGATTGGCCAGGCGGCTGTGATGGTGGCCGTGGCTACTGGCCTTACACTAGCTAAATTGAGAACTTTCATAATACCTTTGTATTTAATCCATTACTTCAAGTGGCATTGTTTGTGTACTGAAAATATAGCTGTTTTTCCTCTCTGCCCTTTTGGCTGTCTTTAGGCCAACCTTCCCTACTCTTGGGTTTTATTTTTAAGAAATCCCATTGGGAGAACTTTTCTAAAAACCCCTGTTGCAATAGAGCAAGGCTGTTGCCTGTTACCTTTCCTTCCTCATAAGCATCTGACCTGCTTATCCAGAACAGATACCATGCATTTATTTTTTTTTGTATTTTTCCAAAGTTGGAAACGGGGAGGCAGTCAGA
This sequence comes from Saccopteryx bilineata, assembly GCF_036850765.1. Lineage (NCBI taxonomy): Eukaryota > Metazoa > Chordata > Mammalia > Chiroptera > Emballonuridae > Saccopteryx > Saccopteryx bilineata. The sequence continues at coordinate 195,335,709 of NC_089492.1, read as the reverse complement.
CAGACTCCCGCATGCGCCCAACCGGGATCCACCTGGCATGCCCACCAGGGGGCGATGCTCTGCCCATCTGGGGCGTCGCTCTGCCGCAATCAGAGCCATTCTAGCACCTGAGGCAGAGGCCACAGAGCCATCCTCAGCGCCTGGGCAAACTTTGCTCCAGTGGAGCCTCGGCTGCGGGAGGGGAAGAGAGAGACAGAGAGGAAGGAGAGGGGGAGGGGTGGAGAAGCAGATGGGCGCCTCCCCTGTGTGCCCTGGCCAGGAATCGAACCTGGGACTCCTGCACACCAGGCCGACGCTCTACCACTGAGCCAACCGGCCAGGGCCCCATGCATTTTTTTTATGGAGACTGAACAGCTCAGCCTTCCTGACCTGCCTCCGGCTGCAGACAAAGACAAAGTTGATTCTTGTAGCCTTAGTAACCATGTCTGTGGCTCACTTTGTAAGCAATTACTCCCAAACTAGCCAATTATTCTGGCTAGACATGTTTATCCTCCCTTAGGGCCACCTTAGAAGCTTCCCCTCTATTCCATTTAGAAGTCTTTATTTTTTACACATTTAAAAATATTTTTCCAGTTGTGATACTATCTAGAGCACAGCTCCCAAATGAAGAGGGTATCCTTTCTTTGAAATGATAGGAGACTCAGAATCTCTGAAGTAAAGAGATAATCAAAGGGAGAAAGAATGTCCTTGGACACCTTGGTACGTTAGGCTTTGAGTGGGAAGGGTCAAAGGGAAACTTGCCTGTTGTTGCAAGACCTAGAGAAGAAGGAGATAAAGGGAGCTGTACCACAGAGTTTGCTGCTTGCTAGGCTCTCACATCTGTGATGGAAGTGGCAGGCGGTGGTAAAAGACCTTACCTGGCCTGACCAGGTGGTGGCGCAGTGGATAGAGCGTTGGACTGGGATGCGGAGGATGCAGGATCAAGACCCTGAGGTAGCCAGCTTGAGCGCGGGCTCATCTGGTTTGAGCAAAAGCTCACCAGCTTGGACCCAAGGTCGCTGGCTCGAGCAAGGGGTTTCTCAATCTGCTGAAGGCCCATGGTCAAGGCACATATGAGAAAGCAATCATTGAACAACTAAGGTGTCGCAGTGAAAAACTGATTATTGATGCTTCTCATCTCTCTCTGTTCCTGTCTGTCTGTCCCTGTCTATCCCTCTCCCTGATTCTCTTTCTGTCCCTGTAAAAAAAAAACAACACCTTACCTGCTATGCTGGAAAACTTGGGCTTCATCTTGCTGCCAAAGGAGCACCACCAAGGACTTTAGGTGGAGGGGTGCTCCCAGGCAATGTATGCCAGCTAGAGAAGAAACAGGAGCCAAACAAATCATAGAGGAAAGTATACATCAGCCAATAGACGCATAATGCACACATTCATAATAATAAAAGGATTATACATAAGTACAGCCTCTTAAGCTATGATGTAGAAGTGCTAACTACTCCTCAATAAGAGTATTTCCTAGAAACAATTCCAAGGCTCTCACAGGCATTTAGGTCCGTAGCTACTCACAGAACATCAGCTACTATAGATGGTTAGAGGATTTTCTTAAATAAGTGAAGATAGGAGAAGGATTTAAAGTCCCAGGGTCACTAATGAATTCATGATTGGTAACTAGAGGGAAGTCCAGACTTGTTTTTTCATCTCCTCAACCTTGTCATGTAGAAGTGTGCACAGTATCTTATTTATGCTATATACATACCTGTTTATATGTGCTGAATGAATGAGTGAATGACTGACTAGAGTCCACATCCTCTATGGTTCAAAGGACCATGGGTAAATGCATTCTTAATTAGAATTAAAAACAGAGCAACTGGTATCTTTCATTTTTTTTTTCTTTTTCTTTTTCTTTTTTTTTTTTTTTTTTTTTGTATTTTTCCGAAGCTGGAAACGGGGAGAGACAGTCAGACAGACTCCTGCATGCGCCCAACCAGGATCCACCTGGCATGCCCGCCAGGGGCGATGCTCTGCCCCTCCAGGGCGTCACTCTGTCGCGACCAGAGTCACTCTAGCGCCTGGGGCAGAGGCCAAGGAGCTATCCCCAGCGCCCGGGCCATCTTTGCTCCAATGGAGCCTTGGCTGCGGGAGGGGAAGAGAGAGACAGAGAGGAAGGGGGGTGGGTGGGTGGAGAAGCAAATGGGCGCTTCTCCTATGTGCCCTGGCCGGGAATTGAACCCGGGTCCCCCGCACGCCAGGCTGACACTCTACCACTGAGCCAACCGGCCAGGGCCTGGTATCTTTCATTTTGATAAACAAAACCTTTGACCAGACTAACCATATAGATTACTGTATTTTTCGCTCCGTAATATGCACCTGACCATAAGACACACCTAGGGTTTTAAGAAAAAAAATTATTCTGAACCAAATGGTGTGTTAAAATATTTAATAAAATACTGTATTTTTCACTCCATAAGATGCATGGGCGTTTCCCCCTCCACTTTTAGGGGGGAAAAGTGTGTTTTATGGAGCAAAAAATATGGTACATGAAAAACACCACAACTTTTAATCAAATTTCTGTGGGAACCCTGAAAAATATGTTTCTTCTTTTGTGTCAAGAAAGGGTGGTCCATTACTGTACAGTATTACTCACAGGGAAGGGTGCAAATCACTCTTCTACTTCTGACTGGTTGTGTGATCTAAGATCCCCACTTGTTTCATTTTTTTTAATTTATTGATTTTAGTGAAAGAGAAAATGTGAGTGTGTGAGAAAGAGCAAGCGAGAGAGTGTGTTCCTGTATGTGCCCTGCCTGGGGATCAAACTGGCAACCTTTGCGCTTCAGGACTATGCTCTGCACTTTGTCTTTAAACTGGATGTTCTCTGTGGTCCCTTCTAGCTTAAATAAGCTATAATTCAGTGCATGTGAGGTGAATCCTCTGAGCACAGTGACAGAGTTCAAGTGTGAGTATGGTCCCTGTCCTGTAGGAAATTATATAGGATTTAAAATACACACCACACAAAATATAACCCAGGAAACAGGGAAGACTATGGCTGATCAGAAGTTAGTTATCTACTAAATGTCATGGGAGCTCAGAGGACAAAAATATTCCCTTGGAACTTGAATGGTTAGAAACGGCTTCCAGTGGTTTGATTCTGACCTTTTGAGCATGGAGGAGGCATTCCAGTTGGAGAAGTTATAAATGAGAGCAAGAGCACACACAAAAAGGGAAAGCCATTGGCAAGAAACTTCTAGGAAGAGTGGTGAACCTAGAACTTCTCTTTCATGATAGCTGAGAAAAATATTCAAATCAGTAAACCATCATCTCAAAGGACCCATCAGGGTGACAAGGTAAACTCTAGGAAAGTCAGAACTTTTGTCTCCTCTTTCTATTTTAGCCCAGCAACTAGATAAGGGCCTGGCACACACTGAGTCAGAATTATCTGGGCATTTGAAAAGTGCAATTTTCAGCTATGAGAGAAAAAAAAAAGCAGTGTTGAAACCCTTCTTTCAACATGGGTAAAGCATGTTTACACAATGCTTTCATTTCTATAGTAGAATAGCATGGGCTAGCAGAGCCCTCCCTGATTGTTTTGTTTAAGCTGGTTTCTAGTTATCCAAAGGTTTGGGTTTGCCGTATAAGGAGGGATTTTTCCTCTCTTCTCTTTCAGCACTGGCCACAGAGACCTAACTGTAAATGCACAACAGTGCTGAATTCTAGCCACACCTTCCGGTGCAGCTCACCTTGTTTCATTGCATATACTAATTCAAACTTTATTACACTTTCGTAATTGTTCTGGGACTGGTTTTTCCATTCTCAATTAACTGCTATTCTTTAGTTGGGAAGGAAATTGAGGGACACAGGCTTGAGCAGAAACACTAGATTTAGAATGGTAAGTAATAGCAAAAAGGGCACATAAAGGATGGGCTCTGATAAAGTTTGTTGAAGTAGCATTTAGAGCAGGGGTCTCAAACTCAACTCAGCATGTGGGCCGCAGAGCAAGATCACAGGCGTTTGGCGGGCCGCACTAGGTCTACAAAAGGCAACTGTTACGCAACACTTTTCTCACTGCAGTTGAAAACAAAAAAAAAATCACAAGCACAATCATACATGCAGTTTATTCAGTGTCACAAAACGACCAGAAACTGTAGTTCGCACCACAACTGCTGTTAACTAAGCTAATATCTAGCTAGGATGCTAGAGAAATGAAAAATACAAGTAGGCCCCTAGGCTTACTTAATTTTATCCAAAATATTTTGAACTTCATGGATTAGTCTGCGGGCCACACAAAATTGTTTGGCTGGCCGCATGCGGCCCACGGGCCGCGAGTTTGAGACCCCTGATTTAGAGCCTAAGTTATATTTGCAGAAAAGGTAGGTAAATGAGGTGAGGTTGTACTGATTCTTGGGCTCACTGATGGCTGGTTTTTGAAAGGTCATTCCTGTGTGGTTTGCTCAGGGAGTCATTCTTAATTATAAAATATCAGGATTAATTTTTTGTCCCCTTTGAACTAAGAATAATTCACCAGAATGGAGAGAATGGTGACCCTCTGGTTCACTTGGGACAGCTAAGTAATTCTGTTCTGGTTGGCCAGGTAGTTTGTAAATGAAGTCTTTTCAAATATTTTTTTTAAATGATGATGATCATGATATTGAAGAGGAAAAGAAAGTAGTCATTTCCAAGCACATCTTTAACTACAATGACAGTTCTCCCATAACTTAGAGCCCTCCAGTGGGGTCCACTGGGGAAAATCTACCTTCTCCTGGGGCCCAATCATTTTACTTTCTATACACATTCATCTCATTAGCAACAGAAGAAGTTGTTGAATAGAACAGATTATGAAACCCAAAGCATTATTTCAAATTCTCATCTTAGAGAAAAGGAAGAAGTTTAATATGTAGAATTTTAAAGGCCTAGGCAGCAGGTCCTGAAGGTGGTCATGCTAGATCATATCATGGTAATGTGAGCTGACGTTATCTGCACCTGATTTTGATGTAGCAAAGGGATCATAGAAACACTTCCTGGATGCTAAAAGATGTTAAGCAAATACTTGCAAAAGACAATATACACAGATTCAAATTAAAGCATGCACAAAAAGGGAGCATAATGTGGCAGTTAGAAAAATGAAGAGCCTGAAATTTAGGGGCTTAGAAAATGAAAAATAAATTACTCAAAATAAGTCACATCCAATGAACATTTCAAGATGAAACTTGCCACTAAATTTACATGTGGAAGTTAATTGCTTAACCCTAGCGGAATAACTGACTCAACTGTTTTACCAAAACATTTGTTTTCAAAAGTATTCAGCCAAACCAAGGGTGTCTATGGCTGGAGATAACGATAGTTTAGATTAAAAATTTGCAAACTTCTGTTTAACATCACCAGAAGGGGTTGTTAGAAATACAGGTTACAGACCCTGATCCCAATAGGTCAGTAAGTTTCAGATAGAACTTAATAATTTGCTTTATTTTATTTATTTATTTATTTATTTATTTATTTATTTATTTATTCATTTATTTATTTATTTAGTGAGCAAGAGAGAGAGAGAGAGAGAGAGACAGGGACAGACAGACAGGAAGGGAGAGAGATGAGAAGCATCAACTCATAGTTGCAGCACCTTAGTTTTTCCTTGATTGCTTCTCATATGTGCCTTGACCAGGGAGGCTCCAGCAGAGCCAGTAACCCCTTGCTCAAGCCAGCAACCTTGGGCTGAAGACAGTAACCTTTGGGCTCAAGCCAGTGACCACGGGGTAATATCTGTGATCCCATGCTCAAGCCAGAGACCTCACACGCAAACTGGCGACCTTGTGGTTTTGAATCTGGGTCCTCAGTGTCCCAGGCTGATACTGTATCCACAGCACCACCACCTGCTCAAGCAATAATGTGCTTTACTAACAAGGTATTGTGACCAAAGTTTGAGAACCAATGGATCAGAAACCAAAATTCTTTGACTTTTTTTTCCTCAGTGACGACACCTGATTTATTTTCCTACGACTAGACAGTTTACTGTAAAATAAAACAAAACAAAACAACTAATGTTTTAGGATAAACCACACTGTATAATTTGGAAATGCTTAATGCACCCAAACTCGAATCGTGGGTGATCTGATTCCTTATAAAATTTACTATGGAAAGCAGTCAGTACTCCTAGGAAGAATGAAAGGAAATGAATATACAAAAGGAGCTAGTGCTCTTTTTTTTTTTTTTTAGTACTATTTATTTATTTTTGGAGAGAGGGGAGAGAGAGAGAAAGAGAGAGAAAGTGAGAAAGAGAGGGGAGAAGCAGGAAGCATCTACTCGTAGTAGTTGCTTCTTATATGTGCAAGCCCAGGGATTCAAAATGGTGACCTCAGTGTTCTAGGTCAATGCTTTATCCACTGCACCACCACAGGCCAGGCTAGAGCTAGTGTCCTTATTTGAGAGAATTCGTAACTGCAAGTTGCCCTGCCCCAAATGTGGTCTCTAAATTTTATTTTTATTTACTTATTATTTTTTAAAAAATTTTAAATTCATTTTTGGAGAGAGAGGAGAGAGAGAAGTGGGAAAGAGCAGGAAGCTTCAACTGTCATATGTGCCTCCACCAGGCAAGCCCAGGGTTTTGAACTGGCAACCTCAGCATTCCAGGTTGACACTTTATCCACTGTGCCACAAGAGGTCAAGCCTGCAGTCTCTGATTTACTGCACACAGCAAGCACTCCTGTGCATAATCCCAGTCTTTCACAAAATGTGTAATAGGATTATTTACTGGGATGCTGGTCATGTTCTATGTTAGATATGGGTCACATGGTGTATTCATTTATGAAACTGCATCAAGCTGAATACTAATGATATGTGCACTTTTCTATGTTATACAGTGTTTCACCAAAATGAACGAACAAAATTAATGAATAAGTCATGGTCCTCCCAGGAAAACTCTTCCAGGAGTTTCCTTATAAAATTTGCTATGATCAGGAATCCTTCTTGAATAAGTGATATTTGTGGGTATCATGTATGAGCAGATAATCTGCAGGACCATATACCGAAGCCCACATCACTTCAGTAAGCAGACTTGACTGCTAAGGATGTTTCTACTATGGTTTATGATACCAGCCACCCTCAGCCCCGACCCAACAACCACCCCTCCTACCAGTGAGCAATGTCGGGAAGAAAAAGAACCAAGAGGAAACAGAACAGGACATTAACACTTAATTCCAAACCCTCTGTGCTCATCAATACAGAACTGAGCCAGCCCTTAAGGGACCTGTCATCTAGATCAGATCAGGACAGAGGAGGCACTTGCACTAACAATCAGAATGTGTGTTATAACAGGGTACCAAGAAGGATGAATGACAAAGCTGAGAGCTGGCAGTAGGTGCTGTCACCCTGATTTGTCTAATGAGGAAACTGAAACTCAGGTCACTGGTCTCCCAGGGAACCTCCCACCCAGGCCAGGGTCACTTGGCTGACCTGGGACTTGAATGTGAGCAGCTTTACTACAGAAGCCCTGCTCTTAATCACAATGCTGTCCTATGCTGTAAAGCCAGTAGCTACAGCCACCATCACAGCCACCTGACCCGTGCAGGTTCGCATTTGATTCAGACAGATGGTAATGAAACAACAGAGCCAAGAACTGGTGGGTCATCAGCTTTAATCCTAGCTTGCACCTGGCGGGCAAGAAATACACACAGTGAGAAAACACTTCCCTTTCCATTCAGGGCTCCCAAAGCCACTGACTTATCTGAGTTTCCTAGAATCAAAAGTTTCTACCTCACCAGCCTTATTCACCTCTGTTCCCCATCTCCTTCTCTCTACACAAACTCTGCACAAACTGGCTTCTCCCTCAGCACTCTGCCATCTTGGCTATTTCTCTCCCCCACGTGGCCTTTCTCTTCTCTCTCGTCTAATGCTAATTTCAGAAACCGAGAGAGAGCAAGCTCCCGGTCTGCCCCACTTTATGATGTAGAAATCAAAACCTTTAATCCAATATACAAACAAGAAAGTCTCTGATACAAAGTCACTTATCTGAGGCCTAATGGGATTCCTCATGAGAGTGCACCACCCCCTATCAAGCAATAGTCAAGGGTGTGGGAGAAAGCTTAGTTTTAAAACTAAGCCTTAAGGCTATAACAACCCTGCTTGCTTACAGCCTGTCCCCCACACCCAATGCAAACTATAAGCAAGCAAAGATATATATCATATTTACAAACTTATTTGACCAACATATGCCCTTTCAGGCAGGCCCAGGAATGTGGTGGTCTCAGCACCTGGAACTGCTTCATAGAGAGATAGTGAGAAATCAGGAGAGCTGTGTTGACTTTCAGTAAGACATATTCCTTCCTTCCTTCCTTCCTTCCTTCCTTCCTTCCTTCCTTCCTTCCTTCCTTCCTTCCTTCCTTCCTTCCTTCCTTCCTTCCTTCCTTCCTCTTTCTTTCTTTCTTTCTTTCTTTCTTTCTTTCTTTCTTTCTTTCTTTCTTTCTTTCTCTCTCTTTTCTTTCCCTCCCTTCCTTCCTTCCTTCCTTCCTTCCTTCCTTCCTTCCTTCCTTCCTTCCTTCCTTCCTTCCTTCCTTCCTTCTTTCCTTCCTTCCTTTCTTCCTTTCTTTTTCATCCAATCCAGTGTGTGTTGAAAAAGCACCTAAACCTGAAAAAAAAACTGTGACATCCCTTTTCCTTTCCTTCCAACATCTTTTCTTTATTGGTCAGAAAACTAACTGAACACATTTTTTCCTTCCCATTCATAGTGTGATTGACTTCCAACTATCATCTCTCCAAACCCAACTGCATGTGATCACATTTTGGTATGGTCTGACCAGTTGTCACAAGCAGGAGGCGTGATCCAGGGACTACCTGGCCCAGGCACCAGAAGGCCTGGCCCTTGAACTAATTAACCAGGCACCTAGTAATAATCTCTAGAGATAGAGTTATCCTATCTCTTTCTTTCTGCAGAGATTAACTCACCAAGAGCAAAGTACTTCTTCTGTTCTGACTCAGGATTCCAGTTGCTCAGCCTCCACCCTCATACTCTCAGCTTTTTGTAATTCTCAGAACACCTGTTCTTCTGATCACTTTTGCTAAGTTTGTTTTTAGGATGTGCTTTCTTGTGAAGACTAGGTCTGAGACTATGGAGATGACTGATATATGGAGAGTTGGCTACATTATTACAAGAATTCCATAAGAATTGGTTACCTGTTTTACAATAACATACCACCAAAAAAAGTTCAAAAGTTGAGTTGAATAGCTTCCATTTGGCCCTTTAGATCCATTCCCCATCTGCTTCCCTTGCAGGAGAGCTGACCTATATAAATGTATCATTGGACTCTGGCTCTGGTTGGATTTGTTAGTGAAGGGGGAGAAAGAGGGATCAAGGCATTTACTTCCTGGCTCCTTTCTTGCCATGTACAACAGGATTGCTGTCTCCTTTCACTGCAGTTGTTTCCAAAGGGGCTCATCCACAGTCTTTTTTATAAGCCCTTCTTGATTAGCCTAATTTGGACACACTTCAGGGGTCGGGAACCTATGGCTCATGTGCCAGATGTAGCTCTTTTGATGACTGCATCTGGCTCGCAGACAAATCTTTAATAAAAATAATAATAACGTTAAAAATATAAAACGTTCTCATGTATTACAATCCATTCATTTCCTACCGCTCATGTTCATGGTTGTGGATGGCTGGAGCCAATCACAGCTGTCCTCCGGGACAACACCAAATTTTTATTGTATAATGCTTAATGTACACGGGTCGTTGTATGGCTCTCACAGAATTACATTTTAAAATATGTGAAGCCTGACCTGGTGTTGGCGCAGTAGATAGAGCGTCGGACTGGGATGCGGAAGGACCCAGGTTCGAGACCCCGAGGTCGCCAGCTGGAGTGAGGGCTCATCTGGTTTGAGCGAGGCTCACCAGCTTGGACCCAAGGTTGCTGGCTCCAGCAAGGGGTCGCTCGGTCTGCTGAAGGCCCGCAGTCAAGGCACATGTGAGAAAGCAATCAATGAACAACTAAGGTGTTGCAACACGCAATGAAAAACTAATGATTGATGCTTCTCATCTCTCTCCGTTCCTGTCTGTCTGTCCCTGTCTATCCCTCTCTCTGACTCACTCTCTGTCTCTGTAAAAAAATAAATAAATAAAATTAAAAATATGTGGCATTCATGGCTCTCTCAGCCAAAAATGTTCCCGATCCCTGCACTATCTGTATCCTTGTTGGGGCCCTACTGATACAATAATAACGGACAACACTGAGATAATACTTATCAGGTACCAGGTATTTGGTCAACAGTTCATGTAGATTACCATTTCATGCTTACAACAATCCTGCAAAGTAATAGGCACAATTATTATCCCTATTTTACAGATAAGCAAGGGAGACTTCACTACCCAAGGTCATGAACTCAGGCAGCCTAGGAGCAGGACTTTGAACTAAGTATATTTATATACTTAACTGCCTCCTAATACAAATAGATTTATAAAGGTATCAGAATTTGTCCAGAGCTTCTTTCTCCCCAGGGACCAAGCTGTTGAGAAGTAGATCTGCATGTCTTGGGTCCATGTCTTTAGCTAAGCATCATGGGAAGAACTCGTTATACAGTGGGACTTAGAAAATAAGTGAATGCACTGAGGTTAAGGGGAGCCAGTTTCCTCACTGCTGGAGGAGGTAGAGGGAACAAGCACCGTGTTGTTGGAGAACTGGAGATGGTGTGAAATTGTGGTTTTCATAAAATATAGATGGCTATGCATGAGTGAATGTGTAAGATTAAACAATATGTGAGTTGGTATATGTTTGAGATGCATGTGTGAGGGTGTGTCATTGTGTATGCAGACATTATGTATACACATACAAATTTTTCTTTCTAGCTCTGATGCCTGAAAGGTCATAGGAGTAATAATACCCTTGAATACCCAGACCTTGGTTTCTAAATATTATTCTCTACTAAATGGAACAAAGGATTTCTTAAAGAAAATGATTGACTCCCAGCCCAGGACAGGTTAAGTACAAGATTAACAGAAAACCTCCTATGCCAGAAAGTAAGGAGTACTCAAAGAATAATGGAGGCAATTGAAAAGACACAGGAGTCAGCTTAAAGGGCACCCCACCAGCCAGGTCTGGAACATTTGAGCAGCTAAATAAGTATAAATAGTAATGGATTGTGATCCATTGAGTAAAATGGGAATCCACATCCATAGAGATAAATATAAATAAACAAAACAAGAAAAGAAGTAAGCACCTGGGAGAAGAGAAGGCTCTACCTTAGAGAGCCTTCTGTGTTAACTAACAAACGCAGAGGAATGGAGTTAGAAAAAAAATCACAATTTGGCAATCACACAGTGATAATTAGGTCAGTGGATGGTAGAACTGGAGAGTGAACATTTGATGAAGAACAGGATATGTAATGATCTCAAACTATCTCCCCACAAAATATTGGTAATTACAAAATGCAAATTTGTCAGGTACCATTTAAGCTAATTAACAAAAGTCAACATCACCACTATTGGGACAAATCAATATGATGTGCTTCTACACCATTATTTCTCTGGCATCTTTGCCTAAAAGGCATAACTTGAATCTGATCATGAGGAAACATCAGATCACTCTTCAAAAACTATGAGACTTTGAAAGGCACAAATAGACTGAGATATTGTTCCAAATTAGAGGAGACTAAAGAGATATGGCATCTGAGTATAGCTTGAGATCGTTAATGAGATCCTAATTTTATGAAAGACATTAATTAGTACAACCGTTGATACTAAAGTAGGGGGTGTGGACTGAAGAGAAATGCTGTGTCACTTGATGATTGTACTATGATTATTTTAAAAAGTATTTCTGTTGCTGGTCTTAGGAAATATACTGTGAATAGTAAAGAGTAATTGGAAAATGGTTTAGGAGAAATATAGACATGAGAGAGACAGGAAGAAGATAAAGTAAATGTGGGAAAATGTTATGGGTTGGGAAATGTGGGCAAAGGGTATAGGAGAGCTCTTTATACATTTCTTATAAGTGTAGTAATTTTGAAATTTCTTTAAAATAGAATGTTGAAAACTCATTAAGATCTTTAAACATTTTTAAGATAGTCAAAGAGTAATGCTTTTATTAAATATGTTGCTTCAGTCACAGGAACTTCTGAAAAGAAGCACGGTAGATTAAACTGATCATAATTTAAGGGTCAGGCAAACCTATATTAAGTCATTCTACCTTCTGGGGCCCCGGTTTCCTCATCTATGAATTGGAGATGGTTAACATCTACCTTGCTCATAGGATTTCTGTGAAGCTTAAATAACTTAATCAAATGAAGCATCATGTTAAGTCTGTTCTCTCCTGTTGGTCAAATAAGTTTGTAAATATGATATATATGTTTGCTCGCTGTTGCATCCACCAAGCGTGAGAACAAACGTCAGAGACTTTCAGGGGTTTAGATCTTACTTAATTGGCCAAGTTTAACCTGCGCAGGGACAAACTCTCAAGGTGTCTGGAGACACCATACTCACAAGGGGCTGCAAACGAGAGTCGTGTCTGGCGCTTACAATTAGGTCCTTATATATCCTAAGTGAGCAAGCATTATATAGAAGCAGATGTGGCAGTTAGCTATTTGCTAGGGAGGTCACGCACAGCATAGCAACAGGGGAAGGGTATAGCTCAGTGGAGAATTTCAAACATAAACTTCTGATAAGGGTCTCTGACTCATAGGATGCAGGATGTTCGCCCAACTTTGTGCTAAACTCTTTGTTCTTGGCCTCACAGGGACCTTGTCAGCACTTCCCTGTTCCTGTTTTTCTAAGAGATAGACTCTGGCAGCCACAGCACACTTCCTTGAACCTAACACTCGCTTATAGTTTGCATTGGGTGTGGGGGACAGGCTGTAAGCAGGCCAGGTCGTTATAGCCTAAGGCTAAGCCTTTCCCCACACTCTTGACTGATTGCATGATATGGGGTGGTGCACTCTCATGAGGAATCCCATTATGCCTCAGATAAGTGACTTTGTATCAGAGACTTCCTTGTTTGTATATTGGATTAAAGGTTTTGATTTCATTACTATAAAGTGGGGCAGACCGGGAGCTTGCTCTTTCTTGGTTCCTGCTATCACCATTGCAGGGGCCTTCCTGATCCCTGCTTTTCCCTTGTCTTCTCTTGTAGCTTGCCTGTCTTGGTGAGACACCAATAAACAGAATGGCCCATCATCCTCTAACTCCACCATTTCTTTACCAACTGCCTGAATCCAATGGGAACCTGCATGTGAATGGCCAAGATGGCAGCTCCTGGCCTTACATCTCCCTGAAAAAACACTTGTGTTATAGGATTTCTGCAACAGTGCCAGTATTGGAGCCATCCAGGATGTGGAAGTAGTGCCATTCTATAGAATTAACATAAACCATTCATTAAAATATGATTCTACCTGAAGATAGATGCTGTACTACCCAGATTCATCTTTTCTGTGCCTTTTATGACCAAGTGGAAACATTGCCTCTCTGAGATATTGAAATCTAGTTTTCATTTTGGGATGGTATATTAAAGAAGTACTTTTCAACAGTTTTCTCACCATGGCACATATTGAAAACAATAATTTGTCTGGTACCTATATAAAAAAATGGACAAATCTCTTTCAGCAGAGGTGTCTGTTCAAAGGGTCCTAACTCCTTTGAGCCTTGTGTGCCATACATACAGTTGGGGTCAATATGTAGCCAGTCTGCAGCCATTGCTAGCACTGCAGCATGCACAGCCACAGCTGAGAAGGTCAATAGCGAGTCCAAAGTATAACAAAGAAAGAGCTTCCATTACAGGAAACAGCTGGGGAATTAGCTAAAAGCACTCCATACACTTTGGAAAAAGACAGAGCTCTTTGTAATTCCACTATGAATGAATGTAGATGTGCTGGGCCCTGCAACCTTTAGAACAAGCCCAGGTTTCTATTCTCAGGTCCCATTTATTTATTTATTTTAATTATTTTTATTTATTTATTCATTTTAGAGGAGAGAGAGAGCAAAGGGGGGAGGAGCAGGAAGCCTCAACTCCCATATATGCTTTGACTGGGCAAGCCCAGGGTTTTGAACCGGCAACCTCAGCATTCCAGGTCAAGGCTTTATCCACTGCACCACCACAGATCAGGCCAAGGTCCCATTCTTATCAGTATTGCCTTATCATTGCAATCAACTTCCTTCTCAATCCTGCCTTGTCCTTGAGTACAGTTCCCCTCCTATCTAAATTTTCCCTTGTATGGCTTTGAAACTGGAAAGCAAGAAAAGTGCCTCAAACCCTGTCCCTTGCTGAGCCGTTGCCTGATTCATGAGACTGAAGATGCTGGAGTCTCACAGAGCAGGACTTAGCTCTGTAAAGTCTCAAAAACAGCTGCACACGCTTCAGCATTTGAATGGAAAATTCTACAAGGGTGGCTGATTTACTTTCCATTAAAAAAAAAAGTTCTGATTTTTGTTTTGTTTTGTTTGTTTGTTTTTACAGGGACAGAGAGAGTCAGAGAGAGGGATAGATAGGGACAGACAACAGACAGGAACGAAGAGAGATGAGAAGCATCAATCATCAGTTTTTCGTTGTGACTCCTTAGTTGTTCATTGATTGCTTTCTCATATGTGCCTTGACCACGGGCCTTCAGCAGACCGAGTAACTCCTTGCTAGAGCCAGCGACCTTGGGTCCAAGCTGGTGAGCTTTGCTCAAACCAGATGAGCCTGAGCTCAAGCTGGTGACCTCGGGGTCTCGAACCTGGGTCCTTCTGCATCCCAGTCTGACGCTTTATCCACTGCGCCACCACCTGGTCAGGCTAGTTCTGATTTTTCACCAAAGCTAGACAGAGGTTAGTTAGTATTGCAAAGATGATAGGAATTTGGAGTTCACTCCAAATAAGGACACATTTTTTAATCTTCTGACATAAAAACAAATGATTGCAAAACCCTGTCAGACATTGTCTAAATCTGTCAAGCTCAGTAACACAAAAACTAGAATCTGAAGCAACAAACTGATGTGGATTTAAACAAGCCCCCTCCTACCTTTCTAGATGGTCAAACCTAGCTAGCACAGACCAATTAATGTACATGTGCAAATAGAGGCCACAGACAAGGAGCAAATATTGTGAAATGGAAGGAACAAAAAGTAAAAGCCATAAATATACTAACTAGGACTCTAGCATGAACCTTTTATCTACTGCTAAAGAGCTGGGAGACAATGGCTGTGGACAGAAAAGGGGCTCTGCAATAAATCTCACCAAAAATAACCTCTGAGGGTGATCTCATCATATACTTTAACTGGACAGGTCATGGTAAGTCACATCCCAGACATATAGCATTTTTAGTATAAGATTTATCTTTAGTAAAATGTTCCCTGTCCATTGCTTTTGTGCAGGTAGGTAAACACATCTTTTTTTTTTCCCAAAATTAAATTTTTATTAATTTCTTAATGTAGATAATAACAACTAGATCACCTTTGTGACTTTTGGGGACTTATACAATCACATGATTGTATTTTAAAATTTTTATTAGGGTGCCACTTAGTCAATAAAATTATACAGGTTTCATGTGCACAATTCCACAACACATCATCTATTCACTGCATTGTGTGTTCACCACCCCAAATCTGTTGGGGACCAAAAAACCAACAGAGTTTTTGCAGTTTGGATTTTTGGGCGACAGAGATTTGGGGAATAGGCTGTAAGCGGACAGTCTGCCCAACCCCCCACCTCACTTGTTCTGTGAAGGTGCAAAAGGCTAAGCCCTTCCCCACACCTCCATGTTGGCTGTGATGCTCATCCTACTCCCTATGTTCCCTGGAAAGACTGGAGGCAAGTTTCTTCTCTGTGTAAAGTTAGGATGTTAAGTATGGTGGGGGTGTTCTTGGGTTGCCTTGGAAACATAACACCGGGGAACAAATTTTTTTTCTTCATTTTCTGTTGCATGAGGTTTTAGGACTGTTTCTATATATCTCTGCATTGCTGATTCCAAATCTGAAATCCATTTTTTTTTTTTGTATTTTTCTGAAGCTGGAAACGGGGAGACAGTCAGACAGACTCCTGCATGCGCCCGACGAGGATCCACCCTGCACGCCCACCAGGGGCTGACGCTCTGCCCACCAGGGGGCGATGCTCTGCCCCTCCGGGGCGTCGCTCTGCCGCAACCAGAACCACTCTAGCGCCTGGGACAGAGGCCAAGGAGCCATCCCCAGCGCCCGGGCCATCTTTGCTCCAATGGAGCCTTGGCTGCGGGAGGGGAAGAGAGAGAGAGAGAGAGAGAGAGAGAGAGAGAGAGAGAGAGAGAGAGGAAGGGGGGGTGGAGAAGCAAATGGGTGCTTCTCCTATGTGCCCTGGCTGGGAATCGAACCCGGGTCCCCCACACGCCAGGCCGACGCTCTACCGCTGAGCCAACTGGCCAGGGCCTGAAATCCGTTTTTTAATGTATGCTCTAGTTTTTATGCAATTTTAATTTCTTTTTGTTACGGTTAATGGCATGCATTGGTTTTTAAATTGGAGTTAAAAGGCAACGACTCTTGGACTGAACATAACCACAAGGCAATTAATGTTTTACAAACATCATTTTTACATAATTGTAGTTTTTAAATGTAAAAAATTATTATCTGATAAAAATACCCTCTTATTTTGTTTTAAGATTGAATCATGGCTTCTTCGAGTAGGCGTAAATGTAAGAATAGTCCTGACACCTTCTGTTATATATGTGGCTGTTACACACTTTAACGTCAAAGGCGCAATATTTCATCATTTGTGACACGTGCATGTATTGCCTATTTTCAAGTTCCCCTTGGTGATCAAGACAAGAATTGGGCTCCTCATATTGTGTGTCATAATTGTGAGGAAATGCTTTGTGACTGGACGAAAGGAAAATGCAAAGAAATGCCTTTTGGTATTCCCATAGTTTGGCGTGAACCTAAGGACCACAGCAGTGACTGTTATTTCTGTCTGATCCATACAAAGGGCATCAGCAAGAAAAAATGGCATATGATCGCATATCCTAATATTCCTTCAGCAATACGACCTGTCCCACACTCTAAAACACTCCCAGTTCCAGTTTTCAATGGTTTTATTTCTTCTAAGGACAAAGAAAGTGAACATGGTGATCAAGTGTATTTTGATAAGATGCATGAGGAAATGGTTGTAGAATCTGAAGGGTCTTCTTCTGATGCCAAGCACTCATTAACCCCTCAACAGTTTAGCCAACCCGAATTGAATGACTTAGTAAAAGATTTGGTCCTATCAAAGAAAGCAGCTGAATTATTAGCTTCCAGGCTTCAAGAAAAGAATGTACTTCACCGGTCAGCTAAAGTATTCCATTTCAGGAAGTGAACAAATTTTTGTGGACATTTTTTCCGAAGACAAATACTTTGTTTATTGTCATGATATCAGTAGTCTTCTCAGTCAGCTAGATGTTACTACTTACAGTCCAACAGAATGGCGGCTATTTCTTAACAGCTCTAAACAAAGTCTGAAATCTGTTCTCCTACACAACAGTAATGTTTATGCAGCGGTTCCAATTGGTTATTCAACTCATCTGTGAGAAGATTATAATGACATAAAAATTGTTCTCGACTTTCTGAAGTATGAGGAGCATGACTGGATCATTTGTGTGGATCTTTAAATGGTAAATTTCCTGTTCAGGCAACAGAGAAGTTTCATGAAGTATCCTTGCTTTCTGTGTTTGTGGGACAGCCGAGTTCAGGAGAAACACTGGACACAGAGGATTGGCCGAAACGTGAAGCTCTGAAAGTAGGGATGCAAAATATTGTGAATGAACCTGTAGTTAATCGAGACAGGATCATTTTTCCCCCACTTCACATCAAACTTGGCTTAATGAAGCAGTTTGTTCAGGCTTTGAATAGAGAAAGTGAATGCTTTCACATATTATTTCCGCTTTTCCTGCCTTGTCTTTCAAGAAGATAAAAGCAGGTGTATTCGATGGACCTCAAATTCAAACCCTCATACGTGACGAAGAATTTGCCAGGAAGATGAATAAGGAGAAGAAAGAAGCATGGCAGTCTTTTGTGGCAGTTATAAAGAACTTCCTTGGCAACAAAAAGCAGAAAACTATGAACTTCTGGTTCAAAGGATGCTGTTGGTTTTCCACGACATTGGATGTAACATGAGTGTTAAGATTCACTTCCTGGCCTGACCAGGCAGTGGTGCAGTGGATAGAGCATCGGACTGAGATGTGGAGGACTCAGGTTCGAGACCTCAAGGTCGCCAGCTTGAGCATGGGCTCATCTAACTTGAGCAAAAAGCTCACCAGCTTGGACCCAAGGTCACTGGCTGGAGTAAGGGGTTACTCAGTCTGCCAAAGGCCCATGGTCAAGGCACATATGAGAAATCAATCAATGAACAACTAAGGTGTCGCAACGAAAAACATGATTGATGCTTCTCATCTCTTTCCATACCTGTCTGTCTGTCCCTATCTATAACCTCTCTCTGACTCTCTCTCTGTCCCTGTAAAAAAATAAAATAAATAAAAGGATGAATTAAAAAAAAAAAAAAAGATTCACTTCCTGAACAGTCACCTTGATAAGTTTCCCGAAAATCTTGGAGCTGTTAGAGATGAGCAGACTACTGCTGGAGCATCAAATGAGATTGTCCTCAACAAGTACACAAATGCAAGAGCTACAAATGCAAATTTTTGCCTGTATAGAATCTAAATAAGTTTTGCGCAAATTTTATGATTAAAATAAGTGTTTTAATATGTTCTATTTCAAAATTGTAGACAAATTCTGATGCAATCATATCTTTTAGTGTATTAGTGTATTTACTGCATTATATAAATTATTATATTTTCACAAAGATGATGCCCAAAAAGACATTCTACTTCATTATGTTAAACTAAATGTTAAAAATTTTACAATAATAAGAGGAGAGACCATGTGAAGAACCAGGGTGAGGACAGCCATCTGCAAGCCAAGGGGAGAGGCTTCAGAAGAAACCAACTCTGCCAACGCTCTGATCTTAGACTCCGAGCTTCCAGAATTGTGAGCAAATAAATTTCGGTTGTTAAAGCCACCCAGCCTGTCATGCTATGGCAGCCCCAGCAGACTAATACGTCCCAGAGGAAGGTGAATTAAAATGAAGAAAGATCACTGTGTGAATTGAAAACACATTGGAATACATTCCTCCTTCCCTTGAGGAACAAACCACCTTGGGCATGGAGATGAGTCCCATGGAAGGAAACCAAGATGGCGCCAGAGGATTTCCCTACCTCCTCTTCAGCCCATGGTGACTCAAGTTTTACCTGTGTGATGCACCATTACAATAGAAAACATTCAGTCGAGCTAGCATATTTGGCATCACATAGATGGAAAGTGTTATTTAAATAAATTTAGGGTTTTTTGTGGGTTTTGGGTTTTTTTTATGGGTTTTTGGGTGTTTTTTTGTCATGAATTGGCAGATTGAGCACACCTATCTGTCTTCTCTCCAGTGACTGAAGTCAAGGGGGAGCAGGCTATAAACCTAACAGTGAAATGCCACTGAAGGAGATCGTGAGAGCGGGAAAGGTAGAGCGGGGTCTGGGGCAGAGACCCGAAGAGCACCAGTACTTAATCTATGGGAAGAAGAAAAAGGACTTCCTGTGGAGGACAGGACGGGAAGGAGGAGGACAATTTGGACAGGATGGTACCTGGACATAGCAGGGCAAAGACAACTGGGAAGCGAGGCGTGGTGAGCAGTGCTGCAGCTAATGGGCGGTCACATCAGATAAATCCAGTGGAGAGGCATTCTCTGGACTGAGCAACATGAGTGATGTGGGTGACACGTAGGGTTCCTCAATTCAGCCTGAAAAGAACGTGTAATGTTTGACAGGTGGATGGGAAGAAGGGTGAGGAGGGTGAGGAAGGTGAGCAGGGTGAGGGAGGTGCCAGAAGAGGGCACTAGAGAGTATTCCAGGTAGAGAGAGTACGACCGAAGTCACACGAGTGGGACCCTGAAATGGGTCCAGGAGCTGTCACACTGGCTGGAGATAGTATGCATTGCATATTATTTATTTAATACACCCATTAGCACTTAGTGTTTTGAGTTTACAAATACTAACTCATTTAATGAATTTGATCTTTTGCACAACATGGAACTCTAGGCTGCCAAAAAACTTTTAGCTTCAGTAACAGAGGCAAAGGAACTGGGAAGGATTTAATAACCATCTATGCCAGTTACCTCTTCTTAATACGCCTTTCTATGAAACAGCACCAGTCGTATCCTTCTCAGGGCGTGGTAGAGTAAACATGGAGGAGTTTTCAAGTTCAAGTTTCACATTACTTACAGGACAAGTGACAGAGGGTCTCTTTTTCATTTATGCCCGCACTTTGTGACAATGCACACCACCACGGTATTTTCCAAACCACAGGGTGGAGATCTTTCTCTTCGGGGTGGGTCTTCTCAGGTGTGCATGTCGGTATGGATCTCAAAGTGTTCGCAGTACGATCTCTGCAGCTTGTCTCTTATTTGGACTTGGTGTGTGTTGCCCTTGTTTTCCTGCCTGGTCCTTATTTCTGAGTCACTGGATCCTGTGGTTTTGTCTTTAAAGGGTGTGCCTGGGAGGGGAGGCGGTTCACTTTTCCGGATCTGTCTTTCAAGATCACACTTCTCTTTTGGTCTCTCCCTCCTTGTGTCTGTTTACATCTCTTTTTGACAATGTATCTCTCATTTTCTTTTTCTCTATTTCTCCCTATCTCTACCACACGTTATTTCTCCTCTCTCTCCTTTCCTTTTTTTTTTTTTTTACAAAAATGATTCTGTGTCTTAATAAGTCATAATACAGACCTGTTTGTTTTAGTCAGTCCTAAGAAATTACTTCATATTTCTGCGTTAAACATTTGATTGGCTTAAATGATACATTTTAAATATAGACTGGCCTGACTGTGGTGGCGCAGTGGATAAAGCGTCGACCTGGAATGCTGAGGTCACCTGTTTGAAACCCTGGGCTTGCCCAGTCAAGGCACATATGGGAGTTGATGCTTCCTGCTCCTCCCCTTCTTCTCTCTCCCCCCTTCTCTAAAAAAATGAATAAATAAAATCTTAAAAAAAAAAGAGGTTTAAAAAAAACCCAATGCTAAAAAAAATAAAAATAAAATAGACTGGCATTCAATAACTACAGGAACCCTTAACTAAAAGCTTTAGGGAGAGGGTATTACACTGACAAGGATGTGGCAGAGAAAACATCGCATTCCATTGAGGTGACAACTGGAGCTGTGGCTTCCAGGGCAGAGAGGAGAGTGAGCTTGGCAGGATGAAGGGAGTCTTCCGTGCAAGTGGAAGTCCTGGAGAAATTACACTGGCAAAATCAGGGGGGTGGGAAACATCACTCATTTTCTGCTTCAACTGCTAGAAGAGAAATGATCAGGCATGAACAGGGATCCAAGAAAGGCAAAGAGAGGCCAGAATGGCATTCAGCAGAAAGGGGTTATTGTTAAAAAAAAAAAAAAAAAAATACAGCCAGCCTATGAATGTTAAAGAAGCTGGCTGGGATGTCGATGCTCAGAAGATAGGGTGATTTTGTTGGAGGTTGCAGGAATGGGAGATTAGAATGGATTTGCATGTGAGAAGCTGTTGAGAGAAGCAATCGAGCCCATGGAGAAATTTCTGTGATGAGAGGAGATAGGTAAATAGCCTGGTTTGTCTGACATAAAGTCCAGACAGAACTTGGACAAACTAGGCAGAAATGGCATGGAGAGAAGGCTTTAGCTTGAGAGTGAATCAGGAAGAAGAGTAGACACAGGAGAGCTCTTTTAAAAGCCTAAGGGTCCCTTTAAAGCAAATGAAGCCCAGCTTGGTGATTAATTAGGGGGCCCGTGCATTTCTGTGCTGTAGAAAGTTTGTATCATAAAGTTCTCTCCCACCAGCATGAAAGAGCTTGCCCTTGTGTGGCAACCCCTAGAGGGAAGTTGACAGGAATAACCGAGGACTGTTTGTTACCCTTTTTTGGTTCCTCCCCTGCTTGATCTTTAAACAAACATTAGACACTGTTAATCCCTTCATTCTTCTCCAATCAGTCCCCTCCCTTGACTTTTCATAATGATGCACTTTCAAAATTGCCCTTCAATATTCCTGCTTATCATTCTTTCTCTCTTCCTTTTTTTTTTTTTTTTTAATTTCACACCAAGAAATCCAGTTCATCAAATGTTCAGTGACTGCTTACTATGTGTGAGGCTCTACAGCAGGAGCTGGGAGTATAAAAGGGAATACACCACAGTCCCTGTGCTTTCAAGGAGCTCAAGTTCAAAGCCACCAGGTGGAGAGTACAGTACAATGTAATGAGTGCAGCAGTCAAAGGATACACACAGTCAACAGGCACAGCACAGAGGGTCAGATGACAAGGAGCATGTTTATAGGATGGAGGAGATAACACATCTGCCCACAAGCATGAATGCTGGCAGAGGGACAGCAAGGAGAAAAAAAAAATTTTACAATAAGATGAAAACCTAAAATCTTGCATTGCAAAAAACTGTAGCTTACAGAGAAAAACTAATGTCAGATTTGAGATCAGCACATTAGAATTAGGTAAGAACAAGTGTTTTTGTGGATGCAACAAAAATTTTGTTCCCCAGTGTATAATCAAAGATCTCATTGATTTGCTAATGGCCCACTTTACCCTATAAATAAAGCAAGGTGAGGCTTTGCAAGGGGCCCTTTGTTTCAGCTATCAGCTTTGTAGAGCCCTCCTGAACCCATTCTTTTTAATTCTTTAAGCCTATTTTCTTAATTTCGCACCGTTCCCACTCAGGACCTGGAATTACTAGTTGCACTGGTTTGCGACACAAGTCAAATGTCTTCCCACCACCATTTATGCCCCTTATATCCTCCACTGACCCCCCACCTGCCCATGCCCCTTCCTCCCCCCACCACCATCAATCACTTCACTGTTGTCCATGTCCATGAGTTAGCGTACCTTTAAAATGCCTCTTTATCAGATCCCTAGGAAGCGTGACCACCCTGAGAGAGCATATAATCTTATTGACTATCCTGTAATTCAGTTTTCAACCTTTCTACACTTGAGGATTGGTTACCTAGCTAGCTGTAAACAGAAACATGGAACAGATGAAGTTTTATCTTACTGCACATAACAGTGTAACATGATGCCAGCTGGTGCTTGATTTCTGAGCTCCACATGTGCTACGCATTGAATACTGTGTAAGTTTTTCAAAATGCTTTTAGTCTACAGTGCATGATTTGTAAATGCTCTGCACGGTGCAAAAGGTTGTTTGAATGAACCTTCAAGTTCCAAAGATATCTAAGAGAATCTCAGTAGTATTTTCATGGATGATACAGGCTGATAAGTGGCAATCACCCCAAGTGTAAGCAAATTCGACTAAGATCATTGGGTAATCTTCATACAACATCAGAGTGGTTAACTCTTTCACAAACCCGCACGAATTTTCTGGCACCCCCGTGGTTGAAAACCACTGTTGTAATCCAATTCCTGCCTAGCTTTTTCCTATCTTCATGTAACCTTTCCATTCCTGCCTTAAGTCCAGACACATAAAAGAAATGGTAAACTGTCATTCTCCTGGAGCATCTGAGATCTTGCCTCTCAGAAATTGTCAGTTTTCTCAAATAAATTCTTACAAAAATTTTCTACAGGTTTAAACCTTTCTCATGTTTACAGAATATTGACTAAAGATACATTAGTTGATGTAGTTTTATTAGAAAAATGGCAATTGCAGCCATTTGCTTCATAAAAGCAGGTCTTACAGTTTGCATAAAACCACAGAAAAGGGGTCAGATTATAGTAACTACATGTTAGGAAAGTATCTTGATTACATGGGTTGCTTTATTTACTTTTTTTTTTTTTTTTTTTTAATTAAGTGAGAGGCAGGGAGGCAGACACAGACTACTGCATGTGCCCCAACTGGAATCCACCCATCAAGTCTCCTACAAAGTAATGCCGTTGCTCAGCAACTGAGCTATTTTAGCACCCGAGGCAAGGCCATGGAGCCATCCTCAGTGCCCAGGGCCTACTTGATCAAACTATTTTTTTTAATTTTATTTTTGCATTTCTCCGAAGCTGGAAAGGGGGAGGCAGTCAGACAGACTCCCTCATGAGCCCAACCGGGATCCACCTGGCATGCCCACCAGGGGGCGATGCTCTGCCCCTCTGGGGCATCACTCTGTTGCATCCAGAGGCATCCTAGCACCTGAGGCAGAGGCCACAGAGCCATCCTCAGCACCCGGGCCATCTTTGCTCCAATGGAGCCTCAGCTGCGGGAGGGGAAGAGAGAGACAGAGAGGAAGGAGAGGGGGAGGGGTGGAGAAGCAGATGGGCTCTTCTCCTGTGTGCCCTGGCTGGGAATCGAACCCGGGACTCCTGCACGCCAGGCCGACGCTCTACCACTGAGCCAACCGGCTAGGCCTTGATCAAACTATTTGAGCCATTGCTACATAAGGATCACTTCTCCTGTGTGCCCTGACTGGTAATCAAACCTGGGACTTTCACATGGTGGGCCGACACTCTACTGCTGAGCCAAACGGCCAGGGCGACTTTATTTGTGGTTTTTGTTTTATTCCTTGTAACAGAGATAGAGAGAGAGACAGAGAGAAGGATAGATAAGGACAGACAGCAAGGAAGGGAGAGAAATGAGAAGTATCAATTCTTTGTTGTGGCT
Source organism: Saccopteryx bilineata (assembly GCF_036850765.1). Taxonomy (NCBI): domain Eukaryota; kingdom Metazoa; phylum Chordata; class Mammalia; order Chiroptera; family Emballonuridae; genus Saccopteryx; species Saccopteryx bilineata. The sequence goes on along the minus strand of NC_089492.1, from coordinate 195,311,226 downwards.
TCTTAGTTGTTCATTGCTTGCTTTCTCATATGTGACTTGATGTGGGGCTACAGCAGAGCGAGTGACCCCTTGCTCAAGTCAGTGACCTTGGGCTCAAGCTAGCAACCATGGGGTCATGTCTATGATCCAATGCTCAAGCTGATGAGCCTATGCTCAAGCCGGATGAACCCACACTCAAGCCAGTGACTTCCGGGTTTTGAACCTGGGTGCTCTAAGTCCCAGTCTGATGCTCTAATCCACAGTGCCACCACCTGGTCAGACCACTTTATTTACTTTTTGAATGAAGCTTAGGTAATTGCTTAGAGCAGTGGTTCTCAAAGTGTGTGCCAGGGTGCACTGGTGTGCCTTAGATTTCCAGGTGCTCCTTATGGTATTGCAGAGAAATATGTGCCTGTTGGGGACCAAAAAACCTACAGGGTTTTTGGAGCTTAGATTTTTTTGGGCACAGAGGTATGGGGAATGGGCTATAAGCTGACAGTCTGCCTAACCCCCCACCTCACTTGCCTGATTAGGTTGCAAAAGGCTGTTAAGCTGTGGTGCTGGATTGTTTACACTGCCCCCTCTGTTCCCCGGCAGGGGTCCCCAATCTTTTTACACAGGGGGCCAGTTCACTGTCCCTCAGACCATTGGAGGGCCGTCACATACAGTGCTCCTCTCACTGACCACCAATGAAAGATGTGCCCCTTCCAGAAGTATGGCGGGGGGTCGGATAAATGGCCTCAGGGGGCCGCATGTGGCCCGCGGACCATAGTTTGGGGATGCCTGGACTAAAGGCAAGTTTCTTCCATCCCTTATTTGGTGTAAAGTTAAGATGATATGTATGGTGGGGGTTTTCTGCACTTGGTAAAATTCTTGGGTTGCCTTGGAAACGTGATCAGAGACCACTGATTTGCTAATGACCTCACTTTGCCCGATAAATAAAGCAAGAGGCAGTTTTGGGGCACATTTTGGTCTTGCCAGCAGCAATTACAGGGCCCTCCTGACCCCGTATTTTCTTTTTTTGTGTGTGGTAGAGACAGAGAGAGTCAGAGAGAGGGACAGATAGGGACAGATAGACAGGAAGGGAGAGAGATGAGAAACATCAATTCTTCATTGCAGCTCCTTAGTTGTTTGTTAATTGATTTTCATATGTGCCTTGACCGGGGGGCTACAGCAGACCGAGTGACCCCTTGCTCGAGCCAGCGACCTTGGGCTCAAGCTGGTGAGCCTTGCTCAAACCAGAGGAGCTGGTGCTCAAACTGATGACCTCGGGGTCTCAAACTTGGGTCCTCTACATCCCAGTCTGATGCTCTATCCACACTGCCACTGCCTGGTCAGGTGCGACACCATATTTTCTTCATTTCACATATTTTTTTAATTCCGCACTGTTCCCACTCGGGACCTGGAATAACTAGCTGCACTAGTTCATGGCATATGCCCAGATATAAAAATAAATACAGCTAGGGCTCGACTTACGACCATGATTGGTTCTGACAGACCGGTCGTAACATGATTTGGTCATAAGTTGAGTAGGCTATATGTACAGTACTGTGAAATGATGTTATAAAATTTTTTAAGTCATATTTTATCATAATTTTCTTTCATTATTGTTATATATCATAATTTTCTTTGTTCATTTTATGCCATTTGTATCATCTCTACATCATTTTGTTTCTTATTTTTACATTTGTCAGGTTTAAGTAAAACACTGCATTACTAGTAAAACTGGTTTAATATTTGCAAAGACAATTTCCTCTTGGTAGACATCTTGGGAGGGGTTTGATGAAAAATATCTGAGACACAAAACACAAATTGCTGTACCGAGTGTGGGATAACAGTTGAAATGGTGCACACAGAGATGGTAGTGTTTCCAGAAGCTGGTCCGCACTGTCGTACATCCAGCTGGGCAACGCTTGTGCTCCAGATGCGGAGCAGTCATGGCTAGCAATTGTGGTTGTAAAGTCAAATGGTAGTAATGTTGCATAGGTCGTAAGTCAATCAATATTTGTATGGTTACTCTATTATACCTTTTCATTATGGAAATACTGCTCTTTTTTGTTAACACATCATTATTATATTTATTATTAATATAAATATTATTATTATTTATTATTAACATCATTATATTATTTTTAGATAAATACACCCAAATAAAATGGATAGATTTCTCAAAAGGAAGCGCGATATTAAAGAATTTGATTCTGGAAGTAAGCAAAAGTTAAGTGTAAATAAAATAGGACTTGAAGGATGACGGGTAGAATTTAATTTATAGCATTTTTCATCATTTAACACTGAACAATACGATTGGATTAGAAACCCATTCATGGAAACTTCAAGTGATTTTGGTTTTACATTAACAGAAGAAGAAGAACTGGAAGCTATATCCACTGATTATGAATTGATGATTAAACATAATGAATTGTCTCTTGAAGTCTTTTGGCTTTCTATAAAAGAATATGTGGCAATATCTAAAAAAGCTTTGAACATTTTACTACAATTGTCAACACCCTATTTATGTTAATTAGGATTTTCTACCCTCAACACAATTAAGAGTAAAAAGAGAGGAATTCTTCTCTTTTTACCAGGTATTGACATGGAAATGAGAGTTTGCCTTTCAAATATATGTTCAAACATTGAAGAAATCACTAGGACATATCAGGCTCATGTTTCTCATAAACACAAGAATGAAAAAACTTAACACATTTGCACCAGGACCTGCCGAATTTACTAAATCTTACTAAGAATGTATCTATTTATATAAAAAAGATAACTTTTCTGTCATTTTTTTATTTTTTAACTCCTCTTTTTTACAAATTCTAAAAAGCATAACAAAAAATGTAACATAAAAGTGTTTTTTAATGTCAGAATAAATTTAATTTTGTCATATTTATTTCCTTTAATTACCATAAAAGCATGCTTGAACTTTATTTTTTTCTTTAATATTTGACTTAATTATTATAACATATTTCTCAGAAATTTGTATCTAGTTCACCTACAATTATTTGTAGAATTTTAAATGCGCCAGACGTCAAAAAGTTTGAGAACTTAGAGGATTCAGGAGGTAGAAACTTAAATTAACATTTTGGCCATGCAGTGTGTCCTTCATTCGTTATGTTGAAAAATTTCATCTAATCCTCTAAAAGGTACTTAATCCTCTCGTAAAAAGATATACCAAAGACCAACAAGCACATGAAAAGATGTTCAACATCATTGGTCATTAGAGAAATGCAAATCAAAATCACAGTGAGATATTATTTCAAACCCATTAGAATGGCTTAAGTAAAAAGAAGGTAATAACAAGTGTTGGTGAGGATGAGGTGTAATTGAAACACTCATATACTGCTGGGGAAATGTAAAATGGTACTTTCACTTTGGAAACAAACTTGGCAATTTCTTAAAATGTTAAATACAGAGTTATTATATGAACCAGCAATTTCACTTCTGGGTTCTACTCAGGAGAAATGAAAATTTGCCTACAGAAAGATTGTTTGAGGACTGTACAGAGCAGCATAATTCATAATGGCCAAAAAGTAGAAACAACCCAAATGTCTATCAATGGAAGATTGGGAAGAAAAAAAAATGTTTAAGCATAAAATAGAATAGTAGTCATCCACATAGAGGAGTGTATACTGATGCTACATTGTTGATGAAACTCAAAAATATTACACTAATTGGAAAAAACATATGATTCTAATTATATGAAATGTCTAGAAAGGGCAAATCTATATAAGAAAGTAAAGGTTGAGAGAGAGAAAATGGTGACAGAGTAGGCGGACATTACAATTTCCACTTTCCAGAACCAAAGTGGATTACAACTTAACTTAGGAACAATCATCTTGAAAAACCAACTTTGGACTGAACTAAGAGGAATCTATAGCCAAGCACTACCGAAGAAACCACACTGAGACTGGTGGAAGAGCGGAGACATGGAAAGGGCTGCCTCGCTACCAGGAGTGAGAGGTGGCCCAGAGGGTCTCTCATGGCAGGGTAGGTTGCCTGGAGAGTTGTGAGTCCTCAGCCCCAGGACCGGAGCCCCAGCCTGGAGCCCCAGAGACTAGAGTAGGCTTACTGACAGTATATAGCTTAAAGAAGAGCCAGGTTACTGTTTGCAAGAGGGAGACAGAACTCTCAGACCCAGGCTTTGTCTTAAAGGACCTGCACAGAAAACCTTGTTCACACCCACTTACCCGGGGCTCTGGGAATGGGGAGTGCTGAGAGGACTGGAGTTGTGAGAAGAGAGTGTAGTCTCAGGGGCACAGGGAGAGATTTTGGGGAACAGCCACCCTGACCCCTGTACTGGGTCACTCCCCAAACCTAAAGTGGCCATTTTTCCCGGGAAAAACAGTTCAAGCAAAGGGAAGCAATTGCCCACCCACCAGAGGCTCTCCTGATCCAGTCAGTGCAAAGAGTCACTTAGAAGCAGGGCACGCATCAGGGATACAGGTTTTGAGTGCTGAGGTCTGGGCTACACCTCCCCCCCCAGATGGCTGAGTACCATCTGAAGGGCCCAGCTAAGGCAGTGGCCATGGTGTTCAGCCTGTGCTGTGACAGGAGGCAGAGCTCAGCAGTGTGTCCAATGTGCCTGTAGGGGGTGGGGCCCGGTGGGGGATCCCGTGCCCCTATTGGGAGGCAGAGTCTGGCAAAGCAAGGCATACCCCATGCCCATGGGGGGTGGGCCAGGTGAAGCGGCCCACATGCCCATGGCACAGCCCGAGCTGCAGCCCACAAGCCCATACTTCCAGCAGTGCCGGTGCCTGAGTACCCAAGGATGAGGTGGCAGTAGGGGGCCAGCAGATAGACCACACCTCAGGAATAGAGAGGCCATACACACTGGCCAAGAGTTGATAAAAGCCAGCCTAGGAGTGCAGCTGATATTTACAATGGCATCTGGGCCTAGCAGAGGCAGCCACAAATTGTGGATCACCTGTAGCTCCAGAAGGTTGCTAAGGGCCAGTCATAAGCAGTGACCCCCACTGGTCTGCTCCAGGTTCCTGCCAGGGAGGTCCAGGGCTGTCATATCCGGCAGCCAGATATAAAGAACATCACCTCAGGACCTAACAACCCTAGTTAGAGTGGTATCTTAAGGAAGGGCTCATCATACCTGACCCAGTTAAGGCATAGAAAATGCTGACAGAAATAGAAAAAGAGTAGTAGCAGCAGACAAGTAGCCCACAGTGGATTACAAACAACAGTGGAGGCCAACCTAAAAAGATCTAGAAACAACACAACTGAAAGCTGGAGGCAGACAACACCAACCCTAGACTCAGCTAGCTACACAAACAGCAAATCCAAAGAAGCAATCTATACAGAGCTAAAATGGGAAGACAGAGAAATGGAATCCAAATGAATCAACAAGAAAAATCCCGAGAAAAAAACTGAATGAGATGGAAATAACCAAGATACCAGATGCAGGGTTTAGAATAATGATTGTTAGGATGCTCAAGTATCTTAGAGCAACAATAGACAAACAAAATGAGTACCTAAATAAAGAGATAGCAAGCATCAAAAACAACATTGAAATCATAAAAAGGAATCAGACAGAAATGACAAAAAACAATATCAGAAATAAAGCATACATTAGAAGAAATTAAAAGCAGGCTGGATGAAGCAGAGGATTGAATAAACAATTTAGAGCAGTGATTTTCAACCTTTATTTCTCACACACTCATAAACTAATTACTAAATAAAAAGAGGCCCTGACCTCTTCTTCCTTAGTAACTAATTTATTTGTGCCATGAGATGAAAATGGTTGTATTTAGTCAGGGGCACTAACCTTAGTAATTAGTGTGTGTTTGTGCCATGAAAATAAAAAAGGTTGAGAGGACAAGATAAGTGAAAGCATGGAAGCAGAACAGCAAAAGAAAAGAGTATCAAAAAGTCTGAGGAAACTCTAATAGAACTCTGTGACAACATGAAGAGAAACAAAATCCGCATCATAGGGATTCCTGAAGGAGAAGAGAAAGAACAAGGAATAGAGAATCTGATTGAAGGAATAATAGCCAAAAACTTCCATAAATTGATGAAGAAAAGAGTCATACAAGTTCAAGAAGCACAGAGAATTCCATTAAAGAGGAACCCAAAAACACCTACACTATGACACATCATAATTAAAACACCAAAAATAAGAGATAAAAAAAAAGATTACTAAAAGCTGCAAGAAAAAAGCAGTCAATCACTTACAACGGAGCTCCCATAAGGATGACATCCAACTTTTCAACAGAAACACTTGAAGCCAGAAGGAAATGGCAAGAAATATTCAAAGTAATGCAAAACAAGAGCCTACAACCAAGACTTCTTTATCCAGCAAGGATATCGGTGAAAATTGAAGGAGAAATAAAAAGCTTCTCAGACAAAACAACAACAACAACAAAAAACCCCTCAAGGAATTCATTACAACCAAACCAATGGTGCAAGAAATGTTAAGGGGCCTGCTGTAAACAGAACAAAGGGAAAAGAATTATCTAATAAAGAGGAATGTAGATTTAAAGAATAAAATGTCAATAAACAACTACATATCAATAATAACCTTAAATGTAAATGGATTAAATGCTCAAATAAAAAGACATAGAATAGCTGCATGGATAAGAAAACAGGACCTGTACATGTGCTGTCTACAGGAGACCCACCTCAAAACAAAAGATACACATAGACTGAAAGTAAAGGATGGAAAAAAATATTTCATGAAAATGGAAATGAAAAAAGAGCTGGGGTAGCAATACTTATAGCTGACAAATTAGACTTTAAAACAAAGGCTATAGTAAGGGAAAAAGAAGGTCATTACATAATGATAAAGGGAGCAATCCAACAGCAAGATATAACCATAATAAATATCTATGCACCTAATAAAGGAGCACCTAAATATATAAAGCAGACTTTGATGGATATGAAGGGCGAGATCAACAGCAATACTATAATAGTAGGGGATTTTAATACCCCACTAACATCAATGGATAGATCCTCTAGAAAGAAAATTAACAAAGAAACAGCAGACCTAAAGGACACACTTGATCAACTGAATTTAATAGGTATCTTCAGAACCTTTCACTGTAAAGCAGCAGAATATACATTCTTTTCAAGTGCTTATGGTACACTCTCTAGGATAGACTATATGTTAGGACACAAAATGAGTCTCAATAAATTCAAGAAGATTGAAATCATATCAAGCAGCTTCTCTAATCACAATGGCATGAAACTAGAAATCAACTACAACAGAAAAACTGAATAACATTCAAACACTTGGAAACCAAATAGCATGTTATTAAATAATGAGTAGGTTAACAATGAGATCAAGGATGAAATTAAAAATTTCCTTGAAACAAATAAAAATGAACACACAACAACTCAAAATTTATGAGACACAGCAAAAGCAGTCCTGAGAGGGAAGTCCATAACATTACAGGCATACTTTAAGAAGCAAGAAAAAGCTCAAATAAAAAACTTAACCCTGCATATAAAAGAACTAGAAAAAGAACAGCAAGGAAAGCCCAGAGTAAGTAGAAGAAAGGAAATAATAAAGATCAGAGCAGAAGTAAATGACATAGAAGCTAGAAAAACAATACAGAGTATCAATGATACCAAGATCTGGTTCTTTGAAAAGGTAAACAAGATCAATGAACCTTTAACCAGACTCACCAAGAAAAGAAGAGAGATGACTCAAATAAATAAAATTAGAAATGAGAGTGAAAAAGTAACAACTGATACAGCAGAGATACAAAGGATTGTAAGAAAATACTATGAAGAACTGTATGCCGGCCTGACCTCTGATGGCACATTGGATAAAGTGTCAACCTAGGACACTGAGGTTGCCGGTTCAAATCCCTGGGCTTGCCTGGTCAAGGCACATAGGGGAGTTGATGCTTCCTGATCCTCCCCCCTTCTCTCTCTCTCTCTCTCTCCTCTCTTTCTAGAAATGAATAAATAAAATATAAAAAATATTTAAAAAAAAGAACTGTATGCCAAAAAAATTAGACAACCTAGGTGAAATAGACAAATTCTTTGAAACATATAATCTTTCAAAAATCAATCTGGAAGAATCAGAAAACCTAAACAGACTGATTACAACAAATGAAATTGAAACAGTTATCAAAAACCTCCCAACAAACAAAAGTCCTGGGCCAGATGGCTTCACAGGCAAATTCTACCAAATATTCAAAGAAGAACTAACTTCTATTCTTCTAAGCTATTTCAAAAAATTCAAGAGGAGGGAAGACTTCCGAGCTCCTTTTATGAGGCGTGCATAATCCTCATTTCAAAACCAGGCAAAGACAACAAATACAAAGAAAGAAAACTGTAGGCCAATATCCCTGATAAATTTAGATGCTAAAATTCTCAACAAAATATTAGCCAACTGGATCCAGCAATACATAAAAAAAAAAAATCATAAATCATGATCAAGTGGGACTTATTCTGGGGAGCCAAAGCTGGTACAATATTCTCAAATCAATCAATGTGTTTCATCATATAACAAAAGGAAGAAGAAAAATCACATGATAATTAATATCAATAGATGCAGAAAAAGCATTTGATAAAATCCAGCACTCATTCATGATCAAAACTCTCAGCAAAGTGGGAATACAGAGAACATACCTCAAAATGATAAAGGCCATCTATGACAAACCCACAGCCAACATCATACTCAAGGGGCAAAAATTAAAACCAATCCCCTTAAGATCAGGAACAAGGCATGGGTATACCCTTTCACCACTCTTATTCAGCATAGTTCTGGAAGTCTTAGCCACAGCAATCAGACAAGAAGAAGAAATAAAAGGCATCCAAATTGGAAAAGAAGTAAAACTATCATTATTTGCTGATGATATAATACTGTACATAGAAAACCCTAAAGTCTCAGTCAAGAAACCACGTGACCTGATAAATGAATTCAGCAAGGTGGCAGGATATAAAATTAATATTCAGAAATCAGAGGCATTTTTATATACCAACAATGTACTCTCTGAAAGAGAAATTAAGAAAATAATCCCCTTCACTATTGCAACAAAAAAGATAAAGTACTAGGAGATAAAATTTAACCAAAGAGGTTAAATACTTGTACTCAGAAAATTATAAAACATTGATAAAAAAAATTAAGGAAGATACAAACAAGTGAAAACATGTACTGTGTTCATGGATAAGAAGAATAAACATCATTAAAATGTCTATATTAGCCTGACCTGTGGTGGCGTAGTGGATAAAGCGTCGACCTGGAATGCTGTGGTTGCCAGTTTGAAACCCCAGGCTTGCCTGGTCAAGGCACATATAAGAGTTGATGCTTCCTGCTCCTCCCTCTGTTCTCTCTATCTCTCCCCCCCCTAAAACTGAATAAATTTTAAAAAATGTCTATATTACCCAAAGCAATTTATAAATTCAATGCAATTCCATTAAAATACCAATGATGTACTTCAAAGATATAGAACAAATATTCCAAAAATTTATACGGAACCAAAAAAGAACACAAATAGCCTTAGCAATCTTGAAAAAGAAGAATAAAGTGGGAGATATCACACTTCCGTATTGTCGAGAGCCGATTAACAACTGCTGGCTGACAAGGTCACAGCAGAAGAAGACCCACAACTGCTGGCTGACAAGGTCACAGCAGAAGAAGATCAAAAACTGCTGATTGACAAAGTCACAGCAGAGAAGACCAACGGCTGCGGGTTGACAAAGTCACCCAAAGGAGAGACACAATGATACTTCCCTCTTTGACTTTTTGAATTAATCTGGCCTTATATCCTCCCTTTTCTGGGCGTGTGCTATTATTTGTGGCACAGGGATAATAGTACCGTGCTTTCCCTGTAGATTCGTAGTGATTTCTTTGGAAATGAGACAGAGGGTGTGAGTTCCACAGAAAAGCCGTAAGCCCCTTGAACTGGGCTCATAAACATAAGAGACTGGCTATGATATCCCTCGTAAAGGGTTAAGTTTGTAGGAGAATTTCTTCCTCTTAATCATGTTAGAAAGAATAGATTGTGACTTGTGAATGGGTAGGAGGCAGTGGCTGTGCACAGAGCACCTTTCGGCCTTCACTTAATTCAACATTTTTCCTCCTTAGCCTTTTCATGTGATAGAGTAGAGAAACATTCCTTTCTTCTTGCTTATTTGATCTGCAGATAGTGGTACACTCTGAGAATAGAGTTAGAACTTAACTAGTGTATAAATATAGTAAATAGATAATATTTGACTAGACAATAGAATCTTAGGTAAGGTATAGTAGAATGGCCCATTGTGTGGCCTAGGATGAGAGCGCAGTCGGCAAGAAAAGAATGTTTTGCTAAGAGAATTGTTTTTTGACTGAAGGCAGTTGCTGGGCTTTCTCAGTGAGATGTACTCATGAGATTTATGTACTTTCCAAGATTTTTTGATAATGAGAGGAATGTAGGGGAATCCATAGAAGTAATAACAGTTAATGTCTTCTGAAATTATGTTGCTACTAGGCTATCTTGCAAGTGCACTCTGTATATCTTTGGGTGAAAGCTACTCTTAATGTTATGTCAATTTCCTTATGGGCAAGCCTTTTAGAATCTTGTGAGAAAAAGTAGGACACTGCATTTACCTGAGCAAGCGGTAGTCCTTTGTTAGTCCTTAATGATTTCATCTGCTAATCTCTCTCAGCCCCTTGACTCACAACAGCAGTAAAGTTGAGTTAACTATTAGTACTAATCCTTTAAAAGCTTTTACCAATGTTGTTATCGCTATTCAAGTTATTTTGTAGTTGTACTTTGAATGATTTGCTACCTGGTTTGTAATTTATAGATATAAATTAACTGTTATCTGGAAACATGTAAACATAGTGAAACAGAAGCAATGATTAACACCATGTAATTGTAACTCAGTGTGTGTGTATAAAAAGGGAGCTGTACTAGCATTTGAGAGAGATGCCTGGCAGTAAATGCTAACTAGAGAATAAAGAGAAAGAAAAGAATTCGGCTCTCTCACTCGATTCATGCCGACGCTGTCTCTTCCTGTGGGATCCCTGCTTTCCCCCCAGGGCTGGACCCTGGCACCGTATATCAAGTTATACTACAAGGCCATTGTACTCAAAACAGCTTGGTACTGGCATAAGAACAGGAATATAGATCAATGGAACAGAACTGAGAACCCAGAAATAAACCCACCTTTATGGACAGTTGATATTTGACAAAGGAAGTAAGAACATACAATGGAGTAAAGACAGCTTCTTCAACAAATAGTTTTGGAACAACTGGGCAGCTACCTGCAAAAAAAATGAAACTAGACCACCAACTTACACCATTCATAGACATGAACTCCAAATGGATAAAACACATAAATGTAAGTTGTGAAACCATAATCATCTTGGAAGAAAACATAGGCAGTAAGCTCTCCAACATCTTTCGCAGCAATATATTTGCTGATTTATCTCCATGTGCAAGTGAAATAAAGGACAGGATGAATAAATGGGACTATATCTAACTAGAAAGTTTTTGCACAGCTAAAAACAATATGAACAAAATAAAAGGGCAAATCACACAATGGGAGAACATATTCGAAAATATGTCTGATAAGGGGTTAATAACCAAAATTTATAAAGAACTTGTAAAACTCAGCATCAGGAAGATAAACAATCCAATTAAAAATGGGAAAATAAATGAATAGACACTTCTCCAAAGAGGACATACAGATGGCCAATAGGCAGATGAAAAAATGTTCAACATCACTAATCATTAGAAAATGCAAATTAAAACCACAATAAGATACCACCTCACACCAGTCAGAATGGCACTCATTGACAAAACACACGATAGGTGCTGGCGAAGATGTGAAGAAAAGGGAATCCTTCTGAGCTGCTGGTGGGAATGCAGACTGGTGCAGCCACTGTGGAAAACAGTATGGAGATTCCTCAAAAAATTAGAAATGGAACTTCCCTTGGACCCAGCAATCCAACTTATAGGAATATATCCCAAGGACACCATATCACTGACTGAAAAAAAGAAATGCACCCCCATGTTTATGGCAGCATTGTTCACAATGGCGAAGATCTGGAAACAGCCCAAGTGTCCGTCAGTGGATGAGTGGATTAAAAAGCAGTGGTACATATATACAATGGAATATTATGGGGCTATGAAAAAGATGGAAATACTACCTTTTGCAACAATATGGAGGGACCTGGAAACTATTATGTTGAGAGAAATAAGCCAGGCAGAGAAAGAAAAATATCATATGACCTCACTCATTCAAAGAATCCAAAGAATAATGAGAACTGAGGAACGAAATTGAGACAGAGGAGGGATCAAAGGGACCAGAGGAAAAGAGGACAGAGGGAAAGGGGATGAGAGGATGGGATCAGAGAAGGAAAGAGATTGGTGAAATTATATATACATAACACAGTGGTATAGAGAGCAGGACAGCAAATCCTGGAGGGAAAGGGGGAAGGCATTGGTGGAGGGGGCAAAGGGGGTATCAAGGGGAACATGGCAGTGGGGGAAGAGATATATTGGGTGGGACACTTGAATCTATGTAAACACAATAAATTAAAATCAATAAAATTAAAAAAAAAAGAAAGTAAGGTTTGGATATAGAAATGGAAAGTGGCTATAGATGAACAGAAGGTTTCTTTTGGAGGTAATAAAAATATTCTATATTAGATTGGGACCTTAGTTGCATGACTCTGTAAATATACTAATAGTTATTGAATTGTACACTTGATATGGGTAAATCTGGTGAATTTACAGTGTTTGAATGATATACCTGAATTACCTACCTCACATTTTTGGTATGTAAATAATACTTCAATAAAGCTATTAAGTTAGATGAAAAAGCCACAATTCATCCAGTGCTGGATATTGATGATGATGATGGTGGTTTACATGTCTTCTAGAAAGGCTTTGTAGCACCTAAACTAGAGGCTCAACTGAAAGTAGCTGGTAATTCTGTTGGTCTGTTTTAAGCTGTCAGTGACTTGGACAGTAGAAAACTTCTGGATTTGTATGAAAGCAACATCATATTTATTTTATACTAGCAGCTTAAGGTGAATCCAATTCAATCTGAAGTCAAGCAAATCACAGTGCTGCTTGAGGCTGGAGAAGACATAAAGCTCATGGGACCATCTAGGTCTCTGCATTCTGTCAGTGCCCAGATGCCCAAACAGCAAACCCTAACAAGAAGATAAGGACCATCTGTGAGGTAAAAACAGAGCACCTGGGGCAGGGAGGACAAAGGTCAACTCTGCCTGGGTGGTGGTGTTGGGGTGTTGGGTGGGCTGACCCAACAACTCATAGGGAATGGTATGGTGGGGGGAGGGGGCGGGGAACAGTTTCTTAAAGATAATCAGGATTTCTCCAGGCAAAAAGGGGCCTACAGGGAAATCTGGCATAAAGATCAAGAAGTCTGTTTGGAGGTTAGCAATTTTAAAGAGATTTCAAGTTGAGGTCAAATAAACCAACATTTTCTGGATATAGTCAAATCAAAGCCTCTCGTGGCTAAAATGAGTGGTGAATTTCCTTAACTGTTGACTTTACTTTTCTAGACTGGAACTAAAATGCACAATTTCAATCTTCAAAATGCATAAATGCCATTATAGCAATCAGATGACTAATAACTCTCAGGCCAACACCATTCCCAAAGTGTTTTTTTTTTGTTTGTTTTTTATGAGACAGAGAGAAAAAGAGAGAGAGAAAGAGAGAGAGAGAGAGAGAGGGAGAGAGGGAGAGAGGGAGGGAGAGGAGAAGCATGAACTCATACTAGTTGTGGCGCTTTAGTTGTTCATTGATTGCTTCTTATATGTGCCTTGACAGAGGGTGGGGTGGGAGTGGTGCTCCAGCTGAGCCACTGACCCTTTGCTCAAACCAGAGACCTTAGGCTCCAGCAAACAAGCTTGGGCTTTAAGCTAGCAACTTTTGGGCTCAAGCCAGTGACCATGAGATCATGATGATGAGCCCATGCTCAAGCCAGTGACCTTGGAGTTTGGAACCTGGGACCTCAGCATCCCAGATAGACAGATGTTCTAACCACTGCTCCACCATCAGTCAGGCCCAAAGTGTTTTCTAATGTATTCAGCATAGGTGGCAAAGGAGTTTGCCCTTTAGTTTTATTTATTGATTGACTTTAGAGAGAGAAAGAGAGAGAGAGAGAGAGAGAGAGAGAGAGAGGGAGAGAGAGATATATGTCAATTTGTTGTTTTACTTATTCATGCAGTCATAGGTTGATTCTTGTATGTGCCCTGACCAGGGATCAAACCCACAACCTTGGCATATCAGGACAATGCTCTAACCAACTGAGCTATCAGCCAGGGGAGGATCCTCCCTGCCCTTTAGAAAAGTAGGTAGGGGTGTGGGGCAGGACTCCTGCCCTGTCCACTATGTAAAAGCTGAACTGGAATTTAGAAAGAGGAAAATAAACTTTCTGCAAAGCTGCAGGAGAATTTTCTGCATTTGTAGAAAATACTGTATTAGACGAGCAGAGTGATACTCTTCTTTCCTGTTTATTTGCTTCTCCTTCAACATTGTATTGGAACCACACACAATGATGGGGCTAGGCAATATCTGGTTCACATGATCACATTTGGGGGTGGGGTGGGGGAGGAGGGGCAGAGATGAAGGGTACAGGGGGATCAAGACCTACACAAATAGTTAAGATGCAATGGAGGAGATGCTATTACCCAAGGAGGAGTAAAGTGGGTGGGGACGGCTGGCTGCTTCTGTAGGAGAGGAAAAGGGCAACAAAAGCTTCTCTGAGGAAGTGATTTCTGCTAGTGAATCTTGAGAAATGACTAGTATGAGCAGCAAAAGTAAAGAGTATTCTAGAACAACATAAGCAAGGATGGGGGACCATTTATTTTCAAACCAGTCTACAGTGACAGTGTGTGAAACAATCGACTAGTCACAGAATGCTGCTTCCTAATAAGAGGAAAGAGAAACCAACTACTTAAAACTCTTACACACATCACATTGCTAAGTAAAGCTACAACTGAGGGGTAACCTCTGTAGGCTACATACTTGACTTCTAGCAAAAAATTATCTTTGCCCCTTCAAAACCAAACGTTCATGGAGTTTTTCAAGTTACACACAGAAGTTTTAAAACAACACTAAAACCTCAAAAATCAATGTCTAACAAGTTTGTCTGTTTCTCCTTTGAACATTTCGAAAGTTCCTACAATGCGCCAGGTACAATTTGTATACTCTAATCCTTCTAACAGTCTGACAAGGAGACAGTTTATCGTCAATATATAGTTGCAGAATCAGGCTCAGAGAAATTAGGTGTCTTGCCCAAAGTTACACAGACTGTATATAGCAGGGCCAGGACTTCCTGGTTTTAAATCCCACTAGTGAATGGGAGTGACCATCGGACTCTACAGTGTAAACACATCTTTATATCCTTTGTTCAACATACTGCAAAAGTCTAAAATGCATTCTAATTGATGACCACAGTTGCATAATTGATGACTCCAGTTCAGCTGAGATTAACCCTTATTTTTCATATTCTCCATGACCACTCTGTGACTGCCAAGTTATACTGTTCAATTTCCCCCACTTCCTCTATCCAGCCTCCCCCCCACCACATCTGGTAACCACCAGTCTGATCTCTGTATCCATGAGTCTGTTTCTGTTTTGTGTGTCTGTTTATTTTGCTTTTTAGATTGCACATATAAATGAAATCATATGGTAATTGTCTTTCTTTGTCTGACTTACTTTATTTAGTCCTCAACATCCATCCATGTTGATACAAATGGCAAGATTTCATTATTTTTTATGGCCGAGTAATATTCCATTGTATATATGTACCACCACTTCTTTATCCAATCATCTATTGATGGGCTGCTTCCATATCTACGCTATTGTAAATAATGCTATAATGAACATAGAGATGCATATATCTTTTCAAATTAGTGTTTTGGATTCCAGAAGTAGAATTGTTGGGTGATCAGGTAGTTCTATTTTTAATTTTTTGAGAAACCTCCATACTGTTTTCCATAGTGGCTGAACCAATTTGCAATCCCATCAACAATACACAAGGGTTCCTTTTTCTCCATAACCTCAACAACAAAAAATGTTATTTCTAAATATTAAGTATTAATAATAGCTTCATTAAATTAAATTAATTAATTATATCTTCATTTAATGAACTTGATAATAATATTGAAACAGGGTCACGGCTCATTCCTTAGAAATCCCAGAAGCTTGTATAATTAACAAAGCAAATATGTTCATACATATCATCATTATTATGCAAATAATTTTTGATGATAACATATGTAGACATGTAAGAAGCATACAAACCAACTAACCTACATTTTAGGGGAATTTCTGATTTTGAGAAATTATAATCTTTTTTTAAACTCAGAAAAGTATCAAAATCTCTGATGGTCCTCTTTTTGGCTGACTCATAACTAAGAAATTAAGCTCGTTATTCTACAACTTAAAACAGAAGATACTGAATGTCTAGGTGCCTTGAGTTCTATCAGAGTTTAACTTCCAAGACAACACAGCTATGCATTATCCTCTTGAGGAAAAAGAGCCAGGAAAAATAGTCTAACTTAGCTAGGGCAGGAGAACAAGGAAGCTAAGCACAGAGAATGAGCCCCAGGAAGCCCAGAGAATAAACTCTGACCGTGAAGGCAGGCAGAGAGAGGAATAGCAAAGATCCGCTCATCCACAGTTATACTCCCACCTATTTCTTCTGGACAAGCTACAAAACTCATGCCACTGTTTCCTTGATAATCTATCTATGTAAAAGGTGAAGGTAATAGTAAAACATACCCCGCCCCCCATTCTCTCCCCTGCAAATCTGCCCATATGCCCAGTGACCTTGGAAGCTTTGTGAGCAGGTGTTTGAGGAACATAAATTCCCTCTGGACTTGATATTCCAGCCAAATTCCTGGGTCCCTGAGGATGAGTTCCCAGGACTAGCCTGATTCAGACCTTCTCTTCCCTGCCTCCTACAGTCACTTCTCTCAAGATTTCAGCCCTTGGCACCCAGCTTTGTATTGTTATGTAGAAAGAGGCTAAAGTGATTAGCCAGTCTCAAATCATGACAAAAGGTCATGGCAATATGGGCTCTATAGCCAATGGAAAAGAGACAGGCTCCTCTGTCAAGGGCACAAGGGTGTGTATGTGACACAGAATACTAACAGGGCAGGTCCAGACAGAGGCTGGCTCCACCGGAAGGAAAATGAGAAGTGGAAAGAATCTGACTTCCAGGCTCACGATCGCCAATGTTCTTCCTTTCTCTAATCCTTCCCCTTCAGCACTTTGGAATCCCTCTTTCCTCTCATCTGCAACACAACCTGCTCTCAGGAAAGGCTCATATCTCATCCATTCACATTTTAATATACATTAGAAGTAAACTTCCACAGAATCATATTAGAAATACTTCTTTGTACCAAGTGAGGTGGAAATCACTGGGTCAGTTTTTAAATCTTTAAATTCAAAGAAACACAGACCAATGAAACAAAACCACTGAAAGCCCTTATTACAAGCAGAACCCAGAGAAGCACGCAACCAGTAACTCAGAAGGAAAGTAGTAGTTGCACCTGCAGCCTGTAAAAAAGGGGAGGCGGTCAGACAGACTCCCGCATGCACCCGACCGGGATCCACCCAGCACGCCCACCAGGGGGTGATGCTCTGCCCATCCGGGGCATCGCTCTGTCGCAACCAGAGCCACTCTAGCGCCTGGGGCAGAGGCCAAGGAGCCATCCCCAGCGCCCGGGCCATCTTTTGCTCCAATGGAGCCTTGGCTGTGGGAGGGGAAGAGAGAGACAGAGAGGAAGGAGAGGGGGAGGGGTGGAGAAGCAGATGGGCACCTCTCCTGTGTGCCCTGCCCGGGGATTGAATCCGGGACTTCCGCATGCCAGGCTGACGCTCTACCACTGAGCCAACTGGCCAGGGCCAAGGCTGCTGTCTTGTTGTGCGCTAGATCAGGGAAAAGAAGTGGGAAAGAGTTTGGAGGCCAACGGAGGAAAGATGGGTGGGAGGAGGCAGAAGGGAGGCTGGAAATCCCTAATTTTACAATAGGTAATAAAGTTTATATGGCAACCTCTTTAAAGCTGTATCTGAGGTCCCTTTCCATAACATGTGTGTCCCCATGGGAGCCTTCACTGCAGTAGACCATGCAGGAGTTCTTCCTTCTGAGAGGCTTCCTGAGGACCTGCCACTTACTGTGCCTAGGTGACCATGTTTTGCTTTGCACTTTAAACCATAGGACCCTGCTACCTTTGCCACCCCAGCAGGAATAATTTGAGGCCTAAGTGGAAGACAGTCATCTACAGAGAGGTCAGCAGCAGTCTATGATATAGTGTGAACTGAAAACAAGGATACTCACTGAACAGGGACAACATGGCCCAAAGCAAGACTCTCTGAAGAAGATACAGAGAGAAACTGCCATCCAGAGCAGCACAGAATCTTGTGATACAGGGAAAAACATATAAAGTAGAAGCCACAGAACTCATGGGCCCATAAGCAAGTGGCAGCTGTGAAGCTGAGGTAGAGATTTCAGATAAGGAAAAAGCAGCAGGCAGAGCAAAAGCAGCAGAGGCGAAAATGCTGACCCATGAGCATGGCTGACGTCTCAAACTGCTGGGACAGCACTGCTAATGTCTAATCACTGGCCTGAGCATCACAGCAGCCACCAGACACACATATAAATGTTACTCTATATTGTGTTAGATACAATACGTTATTTAAATTAATTTTGCCTATTGACTTTTGTTCCTTTTAATGTGACTACTAAAATATCTAAAATTACATACGTGGCTCACATTACATTTCTATTGTGAAGTGTTTTTTTTTCCTGGCCAATTACTTGTTTGAGAATGCTAATTAGCCCCACTCATTGCAGTTGACTAGAACAATCTTAAAAACAGCCCAAACAAACAACTCATATATTGACTAGAAGGGCCCTCCAAACAGAAATAGCCTAGATTTCCACATAGCAGGAATGTTAAACAAGATGGCATTCTAAGTTCCCATTTTCTCATCTCCTCATGACCAAGTCTTGCACTCTGGCCACCCCAGATCCCACTTGAGTTAGCTGCACCAGTCAGGACCACAGCTTCCAGCAAGTGTCCTTCATGTGTGTAACACCAAGAGTATTCCAAGGGCTTGCTCTTCTAAATGTCTGAAATGCATGGAGCAATGCATTTGTTTTTCATTGCTTTGCTAACCTGTAACTGCTAAACATGGGTGTAAAAATCCAGTTTCAGTAGATAAATAATGTTGAGGAGTCAGGCTGTTACTCCTAAATTTCTGTTCAGAAAACTGATGAGATTGGGGATCATGGACCCTTGGAGAGGAAGAGACTCATAACCCATTATGTCCAACACTGAATAAAGGACTTTCTATCCCAGCCTTTCTCCAGCTTCTGCTGCCACATATTCCTTGGGCTTGTTTGCCACGGAGCAGGCTATCCATTTTCATCCCAGGTCGATGGCTTCTTTCATCTCCTAGCTGCTTCTTTCAAAACTAAAGTTGGTTCAATATTTCTCTCACAAGCCAATCTTGATGTAAAGCCTTTTTCAGATTAAATATCCTTTTTGTCATTGATAATTTAAAAAGAATAATAAAGGTGGGGGTTGGCCTTTCATCCTCCTTGGCTGCTCTTTTTGGAACCTGCTTTGTCAGTGTCTCCCCTGAAAGCATGGTGCCCAGACCTGAACAGCATCCATCATTCTTGGTACAAGTAACACATAAGAGAGAAGTGGAGCTTTTACTTCCCTTTTCTTGACCCTGCTATTTCCTACGAATGGCTATACTGTCAACCCCCCCACCTCACTTTCTTTAGCCCTGAATTCTTTTATTGCTATAACATTAACCCTTCCAACTCTGTGAAAGCAACAGATTTAAAAGAAAACAAAAACACTAATTTGGGGAGATATACTCACTCCATGTTTACTGCAGCAGCATTTACAATAGCCAAGATATGGAACCTACCTATGTGTCATGGACGAATAGATAAAGGAAAATGTGGTATATGAATACACACACACACACATACACACTCACATACACACAGTGGATTATTATTCAGCCATAAAAAAGAAATCTTGCCGTTTACAACAAAATGATAGGATTTAGGCCATTATGCTACGAGACATAAATGAGAGAAAGACAAATACCGTATAATCTCACTTCAGTGTGGAATCTAGGAAAAAGAAAAAGAAACCAAAAACTGAACTCATAGAAACAGAGAACATATTGGAGGTTGCCAGAGTGGGGGGTGAATGGGGGCATTAGATAGTGAGGGTGGAGTGGGAAAAATGGGTGAAGATGGTCAAAAGATACAAACATCCAATTCTAAATAAGTCCTGGAGATGTAAGGTACAGCATGGTGCACCTAGTTGATAATACTATATTGTATATTTACAAGCTGCTAAGAGAATAGTTTGTTCAAGTTCTTATCACAAGAAAGAATATTTCTAACCCTGTGGGGTGATGGATGTTAACTAGATTTATTGTGGTGATCATTTTGTCCTATGTACTAATATTGAATCATTATGTTGTACACCTGAAACTAATATAATGTTACATCAATTGTATTTCAATTAAGAGGAAGGAAAGAAAGAAAAAGAAAAAAGAAAGGAAGGAAAAAAAAGAAAACTATTTTCTAGTGGTTGGGAGAAAAAAACACATGGTACGTCCCTGAAGTTTTGTATACTAATATCTAAAACTAACAGATATAATGAATGGTTCATAGCCCTGGTTATTCCTGAGACTCTCCTGGCCAATCCACCTGGGAAGTCAGGCCCCCTGGAAAATGGGGCCTGGCTTGAAGTATTTTTAAAAGCTCCAGGTCACTGTGATATGCATCCAGGCTTGAACCATTAATCTCAAGAAACCATGAACCTGATCCTCATATTGATTCAAATTACTTTTCCCTTGAACTGTTACTGAATTTTTATTTTGACTTGAACTAGCAGAAATGAATTGGTTCACTGTAAACAACCTGAGGTCGTTCAAATCATTTGGAACTTGGGCCAAAAGGAGTTAATTTAGTAACAACTGAGAACTCATTGAAAATCAAGTTAAAAAGAACATCAGGTTTAGGAGACCTGGTTTATAATTGGCACATTCATTTTCTAGCTGGGTAATTTGAGCACACCATGTGACCACACTGAAGTTTCTTTGTATATAAAATGAAGGCACTGGTCTAGAAATCCTTAAGGTGTTCTAAATTCTGATTTGATTTCAGGAAAGAACTTGCAAATGAAAAATTTTAAATTGTACCCTGCTCTAATTTGAAAGGATGTGAATTTAGCTAGAGGAGCTTCAGTAGGGGAAAAAAATACATTTAAAATATTCAAATTTAATTTATAATATTTATTTCTGATTATAAATGCCATCACACTTAAAGCAGGACTGGGTTTAATCTTGTGTTCCCTCCATCCCCTGCCCTGTCTCAAGGTTGAAGCACATATATATTTAAAAAAATTTTTATTTACTGATTTTAATGAGAGAGGAGGGGAGGAAGAGAGACACACATACAGGAACATAGATCTGTTCCTGTTTGTGCCCTGACCGAGGATCGAACCTCTACACTTTGGGACGATACTCTAACCAACTGAGCTATCTGGCCAGGGCAAGGCTGAAACACATATTTGAAGTAGGTCTCTGGACTCAGAAAGGCAGCCTGGGATAAAGGGAAAATCAAACCAGAGAGTAGAACTCTACCACTGCCCCCCTAATCACTATGCCTTATTCCCTCATCTGTAAAACAGAGGTGAGTTATATCAAACTGTTCTATGAGCAGAGCTGCTATAAAAAATTTTTTAAATTCACATTTGACACTGTAAAGATCTTTGAAATATTAATTCTTTTACTATATTTTAAGCTCTTTATTCAATATTGATCATGCAATGTATAGTCATAAAAACAAAAGTTAAGAAACATACTGACCTGGCCTGGGCTGGGTGGTTCAGTTGGTTAGAGTGCTGTCCAGATACACCAGAGTTGTGGATTTAAGCCCCAGTCAGGGCACATACAAGAATTAACCAACAAATGCAAGAATAAATGGAACAACAAATTTGACGTTTTTCTCTCTCTCCCTTACTCTCTCTCTCTAAAATAAATTAAAATAAAAACAAAAAAGAAAAATAAGACATACTTACCAGGAATCCTATTGAGTGTCACCCAGAAATGTTCATCAGGACTGTAGGTGTCCTTGGACCAGGACAGTAAGTCAAGTGCCTGCTGGTCTTGGAAGACAAAGTTAGCGAATTCCCTTGTGAGGGCCACATAGGCAGTGCCAAAGTAAATGGTCATATTGTGAGGAGGCGAAGTTTTCAATTGTGTTGTTTTAAGCATATAGGAATTTTGTTTGTGCAATATTTCTTGGTGGACATATTTAGTTCGTCCAATAGCATGATCAGGAGGCAGCACCCCTGGGGTAATGTTTTTCCCTTTAAATTCTTTCAGATACTGAACTATTTCCTTGTTGGTTTTCAGGGGGAAATCTTGCCCACAGGTGTTGATGGCATACTTCCATGGGATCGCTGTGGCCACAAGATCTTTGATGCAGTTCAGGTCAGCCTGGAGCCTGGAAATCCCACCATAGACAACTGGCTCCATCTTGGAAGCCAGAAAGGCATTTGGGAAGCAGCTCAGTAATTGCTCTACTGCATCTTTAAATTCAGCTGTTGCCTTTTTATCCACATGAATACAGTAGACATTCTGAGGCATGTAAATTGCCCTGAAGAGTCTCTCAAAAGTGCCAAAGTCTTTGTGGATGGTCACTGTGTAAGCCAAAGGGAACTCAGCCTCTTCTTTAGAGAGTGTTTCTGTTATATAGTGACTTTGAACCATGTATTCATAACAGGCAGATTCACTGAGGCTAGTTTTCAGTGCATTGTCTGTTGAGTAAAAAACCTTCCCCTTAACAATCTGATGACAGGTTTCTGCTAAGAGTGAAGCATTGTAAAGAGATGCCTTCAAAAAACGTTTCTCCTCCCATAACTTATTATTGTAAACAAATACAAAAATCAGGGCAGTGATAAGAGACACACTAAAAACACAGTGCTTCCAAGAGCCCATTTTTCAAAACCAGGAAATGAGTAAAATGTCTATTCAGATTTGATCAGAGTAGAGATATAATTAACTTACACTCTCTCCAGAATCCAGAATCATCCTTTTGGTATGTGTGGTTCTGACTGGTTGTTTCATGCCCTTCCAGTTGACCATTCTTGTCCTTTTTCTTTCTTCCTTCCCTCCTCATTTACCACTGTGTTGCATGTCCACCTTTCTTTGACACATTTCTGAAGTAATTCCTTTGGATTTCCTTTGCTCAGTCTCCCAATAATGTGCAACCTGTTACGACACAAAAATAAATTGCCAGGGAAGTTGTGTTTCCAATGTGTCCACCTAACCTCACAGTAAAATCACTAAGGGGTGAGGTGACCATTCTGCAAGTCATCGCGACAAGACTTCACAACAAGCCTCTCTCTTGGCCAAAGGTTGTCAACTGTGTCAACTCCCCAACTTCCTGTAATACTCACACTCACCTGACTGAGTTTGTTTGCTTAAACGGCACTGCCAAGTTAAAAGCGTCAGTTCTAACCATGTGAACACCGCCTGGAGAGATATTCTGTCAATAAATATTTAACACTTAAAAATAAAATGCTTAACTCTGTCTTTTTCCACACACACACCTGTCTTCATATTGATTGGGTATGCTATAAAGCAAGCACATGACTGGCTGTTTGGCCAAATTCTTTCCAGCACTTAATTTTCCCTGCTCTTAGGTAAGGACTATTACAACACTCATTAGCAAGCTTACCTCATCACCTAACTTATTCCACAAAGTGACTGGGGCATTCTGATGAATAAAGGCTAACTTTTCTTAGCAAAACAAAACAAAACAAAAAAACAGAACAGCCAGTTATCATCTAAAAATTTTGTAGAGGATAAAGCTAAATGTCAAGTTTATTTTCACTCTAGACCAAGTAGAATACAGGGGAAATGGCTGATGCCAGCAGAAGAGGGGGAGAGGAGCCATCTCAGTTTGGGACCACTGAGAATTGAAGGAGAGAAGGTCCTTAAATTTAGATGTATAAACCCCTTCAAAGGAGTTACATTAACTAAAAAAGAGAGAGAGAGAGAGAGAGAGAGAGAATAGGTCATTTTATTACATTTACAAGTCAGTCATGAAACTAAAAATGAGACCAGAGGACTAAACTTACGGAACAGCCATTGGACTCCAGAGGCCACACCCTTCTTATACACAGACAAAATGGGAAGGCAGAGAAATGCAACCCAATTGAATCAAGATAAATCCCCAGAGAAGGACTTGAATGAGTCAGATATAACCAAATTACCAGATGCAGAGTTTAAAATACTGATTGTTAGGATGCTCAAAGATCAGAGAACAATAATAGATGGACATAACAAACATCTAAGTAAAGAGATAATAAGTATAAAAAAGGACATTGAAATAATAAAAAAGAATCAATCAGAAATGACAAATACAATATTAGAAATGAAGACCACAATGGAAGAAATTAAAAGCAAGATGGATGAAGCTGAGGATCAAATCAGCAAGTTAGAGGACAAGATAAATGAAACCACAGAAGCAGAGCAGCAAAAAGAAAAGAGACTCAAAAAGTCTGAGGAAACTCTAAGTGAGCTCTGTGACAACATGAAGAGAAATAACATCCGCATCATAAGGGTTCCTGAAGAAGAGAAAGAACAAGGGATCGAGATTTTGTTCAATCATATCATAGCTGAAAACTTCCCTGAATTGATATATGAAAAAGTCACATAAGTTCAAGAAACACAGAGAACTCCATTAAAGAGAAACCCAAAGAAATCTATACCAAGACACATCATAATTAAAATACCAAAGCTAAAGAAAAAATATTAAAAGCTGCTAGAGAAAAAAAGACTATCACCTACAAAGGAGCCCCCAAAAGGATGACATTCAACATCTCAACAGAAACACTTGAGGCCAGAGGGAATGGCAAGAAATATTCAAAGTAATGCAGAACAAGAACCTACAACCAAGACTTCTTTATCCAGCAAGGCTATTGTTTAAAATTGAAGGAAAGGCCCTGGCCAGTTGGCTCAGTGGTAGAGTGTCGGCCTGGTGTGCAGAAGTCCCGGGTTCGATTCCCGGCCAAGGCACACAGGAGAGGTGCCCATCTGCTTCTCCACCCCTCTCCCTCTCCTTCCTCTCTGTCTCTCTCTTCCCCTCCCGCAGCGAGGCTCCATTGGAGCAGAGATGGCCTGGGCGCTGGGGATGGCTCCTTGGCCTCTGCCCCAGGTGCTAGAGTGGCTCTGGTCGCAGCAGAGCGACGCCCCGGAGGGGCAGAGCATCGCCCCCTGGTGGGCAGAGCGTCGCCCCCTGGTGGGCATGCCAGGTGGATCCTGGTCGGGTGCATACAGGAGTCTGTCTGACTGTCTCTCCCCATTTCCAGCTTCAGAAAAAAAAAATCCCCCCCAAAAAAAGAAAAGAAAAAAAAATTGAAGGAAAAATATAAAAAGCTTCCCAGACAAAAAAAAAACAACAAACTCAAGGAATTCATTACAACCAAACCAATGCTGCAAGAAATGTTAAGGGGCTAGTTGTAAACAGATAAGAGGGGAAAAAGAATATAGCAAAAGAGGAATACAACTTTAAAAAATAAAATAGCAAGAAACAACTATATATCAATAATAACCTTAAAAATAAATGGATTAAATGATCCAATCAAAAGACACAGGGTAGCTGGATGGATAATAAAACAGGATCCATACATATGCTGTCTACAAGAGGCACACCTTAAAACAAAAGATGTACATAGACTGAAGATAAAAGGATGGAAAAAAATTATTTCAGACAAATGAAAATGAAAAAAAAGCAAGGGTAGCAATACTTATATCAGACAAAACGGACTTTAAAACAAAGACTATAGTAAGAGATAAAGAAGGTCAGTACATAATGATAAAGGAAGCAATCCAACAGGATGATATAACCATTATAAATATCTATGCACCTGGTTGGGGAATAAGTTTGTAGCGTTTTTATATTTTCTTTTATTTTACAACGATTTGTTTGCTGTTTGGCAATGGGTAAGTATTCATTCGATAAAACTCTTTCTGCTCTACAAAACTATGTTAATTGTATTTTTGAGTTATTTAATTTTTTATTAGTTTTGAGGCTTAGAAATGGAATACCCAGGAGGCAAAAATCAACATTTTTGATACCTGCTCTTCTTTGCTTTTCATCGAGGTCAAAAAGCTGCCGAAGCAGCCTGGGACATTTGAGACGTGTATGGAGAAGGTGTCATAGGTGAGTCTACAGCACGGAAATGGTTTGCAAAGTTCAAAAATGGCGACTTTGACGTCGATGACACGTCCCACAGTGGAAAGCCTTCTGAATTCGATGAAGAACATCTCAAATTACTTTTGAAGGAGAACGGTCACCAAACCAGTCATGAATTGGCAGAAAAAATGAACTGCGATCATAAAACAATTCTCAATCACCTTCATTCAATGGGATTTACCGAAAAATTGGGAGCCTGGGTGCCTCACGAGCTCAACAAAAAAAACAAAGAAAGTCGCCTTCAAATTGCTTCTCAGCATCTCGCCTGCCATCGAGCAACACGCGGTCATAAACAACGCTTTTTGTACCAAATCGTCACAGGAGATGAGAAATGGTGCCTATACATCAATATGAAGCAAAGAAAGGAGTGGGTGGCTCCAGGAGATATGCCAAAGCCGAGAGTCAAGCCAGACCTTCATCCAAAGAAGATCATGATATGTGTTTGGTGAGACTGGGAGGGCATGGTGCACTGGGAAATGCTCGAAAAGAATGCCATGGTCAAAAAGGAGCTCTACATTGCCCAGCTACACCATGTGAATGAGGCTATTCGACTGAAAAGACCTGATTGACATGGTCAAACCATACTCCTTCACGACAACGCCAGGCCCCATGTTGCACAAGTCGTCAAAGCCGCACTCCAAGAGCTCGAATGGGAGGTCCTTCAGCATCGCCGTATTCTCCGGACCTTGCACCGACCGATTACCATCTTTTCCGCTCCCTGTCAAACCATATGAAGGGCGTTACCTTTGATAACAAAGAGGTCCTTAAAAACTGGCTCAACAACTTCTTTGACACCAGACCAGGTGATTTTTGGCGAAACGGCATCAACAAATTGGTCGAGAGGTGGGAAGAGGTTGTAAACAGCAACGGCGAATATATAATTGACTATATTAATAAAAGTCTTATTGATATAATTATTGTTTTTTGTTTAAATAAAAGTCTTCGGTAAAACGCTATAAACTTATTCCCCAACCCAATATATAAAGCAGACTTTGATGAATATAAAGGGTGAGATCAGCCTGACCAGGCGGTGGCACAGTGGATAGAGCATCAGACTGGG
This sequence comes from Saccopteryx bilineata, assembly GCF_036850765.1. Lineage (NCBI taxonomy): Eukaryota > Metazoa > Chordata > Mammalia > Chiroptera > Emballonuridae > Saccopteryx > Saccopteryx bilineata. Next base: position 195,283,952 of record NC_089492.1, on the reverse strand, counting down.
ATGCAGAGGACTCAGGTTCGAGACCCTGAGGTCACCAGCTTGAGCGCAGGCTCATCTAGTTTGAGCAAAAGCTCACCAGCTTGGACCCAAGGTCGCTGGCTGGAGCAAGGGGTTACTCCATCTGCTGAAGGCCTGTGGTCAAGGCACATATAAGAAAGCAGTGAATGAACAACTAAGGTCTCGCAACAAAAAACTGATGACTGATGCTTCTCATCTTTCTCTGTCCCTGTCTATCCCTCTCTCTGACTCTCTCTCTCTCTGTCCCTGTAAAAAAAAAAAAAAAAAGGGCGAGATCAACAGCAATACTATAATAGTACAGGATCTCAATACCCCACTAACACAATGGATAGATCCTCAAGAAAGAAAATTAAAAAAGAAACAGCAGACTTAAAGGACACACTAGATCAACTCGATTTAACAGATATCTTCAGAACCTTTCACCCAAAAGCAGCAGAATATACATTCTTTTCAAGTTCTCATGGTACATTCTCTAGGATAGACCACATGTTAGGGCAAAAAAGCAGTCTCAAGAAATTTAAGAAGATTGAAATCATATCAAGCATGTTTTCTGATCAGAACGGCATGAAACTAGAAATCAACCACTACAGAAAAACTGAAAAATACTCAAACACTTGGGAACTAAATAGCATGTTATTAAATAATCAATGGGTTAACAATGAGATCAAAGAAGAAATAAAAATTTTTAGAAACAAATGAAAATGAGCATACAACAACTCAAAATTTATGGGACATAGCAAAAGCAGTCCTGAGAGGGAAGTTCATAGCATTTCTGGCATACCTTAAGAAGCTAGAAAAAGCTCAAATAAACACTTAACCTTGCATCTAAAAGAACTAGAAAAAGAACAGCAAGTAAAGCCCAGAGGTAGTAGAAGGGAGGAAATAATAAAAATCAGAGCAGAAATAAATGACATAGAGGCAAAAAACAATACAGAGGATCAATGAAACCAAGAGCTGGTTCTTTGAAAAGGTAAATAAGATTGGTGAACCTTTAACCAGACTCACCAAGAAAAAAAGAGAGGACTCAAATAAATAAAATTAGAAACGAGAGTGGAGAAATAACAACTGACACAACAGAAATACAAAGGATTGTAAGAAAATACTATGAAGAATTGTATGCCAAAAAATTAGACAACCTAGATGAAATGGACAAATTCCTTGAAATACACAATCTTTTAAAACTCAGTCTAAAAAATCAGAAAACCTAAACAGACCGATTACAACAAATGAGATTGAAACAGTTATCAAAAAGTCCCAACAAACAAGTCCTGGGCCTGATGGCTTCACAAGTGAATTCTACCAAATATTCAAAGAAGAACTAACTCCTATCATTCTCAAGCTATTTCAAAAAATTCAGGAGAAAGGAAGACTTTCAAGCTCCTTTTATGAGGCAAGCATAATTCTGATTCCAAAATCAGACAAAGACAACACAAAGAAAGAAAATTATAGGCCAATATCCCTGATGAACTTAGATGCTAAAATCCTCCACAAAATATTAGCAAACCGGATCCAGCAATATATGAAAAAAATCCTACACCATGATCAAGTAGGATTTATTCTATGGAGGCAAGGCTGGTACTATATTTGCAAATCAATCAACGTGATTCATCACTAAACAAAAGGAAGAACAAAAACCACATGATAATTTCAATAGATGCAGAAAAAGCATTTGATAAAATCCAGCACCCATTCATGATCAAAACTCTCAGCAAAGTAAGAATACAGGGAACATACCTCAACATGATAAAGGCTATCTATGACAAACCCACAGCGAACATCATACTCAATGGGCAAAAATTAAAAGCAATTTCCTTAAGATCAGGAACAAGTCAGGGGTGCCCCCTTCACCACTCTTATTCAACATAGTCTTGAATGTCCTGGCCACAGCAATCAGCCAAGAAGAAGAAATAAAAGGCATCCAAATTGGAAAAGAAGTAAAATTATCATTATTTGCAGATGATATGATATTGTATATAGAAAACCCTAAAGTCTCAGTCAAAAAACTACTGAACCTGATAAATGAATTCAGCAAGGTGGCAAGATATAAAATTAATACTCAGAAATTAAAGGCATTTTTATACATCAACAATGAACTGTCAGAAAAAGAAATTAAGAAAACAATCCCCTTCACTATTACAACCAAAAAAGTAAAGTACCTAGGAGTACATTTAACCAAGGAGACTAAAGACTTCTACTCGGAAAATTATAAAACATTGATAAAAGAAATCAAGGAAGATGCAAACAAGTGGAGCATATACTGTGCTCATAGTTAGGAAGAATAAACATCATTAAAATGTCTATATTGGCCCTGGCCTGTTGGCTCAGTGGTAGAGCGTCGGCCTGGCGTGCAGGAGTCCCAGGTTTGATTCCTGGCCAGGGCACACAGGAGAAGCACCCATTTGCTTCTCCACCCCTCCCCCTCTCCTTCCTCTCTATCTCTCTCTCCCCCTCCTGCAGCCGAGGCTCCATTGGAGCAAAGATGGCCCGGGCGCTGAGGATGGCTCTGTGGCTTCTGCCTCAGGTGCTAGGATGGCTCTGGATGCAATAGAGTGATGCCCCAGAGGGGCAGAGCATCACCCCCTTGTGGGCATTCCGGGTGGATCCCGGTCAGGCGCATGCGGGAGTCTGTCTGACTGCTTCCTCGTTTCCAGCTTCGGAAAAATGCAAAAAAAAAAAAAAAAAAGAAAAAAGAAAATGTCTATATTACCCAAAGCAATTTATAAATTCAATGCAATAGCAATTAAAATGCCAATTACATACTTCAAAGATATAGAACTCATATTCCAAAAATTTGTATGGAACCAAAAAAGAACACGAATAGCCTGAGCAAACTTGAAAAAGAAGAATAAAGTGGGAAGTATCACACTTCTTGATATCAAGTTATACTACAAGGCCATTGTACTCAAAACAGCCTGGTACTGGCATAAGAACAGACATATAGATCAATGGAACAAAATAGAGAACCCAGAAATAAACCCACACCTTTATGAACAACTGATATTTGACAAAGGAGGTTAGAGCATACAATGGAGTAAAGACAGCCTCTTTAACAAGTGATGTTGGGAAAATTGGACATCCACCTTTAAAAAACTGAAACTAGACCACCAGCTTACACCATTCACAAAAATAAACTCAAAAAGGATAAAAGATTTAAATGTAATCGTGAAACCATAAGCATCTTAGAAGAAAACATAGACAGTAAGCTCTCTGACATCTGACACAGCAATATATTTGCTGATTTATCTCCCCAGGCAAGGGAAATAAAAGACAAGATAAATAAATGGGACTACCGTATATCAAACTAAAAAGCTTTTGCACAGCTAATGACAATAAGAACTGAATAAAAGGACAAACTACACCATGAGAAAACATAGTCAATAATATGTCTGATAAGGGGTTAATAACCAAAATTTATAAAAAACTTGTAAAATTCAACATCAGGGAGATAAGCAATACAATAAAAAAATTGGCAAAACAAATGAATAGACACTTCTCCAAAGAGGACATACAGATGGCCAATAGGCATATGAAAAAATGTGTATCATCAGTAATCATTAAAGAAATGCAAATTAAAACCACAATGTTATATCACCTCACACCAGTCAGAATGGTGCTCATCAACAAAACAACACAGAATAAGTGCTGGCAAGGATGTGGAGAAAAGGGAACCCTCCTACACTGCTGGTGGGAATGCAGACTGGTGCAGCAACTGTGGAAAACAGTATGAATGTTCCTCAAAAAATTAAAAATCGAACTGCCTTTTGACCCAGCTATCTAACTCTTAGGAATATACCCCCAAAACACCATAGCACTGTTTCAAAAGGAAAAATGCACCCCCATGTTTATGTCAGCATTGTTCACAATAGCAAAGATCTGGAAACAGCCCAAGTGTCCGTCAGTGGACGAGTGGATTAAAAAGCAGTGGTACATATATACAATGGAATACTATGGGGCCATGAAAAAGAAGGAAATCTTACCTTTTGCGACAACATGGATGGACATGGAAACTATTATGTTAAGTGAAATAAGCCAGACAGAAAAAAAAATATGACCTCACTCATTTGAGGAATCCAATGAACAATGTGAACCGAGGAATGGAATTGAGACAGAGGAGGGATGAAAGGGACCAGAGGAAAAGAGAACAGAGGAAAGGGGATGATAGGAGGGGATAAACCTGAAGGGAAGAGGGGATAAACCTGAAGGGAAGAGGGGAGGGCACTATTGGGGAGGGGGGCAAGGGAGATGTTGAGGAGAATATGGGGGAGGAGGATGCATTTGGGGCAACACTAGAATCTATGTAAATTCAGTAAATGAAAATCAATAAAAAAATAAAATGAATAAATAAAATATTAAAAAATATATGTAATTTATTGTATGTCAGTTATACTTCAATAAAGCTGTTTAAGAATAGGAAATATGATCAATATTCTCAAGAATTTATAATCTAGTCATACTATCAAGGTAGTTTTATAAACATCATGATATATAACAGTATAGACTGGTATTACCCTTACAAACATCAATTTAAATTAGCAGTTTAAAGCAGTGATTTTCAACTGGGGTGATGCAAAAATTTTTAAAACATGCAATACCTGATAATTTAGTCAAAGGCACTGATCTTTATTCCCTTTTACTGTCAAATTTTACATTTGTCAAATTTTAAAAATGACAATAGCCAACACAACAATAGCCTTCTGGTGTAAATAAGTCAAAACTATATCTATTTATTTTTTGTAAGATTGACAAAAAATATAACATTATTTTTGGTATGCCACAGAATTTTAGTAATTAGTTTATGTATGTCATGAGATGAAAAAGGGTTGAAAAATACATATACCTGTAACAATTTCTGATAAAATAACTGAATAATATTTTCCACACAGAGAACATTTTTAGCAGCTTATACTTTTTTAATATCTTAAACGTTTCTGCATATAACAGATCTAATGTTACTGAAATAACATTTGCAAAAACCTCTTTTAACCTTTACAGAGTACATTGTCTTAATTCACTTTTTCAACATACAATTAATTTTTTTAGAGATTAAATCCTTTGAGTAGATTTAATTGCCAAAATAACTACCTAGAAAATGGAAATAACCTTTAATTACAAACTAAAATCAAAGAGAGATTTTTTATTCTTCACATTGTTTCACAAAATGACTTTCATTCCCCCATCACCTTTTAAGTAACTTTGACATAACATTCTGTTTTTCATCACTGATAAAATACTTTCAGTTGAATATAGTTTAATGAGACAAACCCTTTGGCAGATTCTAATACAAATAGATTTGTATTTGGGGAGAGGGAGTGAGGCCAGGTACCAAAAGAAAGCTTTTTTGGTGTTGATATTGTTCAAAAGTTTTGTTTGAATGCTTCAGTCTGACTTCTTATGGAAACATTGCCAGGTGTGAAGGTAGTTTCCTAAAACGGATTGGTGAATCAATGACAAATGAACATCTCCTGTTTCTGCTTTGCGGATAATGCATGGATACCCCTTACAGGATCAGAAAGCCAAATATATCTCATGGCTCACCCATTCTCAGAATGCCTTGCCTACTTGTTCCCTGAACAATTTTGCTCCTGTGGGTGGAGCACAGAGCACATTCCTAGCAACTGTGGCTGATGCAACACTGTGAGAATACTCCAGCTCCCAGAACCCTCCTGGGCACACCCAGGAAGGGAGCTCACCCACTATAAGGAAGTGACTTAGAGCCAACCATGCAGCTCCCTGATCTTTACAGCTGTTGGCTTTGAGGAACATGCTGTAACACCCTATAGGCTGAACCCATGTATATAAGCTATCTTACTTCCTGGATAAAGTGAATCTGTGTCACTGAACCTGGTCCCCGGAGTCGGGTCTTTGTGTCTCCGTCATCCTCACCCCCCGCAGGACTTGTCCACAGCTCCAATAGAAGACAAGAAAAATGAAAGTGGATAGAGAACTTAGAAGCTGTAAAATGTCAATTAAAATCATCCATCTCTGAGAAATGTATTCGGAAGACTAAAGAGAATCTTATTTTACATATCTTCCATTCCGATATTCCATCATTTGAACAAGACACCATCAATTCATAAACAACTCTTACATTACGTGTCCATTCAGATTGTAAGATACATCCAAATGGTAGAAACATTTGAGTCCTTGAATAAAGAAAACATGCTTGTTTATCAAAAATAATTCAAAATGTAAACTTTTAATATACTTTAAATATATGCGAAAAGACTGCACACATTAACAAAAATTGAATAATAATTAATAGTAAAAAATTCATTCTTGTGAAAAAGTTGAAAGAGACTTTCAAAGATACATTATTTCACATATGAATTTTTAATTTTTTTTATTCATTTTTTTAATATTAATATTTTTTTATTAAATTTAATGCAGTGACATTGATAAATCAGGGTACATATGTTGAGAGAAAATATCTCTAGATTATTTTGACATTTGATTGTGCTGTATACCCCTCCCGCAAAGTTAAATTGTCTTCTGTCACCTTTTATCTGGTTTTCTTTGTGCCCCTCCCCTCCCCTAACCCCTCTCTCCTTCTTCACCCCCTCCCCCCTCCCCCAACCCCCCGCCCCTGTTGCCATCACATTCTTGTTCATGTCTCTGAGTCTCATTTTTATGTCCCTTCTATGTATGGATTCATCTCAGTTTTTTTTCTGATTTACTTATTTCACTCCGTATAATGTTATCAAGGTCCATCCATGTTATTGTAAATGATCCGATGTCATCATTTCTTATGGCTGAGTAGTATTCCATAGTATATATGTACCAAAGTTTTTTAATCCACTCGTCCTCTGACGGACACTTGGGCTGTTTCCAGATCTTTGCTATTGTGAACAATGCTGCCACAAACATGCGGGTGCATTTCTCCTTTTGGAGCCGTTCTATGGTGTCCTTGGGGTATATTCCTAAAAGTGGGATAGCTGGGTCAAAAGGCGGTTCGATTTTCAGTTTTTTGAGGAATCTCCATACTGTTTTCCACAGTGGCTGCACCAGTCTGCATTCCCACCAGCAGTGCAGGAGGGTCCCCTTTTCTCCACATCCTCGCCAGCACTTATTCTGTGTTGTTTTGTTGATAAGCGCCATTCTGACTGGTGTAAGGTGATATCTCATTGTGGTTTTAATTTGCATTTCTCTAATGATTAGTGATGTTGAGCATTTTTTCATATGCCTATTGGCCATCTGTATGTCCTCTTTGGAGAAGTGTCTATTCATCTCTTTTGCCCATTTTTGGATTGGGTTGTTTGTCTTCCTGGTGTTGAGTTTTACAAGTTCTTTATAAATTTTGGTTATTAACCCCTTATCAGACGTATTGTCAAATATGTTCTCCCATTGTGTAGTTTGTCTTTTTATTCTGTTCTTGTTGTCTTTAGCTGTGCAAAAGCTTTTTAGTTTGATATAGTCCCATTTGTTTATCCTGTCTTTTATTTCACTTCCCCGTGGAGATAAATCAGCAAATATATTGCTCCGAGAGATGTCGGAGAGCTTACTGCCTATGTTTTCTTCTAAGATGCTTATGGTTTCATGGCCTACATTCAAGTCTTTTATCCATTTTGAGTTTATTTTTGTGAGTGGTGTAAGCTGGTGATCTAGTTTCATTTTTTTGCAGGTAGCTGTCCAATTTTCCCAACACCATTTGTTAAAGAGGCTGTCTTTACTCCATTGTATTTCCTTACCTCCTTTGTCAAATATCAGTTGTCCATAGAACTGTGGGTTTATTTCTGGGTTCTCTGTTCTATTCCATTGATCTATATGCCTGTTCTTATGCCAGTACCAGGCTGTTTTGAGTACAATGGCCTTGTAGTATAACTTGATATCAGGAAGTGTGATACCTCCCACTTTATTCTTCTTTTTTAAGATTGCTGAGGCTATTCGTGTCCTTTTTTGGTTCCATATAAATTTTTGGAATATGTGTTCTATATCTTTGAAGTATGTCATTGGTATTTTAATTGGTATTGCATTGAATTTATAAATTGCTTTGGGTAATATAGACATTTTAATGATGTTTATTCTTCCTAACCATGAGCACGGTATATGCTTCCACTTGTTAGTATCTTCCTTGATTTCTTTTATCAATGTTTTGTAATTTTCCGAGTACAAGTCTTTAGTTTCCTTGGTTAAGTTTACTCCTAGGTACTTTATTTTTTTGGTTGTAATTGTGAAGGGGATTGTTTCCTTAATTTCTCTTTCTGACTGTTCATTGTTGGTGTATAAAAATGCTTCTGATTTCTGAGTATTGATTTTATATCCTGCCACTTTGCTGAATTTATTTATCAGGTCCAGTAGTTTTTTGACTGAGACTTTAGGGTTTTCTATATACAATATCATATCATCTGCAAATAATGATAGTTTTACTTCTTCTTTTCCAACTTGAATGCCTTTTATTTCTTCTTCTTGTCTGATTGCTGTGGCTAGGACTTCCAGGACTATGTTAAATAAGAGTGGTGAAAGGGGGCAACCCTGCCTTGTTCCTGATCTTAAGGGTATTGCTTTTAATTTTTGCCCATTGAGTATGATGTTGGCTGTGGGTTTCTCATAGATGGCTTTTATCATGTTGAGGTATGTTCCCTGTATTCCCACTTTGCTGAGAGTTTTGATCATGAATGGGTGCTGGATTTTATCAAATGCTTTTTCTGCATCTATTGAAATTATCATATGGTTTTTCTCCTTCTTTTTGTTTATGTGATGAATCACATTGATTGATTTACGAATATTGTACCAGCCTTGCCTCCCCAGAATAAATCCCACTTGATCATGGTGTATGATTTTTTCCATATATTGTTGGATCCGGTTTGCTAATATTTTGTTGAGGATTTTAGCATCTATATTCATCAGAGATATTGGCCTATAATTTTCTTTCTTTGTGTGGTCTTTGCCTGGTTTTGGAATCAGAATTATGCTCGCCTCATAAAAGGAGTTTGGAAGTCTTCCTTCCTCTTGAATTTTTTGAAATAGTTTGAGAAGGATAGGAGTTAGTTCTTCTTTGAATATTTGGTAGAATTCCGTTGTGAAGCCATCGGGCCCCGGACTTTTCTTTGTTGGGAGTTTTTTGATAACTGTTTCGATCTCCTTTGGTGTAATTGGTCTGTTTAAGTTTTCTGATTCTTCCAGATTGATTTTTGGAAGATTGTACATTTCAAGGAATTTGTCCATTTCATCTAGGTTGTTTAGTTTTTTGGCATACAGTTCTTCATAGTATTTTCTTACAATATTTTGTATTTCTGTTGTGTCAGTTGTTATTTCTCCTCTCTCATTTCTAATTTTATTTATTTGAGTCCTCTCTCTCTTTTTCTTGGTGAGTCTACTTAAAGGTGCATCAATCTTGTTTACCTTTTCAAAGAACCAGCTCCTAGTTTCATTGATCCTCTGTATTGTTTCTTTAGCCTCTATGTCATTTATTTCTGCTCTGATCTTTATTATTTCCTTCCTTCTACTACATTTGGGCTTTACTTGCTGTTCTTTTTCTAATTCTTTTAGATGCAGGGTTAAGTTGTTTATTTGAGCTTTTTCTAGCTTCTGAAAGTGTGCCTGTAGTGCTATGAACTTCCCTCTCAGCACTGCTTTCGCTGTGTCCCATAAATTTTGAGTTGTTGTATGCTCATTGTCATTCGTTTCTAGGAATTTCTTTATTTCTTCTTTGATCTCATTCTTAATCCATTCATTATTTAGCACCCTGCTATTTAGTTTCCATGTGTTTGAGAATTTTTGAGCTTTTCTGCTGTGATTCATTTCTAGTTTCATGCCGTTGTGATCGGAGAAAGTGCTTGATATGATTTCAGTCTTCTTAAATTTGTTGAGAGCACTTTTGTGCCCTAACATGTGGTCTATCCTAGAGAATGTACCATGAGCACTTGAAAAGAATGTATATTCTGCTGCTTTAGGGTGAAAGGTTCTGAAGATATCTATTAAATCGAGTTGATCTAGTGTTTCCAATAAGTCTGCTGTTTCTTTGTTAATTTTCTTTCTTGAGGATCTATCTAGTGATGTTAGTGGGGTATTGAAATCCCCTACTATTATAGTATTGCTGTTGATCTCGCCCTTTAAATCCACCAAAGTCTGTTTTATATATTTGGGTGCTCCTATATTAGGTGCATAGATATTTATAATAGTTATATCTTCCTGTTGGATTAATCCCTTTATCATTATGTAGTGGCCTTCTTTATCTCTTACTATATCCTTTGTTTTAAAGTCCAATTTGTCTGATATAAGTATTGCTACCCCAGCTTTTTTTTCATTTCCGTTTGCATGAAACATTTTTTTCCATCCTTTTACCTTCAATCTGTGTGTGTCTTTTGTTCTAAGGTGTGTCTCTTGTAGACAACATATGTATGGGTCCTGTTTTCTTATCCACGCAGCTACCCTATGTCTTTTGATTGGATCATTTAATCCATTTACATTTAAGGTTATTATTGATATGTAGTTGTTTATTGCCATTTTCTTCTTTAAAGGTGTATTCCTTTTTCTTTTTTTTTTTTTCTGTATTCTTTTCCCACTTTATCTGTTTACACCAGGCCCCTTAATATTTCCTGCAGCATTGGTTTGGTTGTAATGAATTCCTTGAGTTGTTTTTTGTCTGGGAAGCTTTTTATTTCTCCTTCAATTTTAAATGATAGCCTTGCTGGATAAAGTAGTCTTGGTTGTAGGTTCTTGTTCTGCATTACTTTGAATATTTCTTGCCATTCCCTTCTGGCCTCAAGTGTTTCTGTTGAGAAGTCAGATGTCATCCTTATGGGGGCTCCTTTGTAGGTGATAACTTTTTTTTTTCTTGCAGCTTTTAATATTTTCTCTTTATCGCTTAGCTTTGGTATTTTAATTATGATGTGTCTTGGTGTAGGTTTCTTTGGGTTTCTCTTTAATGGAGTCCTCTGTGCTTCTTGGATTTGTGAGAGTTTCTCTTGCATTAATTTAGGGAAGTTTTCAGGTATGATATGATTGAACAAAGTCTCTATCCCTTGTTCTTTTTCTTCTTCTTCAGGAACCCCTATGATGCGGATGTTATTTCTCTTCATGTTGTCACAGAGCTCTCTAAGAGTTTCCTCTGACTTTTTGAGTCTTTTTTCTCTTTTCTTCTTTGCTTTCATGCCTTCATTCCAGTTGTCTTCTAACTTGCTGATTCGATCCTCTGCTCTATCTATCCTGTTTTTAATTCCTTCCATTGTGGTCTTTATTTCTGATATTGTATTTGTCGTCTCCAACTGATTCTTTTTTATACTTGCTATTTCTTTATTTAGGTTTTCAAACTCCCCCTCCATTGTTGTTCTAAGATCCCTAAGCATCCTTACAATCATTATTTTGAACTCCGCATCTGGAAGTTTGATTATTTCCATATCACTCAGTTCATCTCTCGAAAGTGTCTCTTGTGGTTTCATTTGGATTGCACTCCTTTGTTTTCTCATCTTCTTCTTCTTTTTTTTTTATTTGTAGAGTTGATTGAGTCTAGGCTTGGTGTTGTCTGCCTCCAGTTTTCAGTTGTGTTATTTTTAGGTCTTCGTGGGTTGGTATCAGCTATTATTTGTAATCCACTTTTGGATTTGGGCAGCTTTGAAGTCTTGATTTGTTTGTTTTCTTAACAGGTGATAGTCTTGTTAACTGATCTCAGCAGGGGGCTTCCTTGAAACTGTATCCAGGAATGCTGTGGGTGTAACCTGAGACGCTGAAGGTCTCTTCCTCCAACTAACCTCACTGGGGGCAGGGTTTTTTCTCTCAGCTTCAGTAGGGGGAGGTGTATCTCAGATCTCCATGGAGACCTGAGTTACTGCCCCTCCTCCCCACTTCTTGTTTTCAGCTGTGTCTTGTTGTGCTGATTGGAGCTGGATAGCTGTCCGGAGATCTCTGATCCGGAAGCACTTCAGCTCTGTTTTGTGAAAGGTTCAGTCCCTCCCCCAGCTATGGCCGCCTCCAGCACGAATGAGTCAGCTTTTTTATTTTGTTTCTTGCATACCTTAGCCCCTCACAGTCTGTCCCTCTCCCTGTCTTTTCCACTTGGGAGATAAGCTGGTCTTTTCAACCCACCTTGCTCCCTGGTCGCCAGGTAAGTGGCTGTGAGCAGTAGTTTCTGCTCTTTTTCCTCTGTGAAATCCTCTCTGGGCTCTCAGCCTCACCCCCCTCCTTCCCTTCCTGTAAGCAGAGGAGATTCAGGCACTCCTTACCAGGATTATTGTGGCTTCCTCTTTGCTCCTTGGTTTTTGAGAGCTGTTCTTGCAGTTCAGTGTTGGTTTTTCATGCTGATTTTTTCTAAATTGATTTGTATTCCAGTTTGGTGTTGAGAGCTGGGTGTCTGTGCATCCGTCTACTCCGCTGACATCTTCTCTCTCCTTATTCATTTTTGGAGAGGAGAGAGAGAGAGAGAGAGAGAGAGGAGAGAGAGAGAGGAGAGAGAGAGACAGTGAGAGAGAAGGGGAGAGGAGCTGGAAGCATCAACTCCCATATGTGCCTTGACCAGGCAAGCCCAGGGTTTTGAACCGGCGACCTCAGCATTTCCAGGTCGACGCTTTATCCACTGTGCCACCACAGGTCAGGCTCACATATGAATTTTTTGTTTCCAGTTTTTTCCACACATTTAGAAATGTTGTGGCCATGGAGCCACAGAAGGAGTGTTTTTGTATGCAGCAGAAATGCGTTTATTTGATGGATGATAGTTTCAATTTATCTTTAAATAATTGTTTACCAAAATTTGATTCCATCTGGAGTTCTGAAAAAATAAATAAATAAAAATGAGATTACATATATAGAATTCATAGCCACACCCAACAATAAATGGGGCAGCCAGAGAAAGGTAAACATAAACCTCACCCCCACACCTGCATATCAAGAAAATGATACAATTACCACCTCTCCTTTGAAATCTTCCTCCTCTCTTACGTGGTCCTCTGTGAGCCCATGCCAATGAGATTATACATCTAGAATAGCAGTGATCAGTTTTGTGTTATTTGGAAGTCAGTTGCAATGGAGTGTGAAAGACTGCTGTGCACGCCTCCAGAAGGGGAACATTAGTTCTGAGCTTACTGTTCCTCATCTGTTTCTTGCTCCCACAATTGACTGTGCATGCTAGACAACCAAATATTTATTGATTGGGTGCTCACATTTTCATTTCCGTGTTTCCCTGATCACATTAGTGTGAGTCCAAGAATCAACAATTAATAATCTATATTTATATCTGTGGATATGGGTGCATTCAACTACCTATTTTTCCCAATGCATCTTAATTATAAAGACAACATAATATTACCGAGTTGTAAACACAATGTTTTTGTGTCCTGTGTTCTTGTTTACCTCCAGAGCAGACACATACACATTTTGATTTTCCCAAGAACGCAGGGGACATGCAAGTTTACATCATGTGTTTTGCAATCTACATTATAGCATAATTTTACTGTAGTGTTATTCAGTCTTGATTGGACATGGTCTTCACAATCATTACTTTGGAACATAAGACTGAAGTTATTATTTGTTGCTGTTCCCCACCCCAACTGAAAGTTAATGCATTCATGAAATGGTTGCCAACTCTGTTTGGTAAGCACCAGTGTTCCAAGGGTCTCAAGGTCTGGCAGTTCTAAATGTTCTTTCTTGCAAAATGTTAAAATGTAGCACAGTATTTTGCCAGGCAGCAGAAAACAGGATGAGTTGACAAGAACTCAAGGAATGAAAGTAACCAATGGCCAGGAAGAAATCAACATGCAATTGACCAAAGAAAGTATAAATATATAAGCCATAGCTAAGCTTCCTTTTGAGGAGACAGAGGTTTGGATATGAATCTCCTATCTCCTTTACTTGCTCCAAGTGATAAAACTGTAGTGTAATAACCACCTCCTGTTTTCTGAGTGAAACATCTCATGCTCAAACACTTTGAGTTCAGTAACATCAGGAGCAGAGGAAATAATCGTAAGAAGGGACCTAGGGAAATTCTCCCAAACTAAGTGAGTCAGTCTTCATTTGTTTTAGGAAACAGGATCTACATCATGATTCAGGTGCATAGTCTTATCTATAGGACCTAAAATGTAACTCAGTCAACCCAAATAGTCATATAGCTATCTTTCATGTCTCTATCTAGAATTCTCTTGAACAAATAATTTCTCCACTACTATAGTCATATAAGAGCAATCTTTTTTTTTTTTTTTTTGTATTTTTTTGAAGTTGGAAACGGGGAGGCAGTCAGACAGACTCCCGCATGTGCCCGACTGGGATCCACCCAACATGCCCATCAGGGGGCGATGCTCTGCCCATCTGGGGCATTGCTCTGTTGCAACCAGAGCCATTCTAGTGCCTGAAGCAGAGGCCATAGAGCCATCCTCAGCGCCCGGGCCAACCTTGCTCCAATGGAGCCTTGGCTGCGGGAGGGGAAGAGAGAGACAGAGAGGAAGGAGAGAGGGAGGGGTGGAGAACCATATGGGCGCTTCTCCTGTGTGCCCTGGCCGGGAATCAAACTCGGGACTCCTGCACGCCAGGCTGACACTCTACCACTGAGCCAACCAGCCAGGGCTAGAGCAACCTTTTTCAGATGATAATTGTAAGGTATTTTTCCCCCCCGAGAAGGAAGGAAGGGGCCGGAGCCACAAAGTGTGGAATAACAAAAGGCTTTATTGAGTACAGAGCGCATCCCACCCAGCGAGGTTACCTGGCCCTGAGGAAAGATGGAGGCCAGGGAAGTCGCAAGGAGTGACCTGTGTGTGAGATATTTAAAGGATCCCTAGGGTGATTGCGTTAATACGACGTGGTGAAATCTCACTGACTGGCAGACGGTCGTTTTTTTCCAAAGGACTCCTGGGAAGTTTCTTTTGGCACACTTAGTTGTGGGCTGTCCTAGCCAAAGTTCGCGGGTCTGACCTTTCTCATTATCCACCGACCTTACATAATGATTAAAACACCAATTTGAAAAGATATCTACATCCCTATGTTTCTTGTAGCATTATTTACAATCAATAGCCAAGACATGGAAGCAACTTAAATGCCCATTGGTAGACAACTGGATAAAGAAGATGTGGAATATAGATATATAATGGGATATTACTGGGCCATAAAAAAAAAAGGAAGGAAATCTTACTATTTTCAACAACATGGATGGACCTAGAGGATGTTATGCTAAATAAAATAAGTCAGACAGATAAAGGAAAATGCCATATGATTTCAATTATATATGGTATCTAAAACAAAACAAGTTAGATGAACAAGCAAAATAGACAACCGCATATATACAGAGAACAAACTGATATGGTTGCCAGATGGGAGGGAGTTTGGGGGTGAGTGAAAAAGGGTAGAAGGAATAAAGAAGCACAAATTGACAGAAACATGTGGCAAAAGAGCTCAGAAAGTCTCCAGTTAGACCATGGCCATTCTTGACATCTTGGAACCTCTGAACAAGTCATTTAATCTCAAACCTTGCAGCTTCCTCTTATGTAAATTTGAGGAAACAACCCCGGTATTTGGGGGCCTCTAGCCCCCAATGGTGTCTCCCTTCCTAGCCAGGTCAACCCACACCTCTGGGTTTTGGTTTTTCCGGCAATCTCATGGTGGAGCTGGGAGCAGTACAAATCACATACAGGTACAGAATTCTAGAACCTTACTGTAAAGCCACGGGGAAAGAAAGAGCACCAGAAGTAAATGGAGAAGGCTGTGACAGTTTCACAGAAAACAACTAGAAAAAGGGTAGCTGGAGAAAGTACGAAAAGGCTGGTTCTTTACAAGCAGTCAATTAAGTATTGTTGGGGCAATGTGAAACAGGCCGAGAGCTGAAAGGTGGATGCCGCTCGAGACTGGAGAGTCTGTGACCAGAAGGCACATGTTCCGGCTGTGTTTGTAGCAGAAAGGTACCTGACCACAGGTGAAAAGAATAGTCCAGCCCAGAGACCTCAGATATTGTAAGTCTGAACCTCTCCCTGCTCAGAAAGCCCTCAAGGTAGAGCTTTGTCTTGGTTTTACATGTTGGTTGTTCCAGGAAGAAAGTAGAAAAGAGGGATTCAGTCCCAGTTTGGTTTTTCTACCTTTTTAGATTTCTGTTCTTTCCTTCCTCAAAAAGTCCTCAATTTGATTGTAAAGTTAAAGGACTTTTTTTTTCTTCTTTTCCAAGTGAGAGGAGGGGAGATAGAGAGACAGACTCCTGCATGTGCCCCAACCAGGATCCACCCAGCAACTCCTGTCTGGGGCCAATGCTCTGCCCATCTGGGGCCATACTTGCAACTGAGCTATTTTTAGTGCCTGGGCAGAGCACTCAGCGCCTGGGGCCCCAATGCTTGAACCAATCAAGCCATGGCTATGGGAAGGGAAGACAGAGAGAGAGAAGGGGGTGGGATAGAGAAACAGATGGTCACTTTTCCTGTGTGCCCTGACTGGAACTTAACCCAGGACATCTACATGCCAGGTTGACTTTCTATCACTAAGCCAACTGGTCAGGGCCAAGTTATAGGAGTTTAAGGTCACTGCTGCAGTGAGTGTTTGCTCTATGAGGGAGACCTGGAGCTTCTGATCATGGAGAAGAACATGCTGAAAGGATGTAGCCTTTCTTCTTTCAGCTGCACTATGTGGTTCAGTCGGCACTGAGTGTGGAGAAATGGAACCCCTTGTCTTAAGGGCCCCGTGGCCATGGAATTGCAGTGTCCCCATTTCTTCCCAAAGCCTACAGTCTAAAGAGACCTCACTGATACTTCTTCTTAGCTTGGCCAATCTACCACTGGATGGGTGTTGGTCAAATAAGTTTGTAAATATGATGTATATGTTTGCTCGCTTATAGTTTGCATTGGGTGTGGGGGACAGGCATTAAGCAGGCAGGATCCTTATAGCCTAAGGCTTAGTTTTATGACTAAACCTTTCCCTTTTGATAATAAGATCTTTCAAAACTAAGCTTTTCCCCACACCCTTGACTATTGCATGATGTGAGGTGGTGCACTCTCATGAGGAATCCCATTATGCCTCAGAAAAGTGACTTTGTATCAGAGACTTCCTTGTTTGTATATTGGATTAGAGGTTTTGATTTCTACACTATAAAATGGGAAAGAGGAGCCCATGCTGGAGGAGAGCAGAGAAAGGCCATTTGGAGAAGAGGAGAAGCAGCCAAAAATGGCTGAGTGTTGAAGGAGAAGCCAATTTGTGCAGTTTGTGCAGAGAGGAGATGGGGAACTGAGGTGAATAAGGCTGGTGAGGTAGAAACCTTTGATTCTAGGAAACTCAGGTAAGTCAGTGGCTTTGGGAGCCCTGAATGGAAAGGAAAGTGTTTTCCCACTGTGTGTATTTCTTGCCTGCCAGGTGCATGCTAGGATTAAAGCTAATGGCCACCAGTTCTTGGCTCTGTTGTTTCATTACTGTCTGTTCGAATCAAATGCGAACCTGTATGGGCCAGGTGGCTGTTATGGTGGCCATGGCTACTGGCTTTATAATGGGGAAGGGCCAAATTGAAAAAAAATAGGGATACTAGAAAAAGTAGCTCTGTGTTTGGCAAAACCTGAATTTACTTGGTAAATTTGTCCTTCATTGTGGAAGATGGATTTTACTAGAACTGCAAAACTGGTTCATTTCTTTTTTAGGTAGTCCAAGACTTCATTTTCAGCTTTATCTATTATTGAAAGAAGTTCCTAAGTCACAGGAATGTTGTAGAAGGTGACTAGTAAAATAAAGTATGTTTTAAACACCAGACAGGGCCAGGTACTTTGTTAAACTCTGGAAACATTTTCTCTTTGCCTGAAGGGAATGGAGGAATATAATGCAAACCAGTGAGTTAGCCCCAGATCCAGAGTGACCTTTAATGGATTTAGATCTGCCTGCAAAGGAAGGGAAATCCCAGGTGGAAATGCCCTAGGCTGGGAGTTAGAAGACTAGTTTCTAGTCTTCTCCATGCAGGTTCTATATTTTGAGCAAGTCACTTCCTGTTGTGAACCTGCACGACTAGTATATTCAGGTCCTGAGCGAGAACAGTGTGGAATTAAGAAAAAATACACTTAAAGAATTAAAGAATAAAAAATGGGGTTCGGGAGGCTCTGCAATTACTGCTAGCAGAAGCATATAGCCCTAGCAGAAAACATGGCTGCACTCAAAAACCACATCTTTCTCTATTTATAGGGCAAAGTGGGCTATTAGCAAATCAATGACTTTTCTGATTACAGTTTCAAAGGCAACCCAAGAATTCTCCCAGGTGTAGAAAACCACCACCGTACATTAACATCCCAACTTTACACAAAGAAGAAACTTGCCTCCAGTCTCTCAAGGGGGGGGGGGGGGTAGATAGGATGAGCAAATACATGGAGGTGTGAGGAAGGGCTTAGTCTTTTGCAATTTAATCAGGCAAGCGTTGGGGGGTTGGGCAGACTGTCAGCTTAAGCCAGTTCCCCACACCTCTGTCCCCCAGAAATCCAAACTCTAAAAACTCTGTTGGCCCTGGCCGGTTGGCTCAGTGGTAGAGCATCGGCCTGGCGTGCGGGGGACCCGGGTTCGATTCCCGGCCAAGGCACATAGGAGAAGCGCCCATTTGCTTCTCCACCCCCCCCCCCTTCCTCTCTGTCTCTCTCTTCCCCTCCCGCAGCCAAGGCTCCATTGGAGCAAAGATGGCCCA
The DNA here is from genome assembly GCF_036850765.1 of Saccopteryx bilineata. Taxonomy (NCBI): domain Eukaryota; kingdom Metazoa; phylum Chordata; class Mammalia; order Chiroptera; family Emballonuridae; genus Saccopteryx; species Saccopteryx bilineata. The sequence continues at coordinate 195,265,390 of NC_089492.1, read as the reverse complement.
GGCACTGGGGATGGCTCCTTGGCCTCTGCCCCCAGGCACTAGAGTGGCTCTGGTTGTGGCAGAGCCACGCCCCAGAGGGGCAGAGCATCCCCCCCTGGTGGGCAGAGCGTAGCCCCTGGTGGGCGTGCCGGGTGGATCCCGGTCGGGTGCATGCGGGAGTCTGTCTGACTGTCTCTCCCCGTTTCCAGCCTCAGAAAAATACAAAAAAATAAAAATAAAAAATAAATAAAATAAAAATAAAAATAAAAACTCTGTTGATTTTTCAGTCTGACAACTTCCCCTTGAACTTTAGTCCCTCTTAGGCCAGGAGAACAGGACGCCCCTGTGTTGTTCACATGCTCTTCCAGAAATGAATTATGAGTCCTGTTCCAGGGAAGAAGCTAGAGGCTATTATATGTTTGTGGGAGTTCAGAGCTACTCAACCTAAAAGATGAGCAATAATCTCCTTTTGACCCACCTGTGTGGCAGGGCAAACTTCTATTTACTGAACATTTGCTCTTCTTATTCTGCAGTGACTTTTTGAAGCATCAGGACATCTTACCTCATCCATAGCTCGAGGTGTCTGATATAACCATGTTCCCTTTCTGTCTCTGAACCTTTCGTGAATGTTGACCTCTGACTTTCTCACATATGTGAGGTTCCCAAACGTATGTATGTATTAAGTTTGGTTATCTTCTCTTGCTAATATGTTTCATGTCTATTTGAGTATCAGAACAGCCAAAAGAGTCTTGGAGGTAAAGGGAAGTTTCTCCCTCCCCCACATATTTCTCTAGGTTCCTCTTTCTGTTACATCCCGGCGAGATAGGCCACAGCAGACACAAAGTAAATTTGAATCAGTTTTATTGCAGACCTGCACAGGGACTGCAGGCAACCCATGCAAGGGAGCACTGCAGCCCCCCAAACCTGCGCAGGGACTGCAGGTAATCCACACAGGGGAACACTGCAGCCCCCCAAACCTGCAGCCCCCCAAACCTGCACAGGGATGCAGGTAACCCACACAGGGGAACACTGCAGCCCCCCAAACCTGCGCAGGGACTGCAGGCAACCCACACCTCCGAAGAGACTGGAGCACTGCAGCCCCCCAAACCTGCGCAGGGACTGCAGGCAACCCACGCCTCCAAAGAGACTGGAGCACTGCAGCCCCCCAAACCTGCGCAGGGACTGCAGGCAGCCCATGCCTCCGAAGAGACTGGAGCACTGCAGCCCCCAAACCTGCGCAGGGACTGCAGGCAACCCACGCCTCCGAAGAGACTGGAGCACTGCAGCCTCGAGCTTCTAAAATGGCTCCTTTTTATAGGGTGGCTATCTAGGATGAGCAAGCATCATACAGAAGCTGATGTGGCTGTTAGTCATTTGCTAGGGAGGTCGTGCGCAGTTATGGGGGGGTATTACTCAGTGGAGAATTTCAAACATAAACTTCTGATAAGGGTCTCTGACTCAATGCAGGATGTTGCTGAACTCTTTGTTCTCAGCGTCACAGGGACCTTGTACACTCTTGGCAGCCCCAGCATGTCAGTACTCCTTGAATCTAACACTTTCCATAGACAGTTTGAAGCAATTTACAAAATTCAATGGAGTTAAAAAGATTTTTTTGTAGAAGTAGAGCTAAGAGAAGCCAAAAGAACAGCAAATCAACAATTCTTAAAATTACTTATTGCTAAAAAGACTAAAAGAAGCCCCACTAGTTTAACAGAGTGCAAATATAAGAACATCCAAACTGTAGGAAATTTTTAATGAATTTATTACAGTTTATTTGAGGCAAACAGAGGATAGACCTGGAAGCAAGATTTCAACAGACGGGGGTGGGGGGGGGTGTTTCACAGATTGACAGGTTGCAATTTCTTTGATGCATTTGAAGTTAAGGAGGGGAGAGTAAATAAAGGTGGGAGAAATCAAGGTGGGAATTAGATTATAGGATAGTTTATAAGAGGATAGTTAGCCTCAGAGGTCTGAAATAGAGGTTTAAGCTAGCATTTCAAAGACTCGTAAACCTAGATGCACAGGAACAATGGACAAGGCTTGCTTAAGGCAAAGATTACTAAAAAAGTCACAGGCCTGGGATATGACTACTCACCAGGAGCTGACCAGTTTAGTCATATACTTCCCATTACTAGAACTTGTCAGTTTAATTAAGAACCCCTTTTTCTTTCTTTTTTTTTTTTTAATAATTTTATTTTTTTAATGGGGTGACATCAATAAATCAGGATACATATATTCAAAGATAACAAGTCCAGGTTATCTTGTCGTTCAATTATGTTGCATACCCACCACCCAAAGTCAGATTGTCCTCTGTCACCTTCTATCTTGTTTTCTTTGTGCCCCTCCCCACCCCCTTTCCCTTTCCCTTTCCCCCCTCCCCCCTGTAACCACCACACTCTTATCAATGTTTCTTAGTTTCACTTTTATGTCCCACCTACGTATGGAATAATGCAGTTCCTATTTTTTTCTGATTTACTTATTTCGCTTCGTATCATGTTATCAAGATCCCACCATTTTGCTGTAAATGTTCCGATGTCATCATTTCTTATGGCTGAGTAGTATTTCATAGTGTATATGTGCCACATCTTCTTTATCCAGTCATCTATTGATGGGATTTTTGGTTGTTTCCATGTCCTGGCCACTGTGAACAATGCTGCAATAAACATGGGGCTGCATGTGTCTTTACGTATCAATGTAAGAACCCCTTTTTCATCCATAAGAGTTTTCTTTTGAGTGCTGGGATTATGAGATTACTGTTTTTTATATATTTTTCCATTTTCTGTATTTTTTAAATGCACATAAGTTATTTTTCTAATTGGAAAAGAACATTTTAATGCCTGTTGGGCAGATAAAATATATTATGCTCACTTTGTTAAAGATGGTGCTGCCCACTTGGAAGCTCCTCACCCAGTTGATATTAATGTGTGTTGGGGGTGTGCTGTGGGCAAGCAGGATCCTTGTAGCCTTAGGCTTGGTTTTAGGACTAAGCCTTTCCCACCCTTTTTGATGTGGGGTGGTGCAATCCCATCATGCCTCCGATAAGTGACTTTGTATCAGAGACTTTCTTGTTTGTATATTGGATTAAAGGTTTTGATTTCCACACTATAAAATGGGGGCAGACTGGGACCTTGCTCTCTCAGTTCCTGAGATTAGCTTTAGAGAAGAGAGCAGAGCAGGGTCACGTGAAGGAGACCAGGGGAAACAGCCAAGATGGTGGAGTGCTGAGTAAAAAGGCAGTTTGTGCAGGGAGAAGGAAGGAGATGGGAAATACAGGTGAATAAGTCTGATGAGCTAGAAACCTTTGATTCTAGGAAACTCGGATAAGTCAATAGCTTTGTGAGCACTGAATGAGTGGGTTTTGGAGCCCAGTGTGTGTTTTTACTTGCCCACCTGGTGCAAGCTAGGATTAAAGATAATGGCCCACCAGTTCGTGGCTCTGTTGTTTCAGTACCATCTGTCCGAATCTAATGTGAACCTGCATGGGCCAGGTGGCCCTGGATACTGGCTTTATAATGGCCTTGACTGGTTGTAAAACTAGGAATATCGTAGTTCATGCTGTCACCAATTCAGCCAAAAATAGAAGCAGGGATTGAATTTTTATGGCACCTTATTCAGAGGGCCAGTAATCTGCGGAGATTCCCTTTCCCCAGCCAACCTGTTTATAAGGGGAAGAAAAGGGTAGGTAATAGTTTTGGAATTTCAAGGGAGAGCTCATCAGATCATAGCCAAAGTTAATCTGATCATACTCAGTGGGTGGCCTATCCTTGGAGCACAAAGGCTTTGCTTGCAGTCCCCTGGGACACAAATGTGAATCACTCACAGATCTCTTGGAGCACAAAAAAGTATATTGCCTGCAGACCATGTAGGCCTGTTCAAGCATCCCAGTTCTTGGAACAAAGCTTTTACTTGCATTAACTATAAATACCCACTGACCAAACCAAAGCCACCATTACTCAAGCTAAAATTTTAACTCTTTTGTTTGCCCTATCAGTTGTCTTTTCCCTCATCCTATGCTATGCTTGCTGCCTGTGTTAGGCCTAGATCTACAATTCTACTTCCTTATTAATTCCTGCATGGCCTGGTGTTCTCTACCATTTGCAAAAGTTTAAAAAATAGACACCAACTGATAGAAATTTTGCTAAAGAGGTGAATAAAATACTTTATATGATTTTACATCTTTTACCAACTGTTGGGCAGATAAAATATATTATGCTCACTTTGTTAAAGATGGTGCTGCCCACATGGAAGCTGTCACCCAGGTGATATTAATGTGTATTGGGGGCGGGCTGTGGGCAAGCAGGATCCTTGTAGCCTGGGGCTTGGTTTGGGGACTAAGCCTTTCCCACTCTTTTTGATGTGGGGTGGTACAATCCCATCATGTCCCAGATAAGTGACTTTGTATTAGAGACTTCCCTATTTTGTATATTGGATTAAAGGTTTGGATTTCTACACTATAAAATGGAGGCAGAACGGAAGCTTGCACTTTTGGTTCCTGAGATTAATATTAGAGGAGAGAGCAGAGAGCAGAGCAAAGAAAGGCCACGTGGAGGAGGCCAGAAGCAGCCAAGATGGCGGAGTGTTGAGTGAGAAGCCAGTTTGTGCGGAGTTTGTGCAGGGAGAAGGAAGGAGATGGGGAACAGAGGTGAGTAAGTCTGGTGAGCTAGAAACCTTTGATTCTAGGAAACTTGGATAAGTCAGTAGCTTTGTGAGCACTGAATGTGAGTGGGTTTTGGAGCCCAGTGTGTGTTTTTACTTGCCCGCCGGGTGCAAGCTAGGATTAAAGATGATGGTCCACCAGTTTTTGGCTCCATTGTTTCTTTACCGACCATCTGAATCCAATGCAAACCTGCATGGGCCAGGCTGCTGTGGTGGTGGCTGTGGCTACTGGCTTTACACCAACAAAGGAATAAAATCATTGAGTATCTGTATTTGCATACACTAGCATTTACAAACCATTCCAGAGTTTGAAGATGGAGGTAGGAAAGAAGAAGCAGCTGTTTTGAAGATTAAGCATTGGGTCCTTTCATTTGGAAAAGCAAGTCAAGCCGTATCACCTCAGCTAGAGCCGATTTTCCTTTCCTTGGCAATTACCTAATATTTCACTGTACTTCTTAATGGAAAGTGCTCATTCAAATGACCCCAGTTCATCCCTGCTCCTTATGGGCAGGTTCTATTCTTTCTCTAGATACCCTAACCTTTTCTTCTACTGACCCACCCAATCTGCTTTTCTCTATAATTAACAGTAAAGCATTTAAGTTCCATACCTACCATGGAGAAAACTGGCAACCACAAAGACAAAGAAAAATGGCTAACATACAATTTAAAAGTATGTACCTTCAATGAATTGCAAATAAAGGAAATAATGCAATTTGATAGGGTTGCAGTAGGGACCATGACCCCACCCTTCCTTAAGTAGGTGAAGGGACATAAAAAAACTGGACATTCCAGATCACCTCCAGACATCCAGATTGATTCACCGGGGTGTGGAAGTTCCCCTAGCTTACTTACAGTTAATTCTGCCTCCCCCCGCCCCATAACGACTACCAGCCCCCACCCTCAAATCTCCTATTTCACCCTACCTGTTAGAGAACCAGTTGCTGACCTCTGCCTTAGAAGTCAGCTGGGCAGATGACCCCCTAATAAACTTTTCTTGCCTGAACTTGGGTGTCCTCCTTCGGCTGACCTTACACAATTCTTTTTTTCTCTTTAGTTCAAGTAGCCTTTAAAAATATAGTAAGTCCTGGCCCTGGCCGGTTGGCTTAGTGGTAGAGCGTCAGCCCAGCATGTGAAAGTTCTGGGTTTGATTCCCAGCCAAGGCACACAGGAGAGGCACCCATCTGCTTCTCCACCCCTCCCCCTCTCCTTCCTCTCTGTCTCTCTCTTCCTCTCCCACAGCCAAGGTCTCATTGGAGCAAAGTGGGTCTGGGGCTGAGGATGGCTCCGTGGCCTCTGCCTCAGATGCTAGAATGGCTCCAGTTACAACAGAGTAATGCCCCAGATGGGCAGAGCATTGCCCCTTGGTGGGCATGCAGGGTGGATCCCAATCAGGTGCATGCGAGAGTCTGTCTCTGCCTCCCTGTTTCTCACTTCAGAAAAATACAAAAAATAATTTTAAAAAATACAGTAAGTCCTCAATGTCGTGAATGATTCTCGGAACATTGGCAAAACAAACTGTAATGAAAGCAATTTTACTGCAGGCTAATTGATATAAACAAGTGAGGTTCCTATGGCATCTTATCAATGTTGTACGAAAACAATGTTGAACAAAATGATGTTATTTGAGGACCTGCTGTATATCAGGATATAACCTCGCTGTTAGCAGAGGTGTGATGAAATAAGCCCTATTGTATACTAGTGGACTGACTGAAAATTAGAACATTAAAGAAAAGGGGTTTATTTTGAGAGAGAAAGAGAGAGAGGAAGAAAGAGAGAATATAAAGCATCAACTCACAGTTGCTTTCACTTTTGTTGTGCATTGATTAAAAATGACCTTTGGGCTTAAGCTGGAGAGCTTTTGAAATTGTGTGGACAATCTCCTGCTCAAGCCAGGGATCCCATGCTGACAAGTCGGGGCTCAGAGCCAGGGACCTTCAGGCTTCCACCCGGGGACCTCATGTTCCTGGTCAACACTTTATCCACTGCTCCACCCACTGCTCAGGCAGAACATATTGTGGAAAGCAATCAAAAGAGTACAGAGTATGCCATCCCAAACATGCCACTTGGACATAGGATTATTTTTGAGCTAAAGACAATTGAGAAGAAGCACCCACAAGAAAACTCTTCTACCCTCCCCCTCTCTACCAGCCAAGGCAGAGTGATTTCTAATCACGGGAGGCAACTCTAGGTCCTTAAGTAGACGAAGCACCGGAGGAATCTACATAACAAACCTTACTAACTAGCCCTTATCTTCTGTTAAGTTTCCCCACAGATTTACCTTCCTGCAATTTGCTACTCCTTAAAATTTATACTCTTCCTTTGTCTTGTCATTTCTCTATAGTTTTTTTGTTCTTTGCTAAGATGCTGTGAAAGCCCCAAGTTTTAACCACTCCTTTGAGTTATTTACTCATCACTGAGTTTCTCCTATGAGTGTGTGCCCTGCATGTGTTAATAAACTGCTTTTCTCTTGTCATTTTGTCTTTTGACAATTTAATTTCCAGAAGCCCAGCTGAAGAACCTAAGAGGATAGAGGAAAAAGTTTTCTTTTTCCTTTCCTAGACAATTCTGCAATATGTGTGAAAACCTTAAAATATTCCTATCTTTCAATACATTGAGTTTTCAACCCTAAGGCAGTAACAGTGAAATGTGACTAAGCTTTATGTGAAAAGGTTGCTTTTGAGAAGGTGTTTTTTCCAATTCAGCATTGATTGCAACAGCATTTTACACATAAAAAACTGGAAACAAATGCTCAACAACTGAGGAATTGCTAAGCAAATTATGGCTCATCCACACTATGAAAACGAATGCAGTTATTTTATATTTTCAAGAAATAATAAAATTATTCTGAGGCATAGTTAAGTAAAAGTAGCAGGATACAGAATTATGTAAATAAATATAACCTAACTACATAATGCAATACATGGAGAAGGAGATAAATAACACAAATATAGCCTGACCTGTGGTGGTGCAGTGGATGGCGTCAACCTGGAGTGCTGAGGTCGCCGGTTCAAAACTCTGGGCTTGCCCTGTCAGGGCACATACACTTCTCGTTACCCTTCTTCAACTGTAAAGTCAATAAACAAAATCTTTAAAAAAATAATAATGCAAATATATCCACAGCAATTACATCTCAATTTGTATCATGTATATTTGCTTTCTTACTTTTACTGTCGTACAATTTCTACTTATTAATTTTACTTTATACTTTTCTTTACTTCCCAGACTTTCTATAACAAGACTATTATATAATACGAAAAAAGGTTTTTTGATTTTCTTCCCATCAATGATAACTAGTACAGAGTTTTCAAATGTTACATGCAAGGTGAGTTCCTGAAGAGTCATGCAAGCTAGAGTACAAGTCTTGCAAGCCCAGGTTTCGAGTCGCCACAGTGAGGCTGCCATGTGGCTGGGCCCGGACATAGTCCATAGTTCACCTGGCTGACACGGCTGAATTTGTGAAATTCTTGACTTTCTGAGACAAAATTTAATTTGGAGACATTTGCATCATTTCAAAATGTTCTAATAGAAGTTTTATTTACATTTTACAAATTTCAAACTTTTTAGACTTGCACAATTCAAATTCACATAAACTGAGACCATAATCAATAATCCATGTAGAAAATAATTGAATTCCTGAACAACATACTATATATAATTGCTTTAAAAAAGTTTCATGTGTCATTTCAAATATTTGTGACATACAATGAGTAAAAATTTAAGAAACATGTTCTACAAGCAAATAGTATAAAGTATTTACTAATATGTAAGAAGGATAATTTATAAAAATTCCATTGATGCAGACACACAAAACAGTCTACAGGATGTCCATAAAATCTAGAAACATAGGTCAGTATACATAATACTACTAAGAACATTTTTCTTTTTTTCAATAATTTGAAAGAGAAAGGAAGGGGGATGGAAAGAAAGAGTTGGGAGGGGACAGAGAGAGAAGAGGGAAGGGAGAGAAAGCAAGAGAAGTGAGGAGCCACTGCGCCACCTCACCCATAGGTGTTGTAAAGTACCAAAAGCTACAGAATTAATATTAATATTTTGGGAGGCTTGAAGAACATTTTATTAACTTGGGTTAAGGTGTGCAGAGAAATTGTGAGAAATAGTCTCTATACTGTGTGATTGGCATAACCAGGATGGCCCTTGGCATTGTATTATAAATGCAAAGGGGAGAAAGACATGGATTCTCAGACATTCCACCACACCTGTGGGGAAAGGAGTGAATTGCTAGCCAGGTACAGGGAGAGAAAAGCCAAAATAAACCTTTTCTCATAGCAATGAGCCATTTGCAGGCATTTGTCTCCACAGAAACTACCTCTTCTATGTAAGTGCGTGTGGTTAACACGTGTGACTCTGGACAGAGAGAGATGGCGGATGAACACTAGAAAATATAGGAATGCCTTTTAATATGTAAAGAGACATCTTTCTACCATTGTGTTGATTTGTAAATTTTGTTTTCTCCAAGATGATGTGTGGCTTGCAAATTGAGGATGGTCCTATCATGTTAAAGGACATATGACTATAACCAATAGTGGTAAAGGGCTCCTAATTACAATTTTTGCTTCTGTACTTCCCACTTACAAAACTGTAAAAACTGAGTAAAACAAAGGGCCAGCACACGCTCCCTCAGACGGAGTTGCCGCCACTTGGCCAAGCTAGACAATAAAGCTTTGATGTGTAATTGACGGACTTTGTTCATGTCTTCAATGTTTTGGGTCCTTCTGGATTAAGATTAACAAGAAACATGAACTCATTCCATTTAGTTGAGCACTCATTGACTGGGGATTGAACCCACAACCTTGGCAAGCTGGATGACTCTCTATCAACTGAAACATCTGACCAGGGTCAAGGACATTTTTTTTTGTGACAGAGACAGAGAGAGGGACAGACAGGGACAGACAGGAAGGCAAAGAGATGAGAAGCATCAATTCTTCATTGCGGCACCTTAGTTGTTCATTGATTGCTTTTTCAAATGTGCCTTGACCGGCAGGCTACAGCAGACCAAGTGACACCTTGCTCAACCAACGACCTTGGGCTCAAGCTGGTGAGCGTTGCTCAAACCAGATGAGCCTGCACTCAAGCTGGCGGGGACTCGAGTCCTTGGGGACTCGAACCTGGGTCCTCCTCATCCCAGTCTGACACTCTATCCAATGTGTTACCACCTGGTTAGCCTCAAGGACATTTTTTAAAGAGTAAAATGCGCGCGCACACACACACACTGCTTCCAGGTTTTATGTAGAGTGAAAGTCAAGTTCTACATACCTGGGTATTATGTGTTACCCAGAAATGTTCATTAGGAGAGTATGTGTCCTTTGACCTCCCAAGTAAACCAGTGCTTCTCTGGTCGTGAAGAACAAGTTGGCAGGTTTTGTTGTAGGGCCACATAGGCAGAACCAAAGTAAATGATCAGATTATGGAGATAAGGTGTGTTTTTCATCTAAGTCCACAGCACAAAGGAAAACAAATTCTATCTCTGCTCCAAGTACATGTATGAGGTCCTTCAGCGAATAGGAGGAAGAGAAAGCACCCCTGGAGTTATGTTTTCCCCTGCAAGTCCTTTCAGATGCCAAACTATCTCTTTGTTCTCAAGGAGAAATCTGTCCCACAGCTGTTAAAACGTACTTCCAGGAGCTACGAGGTCTCTCAGGTAGTTTGGGTGAGCCTGAACCTGGAAACGCCTGCATAGATCACAGTCTCCCTTTTGGAAGCTAGAAAGGCATTTACAAAGCAGCTCAGTAGCCTTCCTACTTCATCTTTGAAAGTAGAGATGGCTTTCTCATCCACATGAACACAGTGGATATTTTCAGGCCTGTATATAGCCATGAAAAGCCTTTTAAATGTGTCGAGGTCTTTGTGGATGACCGTGACATATGTCAAAGGGAAATCAGCTTTGTCCTTAGACAAAGGCTTCACTTATTATGTAGTGATTTTAGATCAAGTATTGTTGGCAAGTTATGTTTCTCAGTGATGGCACTGATACACAGTATTTTCATCTAAGAAGATTTTCTTTCCTGTCACAATTATGTCACAGACTTCTGCAAGGACTGAAGAGTTTGAGATTTTCCTCACGTGCCAGTATTTTTACAGGACTAGATTATTGATATATAGGAACAAAAGAATTATAAAAACATCTGTAAGTCTTGCAATAAATCTGAACACCAAATTGGGCTTCATTATTTTGACCATCTCTTCTTTATTTGTCTCTTGCTGGACTTCATATCATTGCTGAAATCAGTCCGATCCCAGACTTTTGGAAAATTTACTCCAACTTCTTATTTTGACAAAGAGAAATACTACCTCTCATTTAAGGAACAGGGGTCAACTACAAGCTTGCATTTCTCTTACACTGAAGTGATTGAGTTCATGTGAGAATTGGGGCCAGTGCAAGAGCTTAACACAGTTGGGACCTTTGCCTAAGTCACTTTCAGGTTAAGACCCTGACAAATTAGCCACGCTGCGAATGCAGGGTGCTCTTCCCATGTGAGGTAAGGGTAGAGTGTTCATCTTGTAGCCTTTTTTCCCCAGAGACAGCCACACAGTCACTGATGTCATTTTTGAATACAGGGATAATATTCTTGCGCTTTGGGCAGTCTCAATTGTCATGAATCAGGTCACCATTGACAATTACATCGACAGCACTCAGAATTGCTCAATAGTAGTATTTCTCTTTACCTAAAAATAAAAATTAAGAATCCATGGAACTTCAGAGCTGGAAGGAATCTTGCAGATTATTCAGGCCACCTCATTCAATCCACAAATGGGGAACACTGAAAATGAACTCTACTATGCTCTCACACTCTTGTCTCTGTTACATCACTGACAATCTGTAAGACAGCATTGACATTACATACATTTTACACATTAGGAAACTGAAGCCCTCATATAGGCTGACTTGCCTGAGAGCCAGTAATAAGTTAACAATAGTATTGGGCCTCAAACCTAACTTTTCTGATTTCACAGGCTTTCTGCCTGGAATACTCCCCCCCCCACCCCATTTTGATGAGTTTCTCCTGTCTATCAGGTCCCTGTGTGGCACTACTTTCTGTTCCTCATTCCTTCCCTTCCAACTCTAAGCTAGGAGCCCTTCCACTTGCCCTAATAAGCCCATGTACCCTTCTTTTTTTTTTTTGTATTTTTCCGAAGCTGGAAACGGGGAGAGACAGACAGACTCCCACATGCACCGGACCGGGATCCACCCGGCACACCCACCAGGGGGCAATGCTCTGCCCCTCCGGGGCGTCGCTCTGCCTCAACCAGAGCCACTCTAGCGCCTGGGGCAGAGGCCAAGGAGCCATCCCCAGTGCCCCGGCCATCTTTGCTCCAATGGAGCCTCGGCTGCGGGAGGGGAAGAGAGAGACAGAGAGGAAGGAGAGGGGGAGGGGTGGAGAACCAGATGGGCACTTCTCCTGTGTGCCCTGGCCGGGAATCGAACCTGGGACCCCTTGCAAGCCAGGCCGATGCTCTACCACTGAGCCAACCGGCCAGGGCCCCATGTACCCTTCTAATTGCATTTGTTTGCTTCATCATCAGCCCATGGAAGACTATTTATGTCTACTGATCACTGTGTTTTAGCACCTAGCTAATGTAGGTGCTCATCATTGGATTAAATCCAGTTACCTTTCCTCTCTCTATACCAGGAATCAGCAAAACTATGGTGGGGAGTAGAGAAGGGGGAGGCAGGGTACCCAATCCATGCGCCACATGTTTTTTTGTATAGGCTGTGAGCCAAGAATGGTTTTACATTTTCAAATGACTGAAATAAAACACAAAAAAGGAAAATATTGTGTGATGTATAAAAATTATTTGAAAAATTAAAATTTTAGTGTCCATAAATATAGTGTTATCAAAATGCAGGCACAAGCGTTGGCCTAGCGTGCGGAGGACCCGGGTTCAATTCCCGGCCAGGGCACACAGGAGAAGCGCCCATTTGCTTCTCCACCCCTCCGCCGCGCTTTCCTCTCTGTCTCTCTCTTCCCCTCCCGCAGCCAAGGCTCCATTGGAGCAAAGATGGCCCGGGCGCTGGGGATGGCTCTGTGGCCTCTGCCCCAGGCACTAGAGTGGCTCTGGTCGCAACACGGCGACGCCCAGGATGGGCAAGGCATCGCCCCCTGGTGGGCAGAGCGTCGCCTCTGGTGGGCGTGCCGGGTGGATCCCGGTCGGGCGCATGCAGGAGTCTGTCTGACTGTCTCTCCCTGTTTCCAGCTTCAGAAAAATGGAAAAAAAATAAATAAATAAATAAAAATGCAGGCACACTCAATTGTTTACAAATCATGTATGCTTGCTTTCACATTTCAATGGCAAAATTGACTAGTTGCAACAGAAAGCATCTGACCATCAAGGCCTAATATATTTACTATCTGGCCCTAGACACTAGAGGTTTGCAGTAATTTCTGATGCCTCTGCTAACCATATGTTTTTGCTATATCAAGATGAATGTTTTGGACTTGATACCATTTTACAACGTTTGTCTTCATTTTCCAGATTTCCTCAAAAATGGTATCATATTGAGCAGCATGGCATGGACTTTAAAGAGAAACCTGTGTGGGACTGGTTCCTGAATTTGCTAGTTCTTAGCTGGGTGACTCGGCCAAGTTGTTCTACCTTTTCTGTTTGTTTCATTGTAAAGTAAAGATCGCACCAAGATAAATCTAGTCATTATTCTTATCTACACATGGTCACTTTTAGAATTTACTTGCACCACTGGTGAATTGGAAATTCAGTACAGCATTTTGCCTGACTTCACTGTGGTCCAAACTTTGGCACAATGTGGTGCTGCCACATAGTGGCCTTGCACAGAGTGGTTTGGCACGCCCTTCTTTGTGTTTAGGTAGGTTGAAAATCTTTTGGATAAGAGGTAGGGAGAATATTTTTTTTTCCCACTGGACTGAGACCACCACATCTTTGAAGACATAAAGCATGCTCAACATGGCATTTGAGGGGCACTGAAAAAATTGCCTCTCTCAAGGTCTCATCCTTAGCAACTCCCTGTTATCCACAATGACATTGAAGATGTCTCATAAGGCAGAAACTTGTTTGAGCTATTCAAGAAAGATGGCAGTATCTTATTAAGCCATTAGCAACCAATGACACTCTATAGAGGTTCTGAAAAAAATGGGGCAAGAACAAGTTAGATTAGATGGAAGAAAAGGAAACAAGGTCTGGAGTATGGGGTGCTCTTGGGGACCCTTTGGAATGCACTGGCACGAGGGCAGCCAGGACAAAATATGACAGCCGTAAAATACACGTGGGGTCACAGGTCACATATCCTCTCTTACATTATTCATTTTCAGCATTAGAGATAAGACTTACAAATTAAAATTTCCCAATGTCATAGGCCAGTGGTTGGTAAACCGCGGCTCGCGAGCCACATGCGGCTCTTTGGCCCCTTGAGTGTGGCTCTTCCACAAAATATCATGTGAAGATGCTACCTCGATAAGAAATGTACCTACCTATATAGTTTAAGTTTAAAAAATTTGGCTCTTAAAAGAAATTTCAATTGTTGTACTGTTGATATTTGGCTCTGTTGACTAATGAGTTTGCCAACCACTGTCTTAGGTACACATATCAAAATTAAAGTTTCATTTTAACACTTTCCATGTACTTTGGTTATTAAATTTTAAATTCTCACTATTTTTCTCTAGCAAAAACAACTAAATGGTTATATAAGAGAACAGTACAATGACAGAAATGGAAAGAAGTTGGAAGCTCATAATCCCATGCTGTCATTTCATAGATGAACACAAAATGAAAAGTGACTTGCCTGAAGCCATACAGCTACCGAGCACAAGGCCTGAACAGTGCTGGGCTTGTGCAATCAGCTAATTCTTTTTCTTTTTAAAAGACTTTGTTTTAAAAAATAGGAGAGACGGAGAGAGGAGAGAGAAAGATAGAAGGGAGGAGGAGCAGAAAGCATCAACTCCCCTATATGCCTTGACCAGGCAAGCACAGGGCTTTGAACCAGTGAACTCAGTGCTCCAGGTTGATCCCCAACCACTATGCTACCACAAGTCAGGGCTCAATAAGCTAATTCTAAGAAAGATTTCTGAGCCCTGGCTGGCTGGCTGAGTGGTAGAGTGTCAGCCTGGTGTTTGGAAGTCCCAGGTTCCATTCCCAGTCAGGGCACACAGAAGAAGTGCCCATCTGCTTCTCCACCTTTCCCCCACACCTTTCTCTCTATCTCTCTCTTCTCCTCTAGCAGCCAAGTCTCCATTGGAGCAAAGTTGGTCCAGGAGCTGAGGATGGCTCTATGGCCTCTACGTCAGGTGCTAGAATGGCTCCAGTTGCAACCAAGCAATGCCCCAGATAGGCAGAGCATCGCCCCTTGGTGGACATGCCTGGTGGATCCCAGTGGGGTGCATGTGGGAGTCTGTCTCTCTGCCTTCCCACTTCTCACTTCAGAAAAATACAAAAAAAAAATAATAACAAATAAATAAAAATAAATTAAAAAGGCTTCTGCTTCTGTCTCATAAAGAAGACTTCAGAAAACAAAGTTTTACAAGCCTTCTTCTAGGTTTAACTTACTCTTCAACTGAAGGACAAATTCAACAAAGGATGAGATTATCCTTACTTCATGAGATTTGTTCTTTTATTTTTTAGAGACAGAGAGAGAGTCAGAGAGAGGGATAGACAGGGACAGACAGACAGGGACGAAGAGATGAGAAGCATCAATCATTAGTTTTTCGTTGTGCATTGTGACACCTTAGTTGTTCATTGATTGCTTTCTCATATGTGCCTTGACTGCAGGCCTTCAGCAGATCGAATAACCCCTTGCTCGAGCCAGCAACCTTGGGTCCAAGCTAGTGAGCTTTTGCTCAAACCAGATGAGCCCATGCTCAAGCTGGTGACCTTGGGGTCTCGAACCTGGGTCTTCTGCATCCCAGTCTGATGCTCTATCCATTGCGCCACCACCTGATCAGGCTAGATTTGTTCTTATAATCAGTTTCTACCTTCAAAAACCCAAACTAAAGATAATATTTGTAATTTTAAAAGAGGCTGATAAAATATCTGCTCTTATGACATCAGAGGAATGGTAGCGTGAGAGATACCCTCAATCTCTTCCCTTGAGCTTTCAATAAATAGAACAACTCTAACGTTGCTGGGTTCACAGGCGTTCCTGAAGGATCTGGCATCCAATGGACTAAAGGTAGGAAAGGTAGAGATGAGGCTGGTATGTGTGTGGTGGGGCGGGTGTTAAAGATAAGCAGTCTCTGGCCCTGGCCGGTTGGCTCAGTGGTAGAGCATCGGCCTGGCCTGCAGGAGTCCCAGGTTCGATTCCTGGCCAGGGCACACAGGAGAAGCGCCCATCTGGTTCTCCATCCCTCCCCCTCTCCTTCCTCTCTGTCTCTCTCTTCCCCTCCTGCAGCCAAGGCTCCATTGGAACAAAGTTGGCCCGGGCACTGAGGATGGCTCTATGGCCTCTGCTTCAGGCTCTAGAATGGATGAAACAGAGCAGCGCCCCAGATGGGCAGAGCATCGTGGGCACGCTGGGTGGATCCCAGGAGGGCACATGCGGGAGTCTGTCTGACTGCCTCCCCGTTTCCAACTTCAGAAAAATACAAAAAAAAAAAAAAAAAAAAAAAAAAGAAAAGAAAAAAGAAAAAAAAAAAAGATAAGCAGTCTCAGTGGGCTCTATTGGGGGAGGGGGGCGGGGAACCAGGTCTGTCTGGGTCGTTTTCTGCTGGGAGGAGCGGAGATATGGGGATGGGAATCAGGGTGTCATTTAGAGAAGTGCTAAACCAGAGGAAACGCTAGGACACTGGCAGGGCTCTCGCTGTGTGCCAGCAGACAGGCAGAGAAACACAACGTGACTCTCCCTCAGCCTCCCAGATCACTTTCCTCCCCTCGCAGGGAGTAGGGAATGACAGTGGCCTACCCCAGGACTAACTCTGCAGAACTGGTTTCCCCTGGAGAACAGAGGTGCCCTCTGTCTGTTCCCTGGTATGTTGGGACACAGGGCAGAACACGTGGAGGTCCGAGGTTACTATGCATAGCCTGAAGGAAGAACAAAGAAAGCCTAAAGCCCTCACAGCAGTCCCTGCCCTTCAGGAGGCTGCAGCATCTTAGCAGTTTCACAGAACTAAACCTTATAATCTAGCGCCACCTTCTGGAAAATAATAGAAAAATGTCTTGCAAGTAAATACAATACCACTCTCAAAATGCCACTGGGCAGAGAAAACCAGTGAATAAAAAGAGAAAGATGCAGTTCAGAAAGAAAATGGAAACTCTCCAGAAAGCAATATCAATCACAGGGAAACTCTGGAGTTAAACAATGGAGAATTCAAACTGAAGTTCTAAAAATACTCAACGAGATGTGAAGAAACACTGATAGACAATTTAATACACTCAGAAAACAAATTTAAGAACAAAATGAGCCCTTCAGCAAAGAGATTGACACTTAAAAAAAAACCAAATAGAGGTGAAGAACTCAGTACATGAATTGAAAAATGAGCGAGCAACTTTAGTTATTATTGAAGCAGGGAAATAAAGGTTCTTTTTTTTTTTTTTTTTTTTAAGTATCTCTCTTTTTTTATTTTTTTTTATTTTATTTTTTTACTTTTTTATTTATTCACTTTAGAGAGGAGAGAGAGAGAGAGAGAGAGAGAGGAGAGAGAGACAGGGGGGAGGAGCTGGAAGCATCAACTCCCATATGTGCCTTGACCAGGCAAGCCCAGGGTTTCGAACCGGCGACCTCAGCATTTCCAGGTCGACGCTTTATCCACTGCGCCACCACAGGTCAGGCATAAAGGTTCTTAACATGAATAATTTTTTGGCAAAAACTTACTTTCTCTAAAACAAAGAAACTTTTACAGAACTCATATTTTCTGAAAAGACTCCCTATTCCTGGCCTTAAGCATGGTCTCCCAGACTGTGGCCTTGGGCTAGCTTTGCAAGGTTGCAGGTGTTCTTAGAATGTTTCTCCCTGAATTAACCCTATAGGTAAACATTGTAAGAAAGCTTGTTTCACTGCTGTTTTACTGCTATGCTTCCTCTCCTCCCCATTCCTCAATCAGTATGTAATTCTACCTATAAAACCTAACTCCAAACTGCAGTCAAGGCCACATTTATTTCAAGGGCTTTGGTCTCCGTGTGGTCCATGCGCATAGCTAGCTAATAAAGGCTCCCTAATCACCTAATTTGTCTTCATGATTATGTGGCAAGATGTTTGTTTCTCACTGTTCTGATACAACAATATAACAGGCCAGATAGAAGAAAGAATCAGTGACATTGAAGACAAACAACTAGAGATGACAATGAGGGAAGAAGAGAGAGACTCACAAATTTGAAAAATGAGAGCTCTCTACAGGAATTGTCTGACTCCATCAGAAAGAACAATATAAGAATAATGAATATATCAGAAGAAGAGAGGTAGAATGGAATGAAGAGCTATTCAAACAAATAATTGGTGAGAACTTCCCAAACCTATGGAAAGAGTTGAATCTTTGGATCCAAAAAGCAAACAGAATACCTAGTTACCCCAACCCCAAAAAAGTCTTCTCCCAGGTACATTATAATAAAACTGTGAAAAATTAATGGCAAAGAAAGAATCCTCAATGTCACTGAGATTTCATTTATCATCTATCAGATTGGCAAAAATCCAAAAGTCTGATAAATTTTGGTGATATTATAATGTCTGCTATAAATCATATATTTTAAATCTATCTTTTAAACCTTGTTGTGGAAATATATATTGGTACAACCCTAAGGCACTTTGAAAATTACAAATGTATGCATTCTTAAATCACCTGTAAACATGGAAAATATATGTAAAAGGCAATTTATTTCAGTATTACATGAAATAGCTAAAGATTAGAAATAACTGCAGTATCTATCAACAGGATAGTACTAATGATTGTCTACTATATCTAATGGTATATTTATTTTTATAATGGAAATGGGAATACATAGTTTTAATTTATACTGATATAAAAACATTTTTAGGAGATATTGTTAGTGGAAGAGGCAAGATTCAGAATTCTGGACTCTGGCCAGTTAGCTCAGTTGTTTAAGAGCTTTGCTCCAAAACAATAAGGTTGTGGGTTGATCCCCCATCAGGGCACACATGGGAAGCAGCCAATGAATGCACAACTGAGTGGAACCAACAGACTAATGCTTCCCTTCCCCCTCCCCTCTCTCTCTTTTCCTATCTCTGTCTCTCTAAAAATAAAAAATGTCCTGGGAAGATAGCTTGGTTGACACATCCTTCCAGAGTGTGGAGGTTGCTTGTTCGATTCCTCCATCAGGGTACATACAGGAGCAGCTCAATGTTCCTGTCTCTTTCTCAGGGAAAAAATTTTCTGTATGTAATATGCTACTTTTATGTCAAAGACATGATATAAAAATATGTACTACTATTAGCTTACGCCTAATTTAGGAAGCATACCCAAGTTTATGGTGGAGGAGGTTAAATAGATGAGAAGTAGTACTAGAGGATTTTTTTTCACTGTTTTAAACACATACACACTCACCACAGTGGGAAGAGAGAAAAAGGGTTTTGCGAACAAAACATATGAACACAGATAGAGATGTATAAATATAGATAATTTTTGAAACTTGGTTTTCACATTTAAAAACATAGTATATAGTTTCTTCTATGTCAACATACAGGAATCTATCTCATTCTTTTAAAATTTGGTTATTTGCTATTCTACAGTATGTATATGCCATAACTTTTTAAATTTTGCCCCATTAATGAACACTTAGGTTTGGGGACTTACTTTTGATTTCTACTTTAAAAAATAATTGCCAGCATTGGCCAGTTTGCTCAGCAATAGAGTGTGGGCCTAAAGTCATGATGGCGAACCTTTTTATAAAAACCGCCCACTTTTGCAGTGCTGGTCAACCTGGTACTTCCCGCCCACTAGTGGGCTTCCAGCTTTCATGGTGGGCAGTAGCAGAGCATCCCATCCAGTGGGCTTGCTGCAGTACATCCTGTTCAAGGCACATGCAGGAGTTTGCCTGTCTGCTTCCTCACTTCTCACTTAATAAAAATAATAAAATAAAAATTATTGCCAGTGGCACTGTTACAGTCAACCCTGGATGGAATAGAATAATCAGTCTTTCTGACTCCATCTTGCTCTAGCCTGCCCAGTTTCCATGTCAGTGAGCAACTTCTGCTTAGTTCTGCACACAGATATACTAGTCATTGAAGAAATCTGACCTGTAGCCTAGAAATAACTGAAACAATCTCCCTATTTAAAACTACCTCCCCAAGGAGATAAGGGAAGCATTCAAAAATTAAATATTGCTTATCAAAAGTTTTATGGGAACCTCATAACTGAGACCATGGCAATCGAAGTTTGAAGCTGGTCCTTTTGGACCCTTGCTGATGTCCAATGTCTGCTGTTATCAGTTACCTCCTGACCTCAAACTCTTACCCTCAGCCCCCCACCTCCATTTCTTCCCTTTTCTTGACATAAAAGAAATCTAAATTGTTTTCTTTCTCAAGATGGTTCTTTAGGAGACTAGTCTGCTGTCTTCTAAGCTTGCTAGCTTTTCGAATAAAGTCACTTTTCTTGCCCCAGCTCCTTTTCATTAGATACACTGGTAAGTGACAATGGCTTTTCTTCATGGCGTTTATAACAACCAGATGGATGCTGACTTACAGCCGTCAGAACAGTATTTAAAAAGTGAAGAAAAGCGAAGGGAAATAGTGAAAAAGCAGTGCTATGGCACCATCTGTAGGTTCATCTATAAATTACAATAATTTGTTTTAAATTCAATGAAATTTACTCTCTATGTTTGTTTTCTGTCAGAGTCATTTCAGATCACATCAAAAGCTAACAATTTGGAAATTTTAGAGGAAAACCCTAGTCCCTTGTTTCTGCTTCAATATACTTGAAACACTTTGCAACCATAGAGGCCAAAGTGTACCCCACGTGTTAAAGGACAGTGTCTATTTCATGTGTGAAAGGACAGTGTCTAGCCCTGTAGGACATCAACATAAGCTAGTGTCGTAGCTCTGCCCCAGGAGCCCATCTCAAACATCTGTAAGAAGAGTAGATTTGGGGGGGCATGTGGACAAATAGATCCCATGCTTGTGCTCATGTCATTCATTATTGAGTAGATTTCTTGGTCCAGGGTACTATTACTCTGGATCCCAAGAGAATAACTCACTCAGTGACCCCTAAGAAAGGTCATTAATGTAGTGGGTCAATGGGATGTTATGCACGATGCCTTTCAAGGTTTAAATGTCTTCACATGTTGGTGGAGCACAGAGTGCATTCCTAGCAGCTGTGGTTGATGCAATGCTGTGAGAACACTCCAGCACCTGAAACCCTCCTAGGCACACCCACGAGGGAGCTCGCCCGCTATAAGAAAGTGACTCAGCGCCAACCAGGCAGCTCCCTGATCTTTTAAGCCATTGGCTTTGAAGAACACACTGTAACACCCTATAGGCTGAACCTGGTATATAAGCTAGCTTACTTCCTGAATAAAGTGGATCTGCGTCACTGTACCTGGTCCCCGGAGTCGGATCTCTGCATCTATGTCATCCTCACCCTTGGCAGGACTTGTCCACATTCTGATGCCTGGACAGGAACCCAACCGGCATCCAAGGGACAGGTGAATGACCCTCTGCAATGGGAAACCTCCTTCCTTACTTCCGAGCCCTGTAAGCTCAAGCCCTGCACGCCCTATTGCAGAGTAGGCAAGTTAAAGATAGTGAAAAGGATCTTTGTACTTACTGGGAAATCCTCTCAGGTTTCAACCCTTGGCTCTGGGATGCACCTCTTTGGGACCCAGATATTTGGGCCTGAGCTTTCTGGTGTGTCCGTTCGGCCGAAGTACAAGAGGGGCAAACCTTCCCTTTCAGCCTCATTCCTGCCCTGTTAGCGATACATGCCTACCTGACCAGTGCTCCTGCTGGGGACCCTCCGCCGGTGCCAAAAATATTACAGGCTACCCCTCTTTCTGGGGAGCCCCTACCTTCCTATCCACCCCCCGTCCACTGAGGAGGAAAGTAGTTTAGCCATTGAGATTGATGGACTTGCAGCCAAGCATGCAGAAACGAAACTAGATACATTAGAAACCAAGCCATCAGCTCAGCCACCTGAAGAGGTGGAAGTCGCTACTTCTGCATTCCCTGCCAGGGCTCAATGCCCCACCTCAGCCTCTCAGACCCCAGCTTTAACTCTTGCTTTCTCTTTCCCTCTCCCCTCTCTCTGAAATGATGCTGGAAGGACTCACCCATGGCACAGTGGCATGGATCACACCCTCTTCTAACACAAAGGAGAGGTTATGCTTGTGTTTTTCAGCCAGTTTGGATCCCAGGAACCCCCCAACCTGCTTGACAGGGTTTCTTGGGCACCCACTAAGTGGTTCAGTCTTCACCCGTTCAAAGCCATAGCCCTGGCCTTCTCCACACTGACTACGCCTGAGGAAAGGAGGTCTTCAGTGCTCCAGAAGAAGGCCTAGTGGCCGGCATGTGCGCCCCATCACCTGGGGGAATGTGGAGGCTTTGGCAGGGTGGGCCCAGAGAATTGCCCCAATGGGCCCCCAGGCCCTGGTGCTCTGTTCTTGCTTGTGTGTGCTATAGTAACCGCTGACTCCCAGACGTGGGCTGGGATATGGGCGGACCCCCATATCTGGGCTGCTTTTCCCCACCCTGGCATCCTGCCCGTAGAGACAACAACAGCAAGCTCTCATTCATCAAGTCCAATTGGCCCTAATTAAAAGAGAAGGGGGAAATGTGGTGGAGTGCAGAGTGCATTCCTAGCGGCTGTGGCTGATGCGATGCTGTGAGAATACTCCAGCTCCCAGAAGCCTCCTGGGCATACCCAGGAAGGGAGCTTGCCACTTCATATAAGGAAGTGACTCAGCGCCAACTACGCAGCTCCCTGATCTTTTCAGCCATTGGCTATGAAGGACACACTGTAACATCCTATTGGCTGAACCCATGTATATAAGCTAGTTTACTTCCTGAATAAAGTGATCTGCGTCACTGAATCTGGTCCCCGGAGTTGGGTCTCTGCATCTCCGTCGTCCTCACCCCTGGCCGGAATTGTCCACATTTACATATAGTTAACATAACCCCATGGTAAAAATGTAACTGTATATTGTGAACTGCAAAGAAATGTGTGAAGCAAATGCAAACTATTTCTGATCTTTTATGACAGGAATAGAAAAGGATGCATTTGCCAGACAGATGGCTGCATCCAGTACCTGATGCTATATGATTCTGCTCTATGAAGTATACCACATCTAGCCCACTTTTGGCCTGTTACTTGCTTGAATTGCAGTAGTCTACTGTTCTCCTCTAGGACCCACCTGGCTCTACAGGAGCCAGATAGGTTAATTAAATTAAGATAGAATAGGGGCCCTGGTCAGACGGCTCAGTGGATAAGGCATCATCCTGGTGCACAGAGGTTGCTGATTTGATTCCCAGTCAGGGTACATATGAGAAGCAACCAATGGGTGCACAACTCGGTAGAACAATGAGTCAATGCTTCTCTCTCTCTCTCTCTTTTTCTCTCTCTCTTTCTCTCCCTCCCTCCTTCCCTTTCTCCCTCTCTTCCTTCCTCCCCATCTTTCTCAAATCAATGAAAAATTAAAAAAAAAGAACAGGGAACACCAGCTTGCCATTTTTTAGTTCTTTAAGGGTAGCTCTAACTTGAACTATTTCCTTTTATCTTCTCTTAATGCATTCCGTAATACTCTCTCCTCACTGTCCCCATATTTCCCTCCTACCCCAGGATAAAATATATACAATATACCATATATATATATATATATATATATATATATATATATATATATATATATATTCTTTATTTGCTATCTTGACTCTGCAGACAGGGGCAGTTTCAGAAAATTCCACTTGGCTTTCCCTCCATTGAAATCTCTCATCCCACAAGCCAAAGTCCCTATGTGAGGACTGTGTAAACTTTTGAGATTTTCTACCCTGATGATACATTTGGAGATGGGGAAATACCTGCAGTGAGCTGCAACAGTGGGCAGGACTCCATTTACTACTTGGCTGCCACCTGCCCATATCACAAGTGTGAGAGGGCGATGACGATCCTTCTGGTCTCCATGTATCAATGTCATTCCCAATTGCTCTCTCCAAATAATTGCGTATTTCCCCTTTCTTGCTGCACAGTTCCCTGAGTTATTAGGTCCCTTTGTGGAAGAACTTAGGGCATCATGACTGTGTCTATTTTTCCAGGTTTTATAAGGTCTTCCTTTTTGAGACCCAGCCCTTCTCCCAGTCAGGAGCTCAGGGTTTTCCAACCCTAGCTCATATTTGGAAACTGGGCAAGTGACCTTGACTTTTATTGGGGTACTCACCATCAGCCTCTTAATTATCTATCCTCAGTTTTTTCTGACGTTACATTGTGACCTTGTTGACGTGTATTTTGCTCCTTAAGAATGTGGTTTTCTCTTAACCATCTCCATAGCTCTCTGGGGTCCAGGCTTCCTTAGCTGCTACTCTGAGCTTTTTGGTTATTGTGATCATCACATCTGCCTGACTTCTGAGGTTTCAGGGCCACCACCTAGCCACTTTTGTTCCAGGGTCCCATTGTCCCTCTTTCTATCAGTGAACCCAGCTCTCTAAAAACACCTACTGTCTGCAGAGATGAGCCACCATGGAGCTTCTTGGTGATGTGGTGCTCTGTAACCTTGGTGAATGGGATTTCCTCTGAGCATTCCTGTGGAACATATAGATCCAGTCAGTCTTCTGTTCTCACATAGTGTATCTAGTCTTTCCAGTATGCACACATCTCCGTCTGCCATGCCAGTCCAGCATTTTTACATCAGCTGGCATGAGCATCCTTCTTTTCCATGACTTGGAAGCCATCTATATTTGTTTCCTGTGGCTGCCATAACAAATTACCACAGACTGGGTGGTTTAGAAACAACAGACATTGTTCTCACTTTCTGGGGGTCATATTCTGAAGTCAAGGTGTCAGCAGGGCCACAGTCACTCTGAAAGCTCTAAAAGAGAATCTGTTCCTGGGTTATTCCAGCTTCTGGTGGCTTCGGTTCCTCCTGTGTGGCTGCATCATTCTAACCTCCGTCTTCACATGCTCTTCCCCTCTTTTCTGTGGCTCTTATAAAGACATTCATCATTAAATTTATGGACCATCCAGATAATCTGGAATGATCCCACCTTGAGGTCTTTAACTAAATTACTTACACAATGAAACCTCCCTCTTTTTTTTTTTTTTCAAATAAGGTCACATTCACAGGTCCTGGCATTAGGATATAGATGTATGTTCAGGAGGGTATCATTTAACCCTCCATACCATTCTAGTCATGAGTTTGCACCATCTCCTGGGGTCTTTATCAAGTTCTCATGTCAATAAAATCTCCCTCTTCCACATTTATGTTCTGGACCCTTGATCAAGCACTCTCAGGATCCAGTCATGCACCTACTCCCCCAGCACTGCTGATACATGCTGTCTGGGTTGTAGAGCTTTGGGATAGTTTAACCCTTTTTTTTCTTCTAAGGCCTAGCACAACTTTGGCTAGGTTATGCTACAGCTTACATCTAGTCATACACCTGGGGGCCAGCAGGGGAGGTGGGGCACATTCTGGCAGTGGGGAACACAAACTATCTCAAAGGGAAGAGGCCTCTGCATTATCTTCAAGCAAGGAAGGGGAGTGTTAGCTTTCAATATGGAGGAATAGCTCACTTGTGTGGGGCTTGGATGGTTCAGAGGAAACTAGAATTCAGGATGAGATAGATATTTTTTTATTTTATTTATTCATTTTAGAAAGGAGAGAGAGAGGGAGAGAGAAAGGAGAGAGATAGAGAGAGAAGGGGGGAGGAGCAGGAAGCATCAACTCCCATATGTGCCTTGACTAGGAAGCCCAGGGTTTCGAACTGGTGAGCTCAGCATTTCCAGGTCGACGCTTTATCCACTGCACCACCACAGGTCAGGCGAGATAGATATTAACACACAGATTTCCCATCCCCTATGCCAGAGTCCCATGCTTTCCCAGTCAAGGCTTTGATTTTGGCACAGTTGTTCTGCCTTGGTTGGGAGATTAGTTTTCATTGTGCTCAGATGATTAATTCCTGGGCCTGGTACTCAGCTTCTCTGGCCTCCAATACAAATTAGAGTTCCTCTGTAAGGCTCTCTGGCTTCCACGCCTAGACTTCAATTGCCTGGCAATTGCTTTCAGTCTATAGTTATCATTTTCTAGCAGGGGTCCCCAAACTTTTTACACAGGGGGCCAGTTTACTGTCCCTCAGACCGTTGGAGGGCTGCCACATACAGTGCTCCTCTCACTGACCACCAATGAAAGAGGTGCCCCTTCCGGAAGTGCGGCGGGGGGCCGGATAAATGGTCTCAGGGGGCCGTAGTTTGGGGATGCCTGTAAAGGGAGCTTAATCATAGTCATTCCATCCTTTGTGTTTGACAATTTCTCCCAGGCTTTAAAAAATATATATGATAAAATACACATGATATACACTTATTATCTTAACCACTTTTAAGTGTACTATCCAGGGGTATTAATACATTCACAATGTTGTACAATAGACCCCTAGAATTTTTCATATTATAAAATAGAAGCTCTACACCTATTGAATAATTCCTCATTCTCACCTTCTTTGAGGAACCATCATTCTACTTTTTGTCTCTGTGGACTTGATACTCTAGGTACCTCATTTAAGTGGAATCATATATATATAGTATTTGTCTATCTGTGACTGGCTTATTTCAGTTAGTGTAATATCTTCAACTAACCCATGTCACCCATGTCATAGCATATGTCAGAATCTCCATCATTTTAAGGATGAATAAGATTCTATTGTATGTTTATATCACATTTTGTGTATTTATTCATCTGTTTGGTTTTGTTTGTTTGTTTTTGAGAGAGAGAGAAATGGACAGACAGACAGGAAGGGAGAGAGATGAGAAGCATCAACTCATAGTTGTGACACCTTAGTTGTTCATTGATTGCTTCCTCATACATGCCTTGACTGGGGGGCTCCAGCTGAGCCAGTGACCCCTTGCTCAAGCCAGCAACCATGGGGTCATGTCCATGATTCCATGCTCAAGCCAGCAACCCCATGCTCAAGCTGGTGAACCGGTGCTCAAGCCAGATGAGCCAGCTCTCAAGCCAATGACCTTAGGGTTTTGAACCTGGGTCCTCAGTGTCCCAGGCTGATGCTCTATCCACTACACCACTGCTTGGTCAGGCAGTTGGTTTTTTTAAAAATCTCATTTGCTGAAGTTTCATTTTTGGCAACAGTAGACTCTTGTATATTGTTTTTGTATCCTATGACTTTACTGTATTTGTTTATTGTTGCTTACAGTTTTTCAGTAAAGTCTTTGGGGTTTTCTATATAGAGGATCATGTAATCTTCAAAAAGTGATACCTTTACTTCTTTCCTAACATGAATGTCTTTTACTTCTTTCTCTTGCCTGAGTGCTCTAAGACTTCCAGTACTATGTTAAATAAGAGTGAAGAGAATGGGCATCCTTGTCTTGTTCCTGATTTTACAGGAAAAGTCTTCAGTTTTTCATAATTTAGTATATTAGCTGAGGGTTTGTCATTTATGGCTTTTATTATGTTACTTTCCTCTCTACCCATTGGATGCTATATCTTATTGAATGTCTTTTCTGCATCTATTGATAGAATCATGTGATTTTTGCCCTTTGTTTTGTTGATGTGGTGTATTACATTGATCAATTTATGTATGTTGAGCCATCCTTGTGCTCCTGGAATGAATCCCACTGGAATACAGGTTTTAGCTTTGTGAAATCCCCAGGCTGATCTCAGCTGAGATGTTGCTGTCAGGATGATGGATGTGGGGCTGTAGCCTTGATAATGAGGTGGGGCATGCTGTGGGGTTTACAGATTTAGCAATGGCCATCTCAAACCTCTGTTCACTCCTCCTCATCTCTCAACAGACCAGGAAACAAGACATGAATTACCTCTGTTCTTCAGAGGATAGAGTGGCTCTGTAGAACTAGCTGTGGGATATGTCTCTGCCACTTTCTGTACCTCATGAAAGGAGGGAGGTGGGGTCTGGGAGTTTGAGGGGCCACACTTTGTATTTGTCTGTCTCTGTCCCAACTGCAGGCTGGTGACAGACCCCAGGAACACTGGGAGTGAACCCTTGTTCTGCTACTGCTTTGGTCAATATATCTCCAAGTACTCCCCAATCTCTCTGCTCCTCCCAGCAGAAGAAAACCCAGTCACTCTAGGTTTCTTTCCTCTCCGGAATCCTGGCAGATGAAAACCCAGACAGTCTGGGTTTCTTTCTTCTCTGGAGCCCTACTGAGAGTGCATCTTATCTTCTACCCCCCTTCTCAACTCTTCCCACCTTTAGTTGATTGGATGCACAGATATTTTCAAAGAAGTATGCGAGCCCAGCTAAGGTTTCTTCATTGCATTATACCTGTTTAATTTTTTGAAATTTCAACGGGAGAAATGAAGGTTACCATTATTCTGATGTCATTGAACATTTTTTCCCATGTGCTCATTGGTCATTTGCATATTTTCTTTGGAGAAATGTCTATTCAGGATTTTTAAAATGCAGATTTAAATCAGGTTTTACAGTTGTGGTTGAGTTATAGGAGTTTTATATATTCTAGATATTAACCTCTTATCTGATATGGTTTGCAAATATTTTCTCTCATTCTGTGGATTGCCTTATCACTATGTTGATTGTGTCTTTTGATGTGCAGAAATTTTCAGTTTTTAAAATTAAATTTATTATGGTGGCATTGGTTAATAAAATTATATAAGTTTCAAGTGTACAATTCTATGATACATCATCTGTACATTGCATTGTGTGCCTACCACCCAAAGTCAAATCTACCATCACCATTTTTTTTACCCTTTTTTCCCATTATTATCCCTCACCTATCTCCCTTATGGTAACTACCATTCTACTTACTGTCTGTGTCTATGAGTTTTTGTTTGTTTTTCTTAATTGTTCATTTGTAGCTTTCAGTTTTATATCTCATATATAAGTAAGATCATGTGATTCTTGACTTTTTCTGTCTGACTTATTTTGCTTAGCATAATATTCTCAAGGTCCATTCACATTGTTGCAGATGCAGTATATCATCTTTCTTATAGTTGAGTAGTATTCCATATACATTGTATATATGTACCACATTTTCTTTACCCAATCATCTATTAAAGAATACTTCTGTTGTTTTCATGTCTTGGCCATCAAGAATAATGCTACAATAAACTTAGGGGTGCATATATTTTTGTAAATAAATATTTTTAAAAGTTTCAGGTAGATATCTAGATAAGGGGTTGCTGGGCCATATGGTAACCCTATTCTTAATTTTTTGAGGAATCTTAAAAATTTTCAATTTTGATGTAGTCTAATTTATCTATTTCTGTCTTGTTGCCAATATTTTTGGTGTCACATCCAAGAACTTATTGGTAAATGTAATGTCACTAAGTTTTCTTGCTGTATTTTCTTCTAGGAGCTTTATAGTTCAGCTCTTACTTTTGGGTTATTGATCCATTTAATGTTTTTTATTTTTACTAATTGATTTTTAGAGAGAAAGAGAAGCATTCATTTGTTGTTCCACTTAATTGGTCACTTCCTTTATGTGCCCCAATGAGGGATCAAACCTGCAACCTTGGCACTGGGATGCCACTCTAATGTCACTTTGTTTAAAACATAGTCCTTTCCCCATTAAATGGACTTGGCACCATTGTCAGAAATCTTTTGATTATATATATACATGAAGATGTATTTGTGGCCTCTCCAGGCTATTCCATGGGTTGATATGTCTATCTTTATGTCAGTACCATAATGTTTTTTGGTTTTTTTTCCTTTTTCCTCTTTTCTGCATTTTTCTGAAGCCGGAAATGGGGAGAGACAGTCAGACAGACTCCCGCATGCGCCCCACCAGGATCCACCCCGCACGCCCACCAGGGGGCGACGCTCTGCCCACCGGGGGCGTCACCCTGTTGCAACCAGAGCCACTCTAGCGCCTGGGGCAGAGGCCGAGGAGCCATCCCCAGTGCCCGGGCCATCTTTGCTCCAGTGGAGCCTCGGCTGCGGGAGGGGAAGAGAGAGACAGAGAGGAAGGAGAGGGGGAGGGGTGGAGAAGCAGATGGGCGTTTCTCCTGTGTGCCCTGGCCGGGAATCGAACCCGGGACCTCTGCATGCTAGGCCAACGCTCTACCACTGAGCCAACCGGCCAGGGCCCCATAATGTTTTGATTACTGTAACTTTTTTATTTTTTTTGACAGAGACAGAGAGAGAGAGTCAGAGAGAGGGACAGATAAGGGCAGACAGATAGGAAGGGAGGGAGAAGAGAAGCATCAATTCTTCATTGCATCTCCTTAGTTATTCATTGATTGCTTTCTCATATGTGCCTTGACTGGGGGCTACAACAGAGCAAGTGACCCCTTGCTCAAGCCAATGACCTTTGGGTTCAAGCTAGTGACCATGGAGTCACATCTATGATCCCATGCTCAAGCTGGTGAGCCTGTGCTCATGTCGACAACCTCGGGGCTTCGAACCTGGGTCCTCTAAATCCCAGTTCAATGCTCTATCTACTTACTGTGCCACTGCCTGATCAAGTGACTACTGTAGCTTTTTAAGAAGTTTTGAAATTAAGGAGTGTGAGACCTCCAACTTTGTTTTATTTTTCAAGATTATTTTGGCTATTTGTGGGCTTTTTGAGAGTCCATATAAATTTTAGAATTAAAATTTCTATTTCTGCAAAAAAATAAGGATTTGTTTGGATTTTAATAAATATTGCATTAAATCTGTATATGGCTTTGGGCTGTATCAACATCTGAACTATATTAAATTTTCCAATCTATAAACACGAGTTGTTTTCCAATTATTTGTGTGTTTTTAAATTTCTTTCAGCAATATTTTACAGTTTTCTGTGTATGAGTCTTTTGTCTTCTTAGTTAAATTTATTCTTTCTTTCTTTCTTTTTTTTTTTGTATTTTTCTGAAGCTGGAAACGGGGAGGCAGTCAGACAGACTCCCACATGCGCCTGACCGGGATCCACCCCGCACGCCCACCAGGGGGCGATGCTCTGCCCATCTGGGGCGTCGCTTCTGTTGTAACCAGAGCCACTCTAGCACCTGGGGCAGAGGCCATGGAGCCATCCCCAGCGCTCTGGCCATCCTTGCTCCAATGGAGCCTCTGCTGTAGGAGGGGAAGAGAGAGACAGAGGAAGGAGAGGGAGATGGGTGCTTCTCCTGTGTGCCCTGACCGGGAATCGAACCCGGGACTTCTGCACGCCAGGCCGATGCTCTACCACTGAGCCAACCGGCCAGGGTAAATTTATTCTTAAGTATTTTATTCTTTCCAATGATATTGTAAATGAAATCATTTTCTTAATTTCCTGAAACACCCCCTTCCATGCTCCAAGTTGCCCTGCATGACACACAGTGAGTTAGCAGGTGGGGAGGTGGACAGACAGACTCCCGCATGCCCCCGACCGGGATCCACCCAGCATGCCCACCAGAGGGTGATGCTCGGCTCCTCCTCAGCGTTGCTCTGCTGCAACCAGAGCCATTCTACTGCCTGAAGCAAAGGGCATGGAGCCATCCTCAGCGCCCAGGCCAACTTTGCTCCAATGGAGCCTTGGCTGCAGGAGTGGAAGAGAGAGATAGAGAGGAAAGAGAGAGGGAAGGGGAGAGAAGCAGACAGGCACTTCTCCTGTGTGCCCTGGCCCGGAATTGAACTCAGGACTTCCACACGCCAGGCAACGCTTTACCACTGAGCCAACCGGCCAGGGCACCCATACTTTCTTAATACAGTAAAGTAAAATTTACTAAATTCACAATGTGAAAAAAAAGTGGTTTGTTTGTTTTGGTGTTTTGGCAAGTAATTCAGTCAAATGACTAAATAAAGAGAGAGAATTTCTGAGTGTGTGCATGTGTTTATGTACTTCAGTTGTTTGTGCTAGCTCAGTGTCTCATACTTTGAGGAAAGTTTCTTCTTATTCATGAGACTTACTCTGGCCAACAGGACACAAGAAGCATTATGTAAGCAGTGACTTGATTAGTGCTTGCACATTGTGCTTTTCAAACCCACCTGCCGTGCTAGAAAGCTACCCTCCTGCAGAGGGAGGCCATGTAAGGAGGCCCAGAGGAGGAATCACACTATGAAGAGAGAATCTGTGGGGAGCACCAAGGTGCTTCAACTGAGCTCCCAGCTGAAGCAGCTGTACCAGTGAGCAGAAAAACCACTTCCAAGGCTGACTTAGCCATTCCTTCTGTGGAATGTCAAAACTTCCACCAATGAAGAGCAGTGCAGATTTGTTGATATGCCATCATTCCTCAGGCAGGCTAACTGGTGACTTCGTGGAAAGTTAAGTACATTGGTTTCCATTCTGGAAGGGCAGAGATTTGTTCTAACAGAAATAGACACATATTTCAGATATGACTTTGCCTCTCCTGCCCACAGAGCTTCTCCTCCAGAACTGCTATCTGAAGCTAAGGAATGTTTGGTTCACTGACATGAGATTCCATACAGTATTGTGTCAAACCAGTGGGCCCCATAATCATGATATATATTGTATTATATATTGCACTACCCAGAAGCTGCAGCCTTATAGGGAATCAGGATAGCTTGCAGAAGTCACATTTAAAGCACCAACTTAGAGGCAGTAATCTGTGAAAATAGGCCACCATCCTTCAGAATGCAGTATTTACATTGAGTCAAAGACTTTTTTTATATGGAATTGTCTCCCTAGTAGGAAGAATATATTGATCTGTGAACCAAGGAATGAAGTAGATGTGTTTCACTTACCATCATTCCTTATGACCTACTAGTGGACTCTGTTTTTGTCCCTGTAACTCTAGTTTCTGCAGTGCTAGAGAACCTGGACTTGAAAGAGGACAGAGTAAGAGTTCCAGTAAATTAAAAACTATGCCTGATGCCTGGGTTCTTTGAGTTTCTTGTAACCAGGGACCAACAATGAAAGAGGAGTTATCATTTTGCAAGGGTAAAATGATCATCAGGAGAAAGAAAGACTGCTCTTGCACTATGAGGTCAGGAAAGAAGACAGGTGGCACCCGTAATCCACTTGGGCAACCTGTGGTACTCGCTTGTTCAGTTGTGATGATACATGGACAAGTACAGCAACCGTTTGAGAAAGCCATGGTGACCAGAGTTCAGACTATAGGAGGTTGAAGATCAGGGTCACACCTCTGGAAAAGTCATATGGACCTACAGAGTTTAGAGGGAATTATGAATGAATGGTGGAGGAGGGAAATGATGAATATCAGTTGTGATCCTGAGACCAGCTGCAGCAACGGAGGTTGTAGTTCATGCTTCTAAACTTTTTTAAAAATGTTTTCCCCAAAGGGAGAGAAGCCTGCTGGAATGCTGGAGGAGCTGCTCCCCAAATGTAGATGAAGAAGTGGATTTAAGCAGCACAGTAGTGGAGCAATTGGAGTGAAAATGAAGATTCACATCAAGATAAGACTTATCTCAGCTGCTTGGAATGCTATGAGCAGACAGCCTGCAACCATCAGGTCCTTCAGGGTTTGCCTGTGGAAAACTGTCTTGATCAAAGTCCTACCCTTCATGATGCAGCTCACTTCCAGTGGCTGATGGCTATGTGGGCAAATATTGGACAACTCTGAAAGGTTGTATAAGAACCAGATTTCCCCATGAGATTGGTCAAGGCATTTTTAGATATGCAAAGCACTTTGACTTCTCCCTCTAACAATTCTACTTTCTTTCCATTCCTTCCAGAGGTGTTAAATAAATATCTTAATGACTATCCTGCTTGACAAACTCGCTCAGTGTCTGCTTTGAAAGATATAGTTCAGCCCTCATCTTAGTAACTGGTAATGAGGTTGTAGTTAATAGGTTTAATCTCTTTTTCCATTGGCATTCAATTACTCCTTTGTCTTCAGCCAACACCTCAGCTGGTTGACATTATTTACTTAGTGGGGTAACACAAACATTTATTTTTAAAACTTGGGTGGTCTTGTCCCCCATTTTTTGGTTGCTATAGTTCTTCATTAACTTTTTGTATTAATATTAAGAGGCATCCTGGAGAATCTCCTGAGTTCTAGACACAGTCATCTATATTTTTCCAATGTGGCTATAAGACTATCTCTTATCTCATATGCTCTCCTTCAGTGCATCCTTATCATTTCTCCATCAGGAGGTGAAGTCTAATTTACTTCGCCTTGAATATAGGTTGACTTTAATGACTCACTTGTAATTCATAGAGTAGACAGAAGTAATGCTGTGTGATTTCTTTGGTTAGGCTAGAAGTAGTCTTACAGCTTCTGCCTTAGTTTCTTGGATGCTCCCTCATGAAACTTTCCAATATTGTGGCCCAAGCCACACTGAACACACAAATATGTGCTCTGGTTGCTTATCTCAGCCTTTGAGTCATTCCAGCCCAGTTACTGTACACCAAGTGAAGGAGAATCCTAGCCCAGTCATTCAAGTCATCCTTAACCACTCAAAACATTCCAGTAGAGGCCCCAGAAACCATGGAACAGAGACAAACCATCTCTATTTTGCCCTCTCTGAATCCCTAACCCACAGAATCTGTAAGTATAATAAATGGTTGTTTTCTGCCTCTCAATTTAGGGCAGTTTGAATACCGCTGGCGGTAATCAGAACTTTATTTATGCCCCTATTATGTGAGAATACCCAATTTCTTTTCAGTAGTCAAGATAAATCTCCCAAGCCAGTACAATAATTTTCTATTTTTTCTAATGGTTTCATGGCCACAAGGAGTCCAAATGCTTAGATAACAGTCTCAATTTTCAATTAAATGGACCCTTGTATGTTCCATGGTGGAAAAATTCATTCCCTGGGAGCTAAGATCTCCAAATAAGCATAATCTAAAGCTGTGGGGATAGAAAATAAAAATTCTGTGAGTGGGTTATTAGGTATTATAAAAAAAGTAGCCCTCTCTTCCATTCTTAATAACTGAACTTGTATATCCTGATTATAAAAGAAACAGTATGTAAATTGACTGTTAATTTAAAGCATGTAAGCTTTAAAGTAAGACAGAACCCTATCTGTTTGGTGTTTTGTCTTCCAATTAATATCATAACTGGGAATTAAATAGATCATTCCACCATTTTATTGGCTTTGTCTTCTGAGTGAGATAAAAGCAATGAATTTCATGTGTATGAATCCATTACTGTATTTTATATGGCATTGTGGTTTTTTATTTTTCATGTGTGTTGTGTTTTTTTGTGTTGCCTCCAAATTGGCATAATAGCTGGATCTTTAGTAGGTAATCCACCATTTTTCAGTCTTCCATTTGCATGAAACTATTGCTGATTTTATTTGCTATTAAATTAACTTATCGATAAGAGACAAAACTATAAAAAATACCATGATGGTAAAGTATTCTTTAAGCCAACAATCAGATTCTTCTTCTTCTCCTTTTCTTCTTCTTCTTCTTCTTCTTCTTCTTCTTCTTCTTCTTCTTCTTCTTCTTCTTTTTTGTGGTAGAGACAGAGAGAGTCAGAGAGAGGGACAGATAGGGACAATCAGCAAACAGACAGGAAGGAAGAAAGATGAGAAACATCATTTCTTCATTGAAGCTCCCTAGTTGTTCGTTGATTGATTTCTCATATGTGCTCTGACCGGGGACTACAGAAGACTGAGTGACCTCTTACTCAAGCCAGTGACCTTGGGTCCAAGCTGGTGAGCCTTTCTCAAACCAGATGAGCCCGTGCTCAAGCTGGCGCCCTCAGGGTCTTGAACCTGAGTCCTCCACATCCCAGTCCAACGCTCTATCCACTGCACCACCACCTGGTCAGGAGAATCAGATTCTTTTATGAAGCATTGTGTGTAGGAAAGACAAGTTTATATCCTAAAATACACAACTCCTCTCATGAGGACAAATTCCTGCAGCCTCCATGATATTTACTACATTGATAATGTCAGCAGGTGATGCCTCTCTTTTTAGTGGTAGGCTTCTTCCAACTTGGAGGAAATATTTTTTTTTATTTATAAATAAAGTTTATTAATTTTAATGGGGTAACATCAATAAATCAGGGTACATATATTCAAAGAAAACATGTCCAGGATATCTTGTCATTCAATTATGTTGCATACCCATCACCCAAAGTCAAATTGTCCTCCATCACCTTCTATCTAGTGTTCTTTGTACCCCTCCCCCTCCCCTTCTCCCTCTCCCTCCTTCCATCCCGTCCCCCCCGTAACCACCACACTCTTGCTCATGTCTCTTAGTCATGTTTTTATGTCCCACCAATGTATGGAATCATGCAGTTCTTGTTTTTTTCTGATTTACTTAGTTCACTCCATATAATGTTATCAAGATCCCATTCATTTTGTTGTAAATGATCTGATGTCATTATTTTTTATGGCTGAGTAGCATACCCTAGTGTATATGTGCCACATCTTCTTTATCCAGTCTTTTATTTATTTATTTTTTTACAGTGATTAAAGCCTTTAAGCAAACTCTTGGCCAATACAACAACGGTCCATAAAAGAGTAGTGTCCTTAACATGTTCACCAAGTCCAAGTTGGCACCAACACCATTCCAGATCCCCGAAAATGCAACCCAACCCCAGTTCAGTCTGTTAGGAGCTGTCACAAGGAGCAGGAGTCCAGG
Source organism: Saccopteryx bilineata (assembly GCF_036850765.1). Classification (NCBI taxonomy): domain Eukaryota; kingdom Metazoa; phylum Chordata; class Mammalia; order Chiroptera; family Emballonuridae; genus Saccopteryx; species Saccopteryx bilineata. Next base: position 195,229,226 of record NC_089492.1, on the reverse strand, counting down.
AAAAGTTCACATCCAGGAAAAGTCCACATGGTGCTGTAATTGTTGTCACAATTCTATACTTTGCAGCTCACGTCCAAGTCCCAGTGTTGGCTGCTTCTAGCTGGTAATGATTCAGGTAGACTGGAAAAGCCATCTGCAGTATGTGTGGAGATGGAGCTTCTGTTCTCCTCTGTCCGGGTGCTTTTCCCTGGAGCTCTGCAACTGTGGCATGGTAAAGAGAACCTTGGGATACACTAAGCTGGGTGGCAAAGGTAAATTCATAATAGAAGTGGGAAAAAGGGGGAAAGAGAGCTCTAAATTAGGAGTAGGTCCCAGCCTGAAATATGAGTGGGACATTGAAGTAGGAAGAATAAAGGAAACACTATATATAATTAAACAAAGCAGCAGAAAATAGGACTATCAACACCCACAACAGAGATCTTCGAGGGAAGAATAAAAAACCTGACTATTCATGCAAGACATAGTTAAGTGGCCCTTGTGCAAATGAGATCAGTTTACCTGCTTCTTGGAAGAAATACCCTAGGCTCATCCACAGTGTCATAGATGGGGCCAATGGCCCTGGGCACCTTTCAGCCTTCAGTGGCAAACCCCAGCATTCTGGGCAAGGTTAGGTCATAGGTGGCTGGAGCAGGGCTGGAAGAGACTGAACCCTCCCTTAGAGGAGCGAGGTGGAAGCCTACCTTCCAATGTCCCTTTCTCCTCACAGCAACGGCATGTAAGCCTGCCAGGCTTTAGCTCAATGACCTTCCTTTTCATTATTGAAGCAGGACCCAGATGGAATCCTATGAGACCCCTTTGGGGGGTGTTGGAGCCTTTAAGGGCATATCCTAAAAGCTGGTATTTCACCTGATCTCTATTGGGTTTTTTTTTTCTGCCTCTTGGTGCCTTAAAAGCCATGCTCAGAAGATCTTGCTGAGGAGTTTGAGGATTCCTATCCACCTATATAAACATTTTCCATATATCTGGAGCTATTTGGAAAAAGACAAAACAGTGTTACTAGCTAGATAAATAAAAGAAGGTAAAAGTTTGCAGGAGAAAAAAATTTGGCATCTCCTGTTCATCACCATTCAAAAGAAATTTAAAAATTTTAAAGTAAAAAGCATGATATAGTAGACCCATAGGAGTTCCAGGACATGACTCTCCCCTTTAAAAATTTTTTTAATTGACCTTAAAATATTTGCTGGGTACACTTTAATAATACCTTGACTTTAAAGATGTAAGAAACACCCATAATTCGAAAGGTTTGACAAAATACAGTAAATGCTTTTACTACATATGCAGGAGCATTGTTCGTTTTAACCAGTTTAGGAAATCCAATAATAGAAAAATGCATACAGACAATGAGCTATAACATGCTTAGCAGCCTCTCCTGTTCTGGAAGAGGTTACTATAAATCCAGAATAGGTATCCACTGTAAGGTGGACAAAGGACTGTTTGCCAAATGAAGGTTTATGAGTAACATCCATTTGCCAAAATTGTCCTGGTAGGAGTCCTTGAGAGTTAACTCCAAATGAAGGGACAGATTGTAGAGTAGGACACCTTAGAAAGGATTTACCAATCTGCTGTGCTGCTTCCTGAGAAAGTAGAAACTGTTTACACAGGGCTGCAGCGTTCTGGTGATGAATAGTATGAGACTGAATTGCTCAATCTGTCATGGTTGCTCCAAATAATTTTCTTTTGGGTAGCTTGATCAACAAGAGCATTCCCTTGTGCTAAAGCTCCAGGGAGCATGGAGTGAGCTCAAGTATATCCTATAAAACATGGAGCTCTATGTTGACTTAGAAGTCTTTGAAGGAGGAACTGCTGAAATAGTTCATCAGCAGTTGTCCCTAAGACAGCAGTATTTATAGTGGAAACATCCATAAGTAAATATTTGCTGTCTGTATATAGATTAAAAGAGGAATATGGTAAGCCATGATAATGGCATGTAATTCTAGTCTTTGAGCTGATTTTAAGTTGACTTTTTCAGTATAAAGTTGTCCATTGATTTGCAAAAGCGATTTGTCATTTAGTGGAAGTTTCCCAGAGCCATTGTTGTTGATCCTTTGAAAAAAGGAACAACAATAATTTTGAGTCTCAAAACCTATAAGTTGTAAGTGTCGCCTATGCCCCTTGATAATCAAGGAGGCGACAAGATCAAAATATGGAAGTGTATTCCATGGGCTATTAGATGGTTCAATGTGCCCAAGATGTAGCTGCTCTTGTACCAATTGAGCAGCTGCCCTAAGTTTCTCCTGAGAAAGGGGCCATTGGTCTACCCACACAAAATTATCTGATTTCCAAGTAATTGGGTCTGCACAATGCATTATTGGGGTAGCAGGAGCTACCAAGGCCCCTATGCTAAAATTTGATATCCTAATCCACACCTTCTGGTATTGGGAGCCACTTCTATGGGGATGAGAATTCCTCGCTGTTCTTTCCCTAGTCCCTTAGTGGGCAAAAATCCCTGATCAAGCATCTGAGTACTGACTAAACCCTTAGGACTGACAAGCAACAATCCCGTATTTTTCAAAACATCTCTACCCCACAAATTAACTGGCCATCCAGGGAGCACATAAGGCTTAAAAAATCCCGAATGACCTACTTAATCTTCCTAATGTAAGAAACCAGAACTTTGTTGAGGGGATTTACTCTACCCTTTACCTTGTAATTCTGTGGTTGCTGCATGAGTGGGCCAGGAAGGAGGCCAATGTAGCTTAGCAATAACAGATACATCAGCTTCAGTATCTAAAAGTCCTTTAAATTTATGCCCTTGTATTCTTAGTTCCAGTTCAGGGTGTTCCTAACCTACTTTTTAAAATCGAATTGGCAAAATCAGAGGAGTCAAATCACTAATTTTCTTGGGGCCCCTTTTACAGGATGTGGCCTGAGAAGCAGAATTAGCATCTTTATACAATTCTTCTAACTACCCGAATTAGCCGTGAGACAAATTCTTTTTTTTTTTTTTGAATAATTTCGAAGGGGTGACATTGATAAATCAGGGTACATATGTTCAGAGAAAACATCTCTAGGATATTTTGACATTTGATTATGCTGCATTCCCATCACCCAAAGTCCAATTGTCTTCCTTCACCTTCTAACTGGTTTTCTTTCTTTTTTTTTTCTTTTTTTTGCATTTTTCTGAAGCTGGAAACAGGGAGAGACAGTCAGACAGACTCCTGCATGCGCCCGACCGGGATCCACCCGGCACGCCCACCATGGGGCGACGCTCTGCCCACCAGGGGGCGATGCCTTGCCCATCCTGGGCGTCGCCGTGTTGCGACCAGAGCCACTCTAGCGCCTGGGGCAGAGGCCACAGAGCCATCCCCAGCGCCCAGGCCATCTTTGCTCCAATGGAGCCTTGGCTGCAGGAGGGGAAGAGAGAGACAGAGAGGAAGGCGTGGCGGAGGGGTGGAGAAGCAAATGTGCGCTTCTCCTGTGTGCCCTGGCCGGGAATCGAACCCGGGTCCTCCGCACGCTAGGCCGACCTAACTGGTTTTCTTTGTGCCCTTCCCCTCCCCCAACTCCCTCCCTCTCCTCCTCCCCACCGTGTAACCCCCACACTCTTGTCCATGTCTCTGAGTCTCATTTTTATGTCCCACCTATGTATGGAATCATATAGTTCTTAGTGTTTTCAGATTTACTTATTTCGCTCACTATAATGGTATCAAGGTACATCCATGTTGTTGTAAATGATCCGATATCATCATTTCTTATGGTTGAGTAGTATTCCATAGTATATACATACCAAAGCTTTTTCATCTACTCGTCCACTGACGGACACTTTGGCTGTTTCCAGATCTTTGCTATTGTGAACAATGCTGCAATAAACTTGGGGGTGCATTTCCTCTTTTCAAACAGTGCTTTGGTGTTCTTGGGGTATATTCCTAACAGTGGTGTAGCTGGGTCAAAAGGCAGTTCAATTTTTAATTTTTTGAGGAATGTCCATACTGTTTTCCACAGTGGCTGCACCAGACAGCGTTCCCACCAGCAGTGCAGGAGGGTTCCCTTTTCTCCACATCCTCACCAGCACTTATTCTGTGTTGTTTTGTTGATGAGTGCCATTCTGATTGGTGTGAGGTGATATCTCATTGTGGTTTTAATTTGCATTTCTCTAATGATTTCTCTAATGATGTTGAGCATTTTTTCATATGCCTATTGGCCATCTGTGTGTCCTGTTTGGAGAAGTCTTTATTCATTTCTTTTGCACATTTTTGAATTGGATTGTTTGTCTTCCTGGTATTAAGTTTTACAAGTTCTTTATAAATTTTGGTTATTACCTCTTATCAGCTGCATTGTCAAATATATTCTCCCATTGTGTAGTTTGTCTTTTTATTCTGTTCTTATTGTCTTTAGCTGTGCAGAATCATTTTAGTTTGATAAAATTCCATTTGTTTATCCTGTCTTTTATTTCACTTGCCTGTGGAGACAAATCAGCAAATATATTGCTGCGAGAGATGTCAGAGAGCTTACTGCCTATGTTTTCTTCTAAGATGCTTATGGTTTTACAGCTCACATTTAAGTCTTTTATCCATTTTGAGTTTATTTTTGTGAGTGGTGTAAGTTGGTGGTCTAGTCTCATTTCTTTGAAAGTAGCTGTCCAATTTTCCCAACACCATGTGTTGAAGAGGCTCTCTTTACTTCATTGTATGCTCTTTCCTCCTTTGTCAAATATCAGTTGTCAATAAAGGTGTGTGTTTATTTCTGGGTTCTCAGTTCTGTTCCATTGATTTATATGCCTGTTCTTATGCCAGTACTAGGCTGTTTTGAGTACAATGGTCTTGTAGTATAACTTGATATTTGGAAGTGTGATACCTCCTACTTTATTCTTCCTTTTCAAGATTGCTGAGGCTATTTATGTTCTCTTTTGGTTCCATATAAATTTTTGGAATATGTGTTCTATATCTTTGAAGTATGTCCATGGTATTTTAATTGGTATTGCATTGAATTTATAAACTGCTTTGGGTAATATACACATTTTAATGTTGTTTATTCTTCCTAACCATGAGCACAGTATATACTTCCACTTGTTTGTATCTTCCCTGATTTCTTTTATCAATGTTTTATAATTTTCCGAGTACAAGTCTTTAATCTCACAGGTTAAATTTATTTCTAGGTACTTTATTGTTTTGGTTAGAGTGGTAAAGAGATTGTTTCTTTAATTTCTTTTTCTGACAGTTTATTTTTAGTGTATAAAAATGCCTCTAATTTCTGAGTATTAATTTTATATCCTGCCACCTTGCTGAATTCATTTATGAGGTCCAGTATTTTTTTGACTGAAACTGTAGGGTTTTCTATTTACAATATCATATCATCTGCAAATAATGATAGTTATACTTCTTCTTTTACAATTTGAATGCCTTTTATTTCTTTTTCTTGTCTGATTGCTGTGGCTAGGACTTCCAAGACTATGTTGAACAAGAATGGTGAAAGGGGACACCCCTGCCTTGTTCCTGATCTTAAGGGTATTGCTTTTAATTTTTGCCCATTGAGTATTATGTTGGCTGTGGGTTTGTCATAGATGGCCTTTATCATGTTGAGGTATGTTCCCTGTATTCCCACTTTGCTGAAAGTTTTTATCATGAATGGGTGCTGGATTTTATCAAATGCTTTTTCTGCATCTATTGAAATTATCATGTGGTTTTTCTCCTTCCTTTTGTTTATGTGATGAATCACGTTGATTGATTTGCAAATATTGTACCAGCCTTGCCTCCCCAGAGTAAATCTCACTTAATCATGGTGTATGATTTTTTTCATATATTGCTGGATCCAGTTTGCTAATATTTTGTTAAAGATTTTAGCATGTAAATTCATCAGGGATATTGGCCTATAATTTTCTTTCTTTGTGTTGCCTTTGCCTGGTTTTTGGAATCAGAATTATGCTCGCCTCATAAAAGGAGCTTGGAAGTCTTCCTTCCTCTTGAATTTTTTGAAATAGCTTGAGAAGGATAGGAGTTAGTTCTTTGAATATTTGGTAGAATTCACCTGTGAAGCCATCGGAAACAGGACTTTTCTTTTTTGGGAGTTTTTTGATAACTGTTTCAACCTCATTTGTTGTAATTGGTCTGTTTAGGTTTTCTGATTCTTCCAGATAAATTTTTGAAAGATTATATGTTTTAAGAAAATTGTCCATTTCATCTAGGTTGTCTAGTTTTTTTGCGTACAGTTCTTCATAGTATTTTTTTTACAATATTTTGTACTTCTGTTGTGTCAGTTGTTATTTCTCCACTTTCATTTTTAATTTTATTTATTTGAGTCCTCTCTCTTTTTTTTTTGGTGAGTCTGGTTAAATGTTCATCGATCTCGTGTACCTTTTCAAAGAACCAGCTCCTGGTTTCATTGATCCTCTGTATTGTTTCTTTAGCCTCTATGTCATTTATTTCTGCTCTATTCTTTATTATTTCCTTCCTTCTATTACCTCTGGGCTTTACTGGCTGTTCTTTTTCTAATTCTTTTAGATGCAGGGTCAAGTTGTTTATTTGAGCTTTTTCTAGCTTCTTAAGGTGTGCCTGTACTGCTTTTGCTGCATCCCATAAATTTTGAGTTGATGTATGCTCATTATTATTCATTTCTAGGAATTTTTAAATTTCTTCTTTGATCTCATTGTTAACCTATTCATTATTTAATAACATGCTATTTAATTTCCAAGTGTTTGAGTATTTCTCAGTTTTTCTATTGTGGTTGATTGTTAGTTTTATGCCATTGTAATCAGAGTAAGTTCTCAGGGCTTTAAATATTGGGGTCCACTCTCTTCTAGCTTGTAGAGTTTCTGCTGAGAAATCTGATGATAATCTAATAGGCCTTCCTTTATATGTTGTACTCTTCTTTTCCCTGGCTGCCTTGAGAATTTTTTCTTTGTCATTGGTTTGTGTCATCTTCATTATGATGTGCCTTGGAGTGGGTTTGTTGGGGTTAAGAAAACTTGGTGTTCTGTTTGCTTCTTGAATTTGAGGCTTTAGTTCCTTCCACAGGCTTGGGAAGTTCTCGTCTATTATTTGTTTGAGTATAATCTCCATTCCATTTTCTTTCTCTTCTCCCTCTGATATACCTATTATTCTTATGTTATTCTTTCTGATGGAGTCCGACAATTCCTGTAGGGCTTTCTCATTTTTTAGTATTTTTGAGTCTCTTTCTTCTTCTCTCTGTTGTGCCTCAAGTTGTTTGTCCTCTATTTCACTAATCCTATCTTCAATCTGGGCTGTTCTGTTAGCTAAGCTTGTTACCTCGTTTTTCAGCTCGTGAATTGAGTTTTTCATTTCTGTTTGATTTGTTTTTATAGTTTCAATTTCCTTGGTAATATATTCTTTGTGTTCATTGAGTTGTTTTCTGATCTCCCTATATTGCCTTTCTGTGTTTTCTTGTATATCTCTGAGTATTTTTAAGATTTCTATTTTAAATTCTCTGTCATTTAGCTCCAAGGCTTCCAATATGTTAAGTCTTTTCTCCATAGATTTTTCCACATCTATTTGTGTTACCTCTCTTTCTTTTGTATCCATAATATTCGATTTCCTCTTTCTTATCGGCATCTGAGGGTGGTCTTATTGATAGCACACAGGCGTATTCCCTCCTCAGCAACAGTCCTTTTGCTTTCAGTGTGTGTGTGGAATTCTAGGATGCTCCGAAGATAAATTTTTCTGTTTCTAGTTGACAAATTTGTTGAGATTTTGGGGAGATATGTCGGTCGCGCTGCTCACGGCGCCATCTTCGTGACGTCACTCCACCCCAGAGTAAGTTCTCGATATGATTTCAATCTTCTTATATTTGTTGAGACCACTTTTGTGCCCTAACATGTGGTCTATTCTAGAGAATGTATTATGGGCACTTGAAAAGAATGTATACTCTGATTCTTTAGGGTGAAAAGTTCTGAAGATATCTGTTAAATCCAGTTGATCTAGTGTGTTATTTAAGATTCTGTTTCTTTGTTACTTTTCTTTCTTGAGGATCTATCCATTGAGGTTAGTGGGGTATTAAAATCTCCTACCATTATAGTATTGCTATTGATCTCACCCTTTAAATCCATCAAAGTCTGCTTTATATATTTAGGTGCTCCTATATTAGGTGTGTAAATATTTATAACAGTTATATCTTTCTGTTGGTGTGCTCCCTTTATCAATATGTAGTGACCTTCTTTATCTTTTACTATAGCCTTTGTTTTCAAGTTCGTTTTTTCTTATATAAGTATTGCTACCCCAGCTTTTTTTTTCATTTCCATTTGCGTGAAATATTTTTTTTCATCCTTTTATCTTCAGTCTATATGCATCTTTTGTTTTAAGGTGTAACTTTTTTAGACAGCATATGTATGAGTCCTGTTTTCTTATCCACACAGCTACCCTATGTCTTTTGATTGGATCATTTATTCCATTTACCTTTAAGGTTATTATACATATGTAGTTGTTTATTGCCATTTTATTCTTTAAAACTGTATTCCTCTTTTGCTATATATTTTTCCCTTTTGATCTGTTTATAGCAGGCCCCTTAATATTTCTTGCAGGATTGGTTTGGTTGTAGTGAATTCCTTGAGGGTTTTTTTTTTTTTTTGTATGGAAAGCTTTTAATTTCTCCTTCAATTTTAAATGATAGCCTTGCTGGATAAAGTAGTCTTGGTTGTAGGCTCTTGTTCTGCATTACTTTGAATATTTCTTGCCATTCCCTTCTGGCCTCAAGTGTTTCTGTTGAGAAGTCGGATGTCATCCTTATGGGGGCTTCTTTGTAGGTGATTGCCTTTTTTTCTCTGGCAGCTTTTAATATTTTCTCTTTATCATTTAGCTTTGGTATTTTAATTACGATGTGTCTTGGCGTAGGTTTTTGTTTGTTTTTTTTTTTAATGGAGTTCTCTGTGCTTCTTGAAGTTGAAAGATGTTTTCCTGCCTTAATTGAGGGAAATTTTTGGCTATGATATGTTTGAACAAAATTTCTATCCCTTGTTTTTTCTCTTCTTCAGGGTCCCCTATAATGTGGATGTTATTTCTCTTCATGTTGTCACAGAGCTCTCTCAAAGTTTCCTCAGACTTTTTGAGTCTCTTTTTTGTTTTTCTGCTCTGCTTCCATGCCTTCATTTATCTTATCCTCTAACAAACTGATTCAATTACCAGCTTCATCCATCCTGCTTTTAATTTCTTCCATTGTGTTCTTCATTTCTGATATTGTATTTGTCATTTCTGACTGATTCTTTTTTATTATTTCAATGTCCTTTTTTATATTTGCTATCTTTTTACCTAGGTGCTTGTAATGACCATCTATTGTTGTTCTCAGGTCTTTGATCATCCTAACAATCATTCTTTTAAACTCTGCATCTGGTAATTTGGTTATATCTGACTCATTCGGGTCCTTTTCTGGGGATTTCTCTTGATTCATTTGTGTTGCATAACTCTGCCTTCTCATTTTGTCTGTGAAAAAGAAGGTTTTGGCCAATGGGGTCCACTGGGTGTGGCCTCTGTGTTTCCTAGTGTGGTCTGTCTGCAGGCCCACTACTCCCTGTGCTGCTGCTGCCTAGTATGGGCGTTGCTGGTGCAAGACCACTGGGGCTGTTGCTGTGGTTTTATCCTCTCCTTCATGGGAGGGGCTCTGATCATGGGCTCAGGTGTTCAAGCCTCGGTGGCCTCGACCTTCACCCCGCCCCCAGGGTTGGGGTTATGCACTGTGCCCAGACTGCAAGCTGTGGCCCTGCAGGAGGAGCCCATTTGCTGGACAGCTGCAAGCCTTGGCTCCACAGGCTGGGCAGGCCTGCGTCCACATGCTCAGTCATGGGAGTCCACTTGTTCTGGCCTTTTGCTCCACCCCTGCAGTAGAAGCTGGCTCCGGCTCGGGTTGCAAGCCTTGGTTCCACAGGCTGGGTGAGGATGCACTCCTGCGCCCTTGCTCAAGGGTGGGTCTCTGCCCCTTCTGGGGCTCCTGCCCTTCCCCCACAGCCTGGATTGCAGGCGGCCCACAGCTGGGCTTGACTACTTTCGCATGTCCCCTCTGCCCCAACCGGGAAAGACTGAGCTCACACCTGGGCCGCAGTTGTGGTCAGCCAGCTTCCACCCTTGCCTACAGAACTGCTCTTTCACATCCTGCTACCACCCACCCTCATACGAGCCCTCAGCCGTGTGGGTGGGGGCGCTGCAGCTCAGACCCTAACATTCACTACTCTAGTCCCGAAAGCTCCCTCCTTCTAAGTGACTCTGCTCTAAGTACCACGGGAGAGCTTGTTTGGCTGGTGTCCTGCTTCCCTTTGCTGATATTGCTGTTTCCAGGGGAAATATTTACTTCAGATTTGGGGAGTGACAGCCCAGGGGTTAACGTGGCTGTCCTTCAAAGTGTTTCTCCCTGTGTATCCTAGATTACACTCCCTTCCCACTGTTTTGGTTCTCTTCTCTCTCCCCATCCCCTGGAGCCCTGGGTGAGTAGCTGTGAGAGAGATTTTCTGCGCTGTCCCTTTAAGAAGAATCTTGGGTCTGAGAAATCAGTCTCTTTCTCACAAACAGTATCCTGAATAGTTTCCAGCTAAATACTGTCCATATGCCTCTTCTAGGCTCTGGCACTGCAGGCTGGGGCTTTGTTCCTGGGGCTCAGGACCCTCCCCTCTTTCCTAAACTGACTTTCCATCATGCGAGTCTCTCCAGGCTGCCATTCGCTCTGGGGAGCTGGACAGCCCCCTCTGAGTTTCTGCTTTCCCTACCAGTCTCAGTGTGGCTTCTTCAGTGTTCCTTGGTTGAAGAGTCCTCTTAGTTTAGTCCAAAGTTGGTTTTTCCAGATGATGGTTCTTAAAATTAAGTTGTGATCCACTTTGGTTCTGAGAGGTGGAAGTTGGTACGTCTGCTTACTCCATCGCCATCTTGTTCCTTCTTTGTATATTTCTTACTAAAATAGGACATGGCACATAGAACATTGTAGACACAATTATTTCTTTCTCAGTGAATATTCAATCCTAGACAGGTAAGCATAATTCATGTTTTTAATTCATTATCTATTTAATAATTTCAAAATTCATATAATTTTATTTACAAGTATTTTTCAAAAATTTGAGTTTTAAATTGGAAATCTAAACTCAAACCATATCTATTAATAATGCATTTTGATTTAATATTTACATAAAACCGATGTTTTTTAATTAGAAAATGATAAATACACCCGAATATAACTCCAAATTAGTGGTTTTGGTTGATATTTAGTTTTATTAAATGAGTACTTTTTTCTTACAATTATTATTAAAAATTAATAGGCATGTGAACATAATTACAATATACAATATTACAAATGTGTTTATTATGCATTTATCATATTATAGAGTATTATTGTTGCAATTAATAAAATGTTTCTTTTATTTATATTTTTTTCTTTAATTTATTTTTGTCCTTTTTTCTTTTTTTTGAATTAATTTTAATGAGGTGACATTGATAAATCAGGTTACATAGGTTCAGAGAAAACATCTCCAGGTTATTTTGACATTTTTTTAAAATTTTATTCATTTTAGAGAGGAGAGAGAAAGGGAGAGAGAAAGACAGAGAGGGAGAGAGAGAGGAGAGAGAGACAGAGAGAGAAGGTGGGGAGGAGCTGGAAGCATCAACTCCCATATGTGCCTTAACCAGGCAAGCCCAGGGTTTCGAACCGGCAACCTCAGCATTTCCGGGTCGACGCTTTATTCACTGTGCCACCACAGGTCTTATTTTGACATTTTTGATTATGATGCATACCCATCACCCAAAGTCAAATTGTCTTCCGTCACCTTCTATCTGGTTTTCTTTGTGTCCCTTCCCTCCCCTCACCTCTCCCTCTCCTCCTTCCCTCCCCCGCGGTAACCACCACACTCTTGTCCATGTCCATGAGTCTCATTTTTATGTCCCACCTATGTATGAAATCATATATATAGTTCTTAGTTTTTTCTGATTTACTTATTTCACTCAGTATAATGTTATCAAGGTCCATCCATGTTGTTGTAAGTGATCCAATGTCATCATTTCTTATGGCTGAGTAGTATTCCATAGTATATATGTACCACATTTCTTTATCCAATCATCTATTGAAGGGCTTTTTGGTGGTTTCCATGTCTTGGCCACTGTGAACAATGCTGCAATGAACATGGGCCTGCATGTGTCTTTACATACCAATGTTTTTGAGTTTTGGGGGTATATGCCCAGTAGAGAGATTGCTGGGTCATATGATAGTTCTATTTTTAATTTATTGAGGTACCACCATACTTTCTTCCATAATGGTTGTACTACTTTACATTCCCAGCTATAGTGGATGAGGGTTTCTTTTTCTCCACAGCATCTCCAACACTTGTTATTACCTGTCTTGTTGATAGTAGCTAATCTAACAGGTGTGAGGTAGTATCTCATTGCAGTTTTGATTTGCATTTCTCTAATAGCTAATGAAGATGAGCATCTTTTCATATATCTGTTGGGCATTTGTATTTCTTCCTGGGCGAAGTGTCTGTTTATTTCCTCTTCCCATTTTTTTATTGGATTGTTCATTTGATTGTTTTTGAGTTTTAAAAGTTTTTTGTATATTTTGGATATTAGGCCCTTATCTGAGCTGTTGTTTGAAAATATCATCTCCTATTTAGTTGGCCATCTGTTTTGTTGTCAGTTTCTCTTGCTGTGCAAAAGCTTCTTATTCTGATATAGTCCCATTCATTTATCTTTGCCTTCACTTCCCTTGCCTTTGGAGTCAAATTCATAAAGTACTCTTTATAACCAAGGTCCATGAGTTTAATTTTTTTTTTTTTTACAGAGACAGAGAGAGAGAGAGTAAGAGAGAGGGATAGACAGGAACAGACAAACAAGAATGGGGAGATGAGAAACATCAATCATTAGTTTTTCATTGCGCATTGCAACACCTTAGTTGTTCATTGATTGCCCTCTTATAAATGCCTTGACTGCAGGCCTTCAGTAGACTGAGTAATCCCTTGCTCAAGCCAGTGACCTTGGGCTCAAGCTGGTGAGCTTTTGCTCAAACCAGATGAGCCCTCACTCAAGCTGGTAACCTCGGGGCCTCGAACCTAGGTTCTCTGCATCCCAGTCCGATGCTCAATCCACTGTGCCACCGCCCAGTCAGGCATGGGTCCATGAATTTAGTACCTATGTTTTCTTCTATGTAATTTATTGTTTCAGGTCTTATATTTAGGTCTTTGATCCATTTTGAATTAATTTTAGTACAAGGGAAAAAACTGTAGTTGAGTTTCATTCTTTTCCATGTGGCTTTTCAGTTTTTCCAGCACCATTTGTTGAAGAAGCTTTCTTTTCTCCATTGTGTGTTTTTGGCCCCTTTATCGAAAATTATTTGACCAAATATATGTGGTTTTATTTCTGGGCTTTCTATTCTGTTCCATTGGTCTGAGTGTCTATTTTTCTTCAAATACCATGATGTTTTGATTGTCATGGCTTTATAATATAATTTGAAGTCAGGTATTGTAATGCCCCAGCTTTGTTCTTTTTCCTCAGGATTGCTTTGGCTATTTGGGCTTTTTTATAGTTCCATATAAATCTGATGATTTTTTGTTCTATTTCTTTTAAAAATGCCATTGAAATTTTGATGGGAATTGCATTAAATTTGTATATCACTTTTGGTAATATAGTCATTTTGACTGTATTTATTTTTTCTATCCAGGAACAAGGAATATTTTTCCATTTCATGTATCTTTTTTGATTTCCCTTAACAATGCTTTGTAGTTTTCATTATATAGGTTCCTCACATTCTTTCTTATGTTTATTTCTAGGTATTTTTTGTTGTTTTTGTTGCAACCATGAAGGAGATTGTTTTTTGAGTTTTTTTCTGCTATTTCATTGTTGGCATATGGAAAGGCAGTGGACTTTTGTATATTAATTTTGTATCCTGCAATATTACTGTATTGGTTAATTGTTTCTAGTAGTCTTCTTGTGGAGTCTTTGGGGTTTTCTATGTATAGGATCATATCACCTGCAATAAGTAAAACCTTTACTTCTTCTTTTCCAATATGAATGCCTTTTGTTTATTTTTCTTGTCTGATTGCTCTGGCTAGAACTTCCAGCACTACATTAAATAAGAGTGGAGAGAGTGGACAACCTTGTCTTTTTCCTGATTTTAGAGAAAAAGTCCTCAGTTTTATGTCATTTAATATGATGTTAGCTGATGGTTTATCACAAATGGCCTTTATTATGTTGAGATATTTTTCTTCTATACCCATTTTGTTGAGTGTTTTAAGCATAAAATTGTGTTGTATTTTATTGAATGCCTTTTCTGCATCTATTGATAGGATCATGTGGTTTTTGTTCTTTGTTTTGTTGATATGGTGTATTACGTTAACTGTTTTAAGTATGTTGAACCATCCTTGTGATTCTGGGATGAATCCCACTTGATCATGATGTATTATTTTTTTAATGTGTCATTGTATTCAATTTGCTAGCATTTTGTTTAGTATTTTAGCATCTGTATTCATTAGAGATATTGGTCTGTAGTTTTCTTTTTTTTGTGTTGTCCTTGTCAGGTTTCGGTATGAAGGTTATGTTGGCCGCATAAAGTGTGAATGAAAGTATTGCTTCTTCTTTTATTTTTTTCAAGACTTTGAGTAGAATATGAAACCAAGTCTTCTTTGAATGTTTGATAAAATTTACTAGTATAGGTGCCTGGCCCTGGACTTTTATTTTTGGTTTTTGATAGTTGTTTCTATTTCCTCCCTGCTTATGGGTCTGTTTAGGCTTTCTGCTTCATCATGATTCAGTCTAGGAAGATTGTATTGTTCTAGGAATTTGTCCATTTCTTCTAGATTGTTAAATTTGGTGGCATATAGTTTTTTCATAGTATTCTACAATAATTCTTTGTATATCTATGATATCTGTGGTGATTTCTCCTCTTTCATTTTGGATTTTGTTTATTTGCTTATTTCTCTTTTTTCCTTAGTGAGTCTTGCCAAGGGTTTGTCAATTTTGTTGATCTTTTCAACAAACCAGCTCTTTGTTTTATTAATTTTTTTGTTGTTTTTCTGTTTTCTATTTTGTTTATTTCTGCTCTGATTTTTATTATTTTCTTTCTTCTGCTGGTTTTGCATTGCCTTTGTTCTTTTTTTTTTTCTAGTTTCTTAAAATGTGAAGTTAAGTGGTTTACTTGGGCTCTCTCTTGTTTGTTCATATAGGCCTGAAGTGATATGAGCTTCCCTCTTATTACTGCTTTTGCTGCATCCCAGAGATTCTGATCTGTTGAATTGTTATTTTCATTTGTCTGTATGTATCTTTTGATCTCTGCGCTTATTTCTTCTTTGACCCACTCATTTTTTAAAAGTATGTTGTTTAGTTTCCACATTTTGGTTGGTTTGTTTACTTTTTTCTTGAAATTGAATTCTAGTTTCAAGGCTTTATGATCAAAGAATATGCTCAATCTTTCTGAATTTTTTGATGTTATTTTTGTAGCCTAACAAATGGTCAATTCTTGAGAATGTTCCATGTACACTAGAGAAAAATGTATACTCTGGCACTTTGGCATGAAATATCCTATAGAAGTCTATCATATCCAATTGTTCTAGTGTTTCATTTAAGGTCAATATTTCTTTATTGATTTTCTGTTTAAATGAACGATCTAGAGCCGTCAGCGGTGTATTGAGGTCTCCAAATATGATTGTATTTTTGTTTTTAGGTCAGTCAGTAGCTGTTTTATATATTTTGGTGCTCCTTGGTTTGGTGCATATATATTAAGAAGTGTTATGTCTTCTAATGCAATGTCCCCTTTATCATTAAGAAGTGACCATTTTTGTCTCTGATTACCTTTGCTGTCTTATAGTCAGCATTGTTAGATATGAGTATTGCTACACCTGCTTTATTTTTTTAAATAAATAAAATTTTATTTTAATGGGTGACATAAACAAATCAGGGTACATATATTCAAAGAAAACATTTCCAGGTTATCTTGTCATTCAGTTCTGTTGCATACCCATCACCCAAAAAGAGATCATCCTCCATCACCCTCTATCCAGCCCTCTTTGTACCCCCTCCCCCTCCCCTCTCCCTCCTTCCCTCCCCCCACCCCCCTGTAACCACCACACTCCTGTCCATGTCTCTTAGTCTCGCTTTTATGTCCCACCAATGTATGGAATCCTGCAGTTCTTGGGCTACATTTGCTTTTTTTGGATGTTATTTGCTTGGAGTATTGTTTTTCAGCCTTTCACTTTGAATTTATTTTTATCCTTGTAGCTTAGATGTGCTTCTTGTAGACAGTATACAGTTTGATTTGCTTTTAATCCATTCTACTACTCTGTGTCTTTTTATTGGTGAGTTCAACCCATTTACATTTAGTGTAATTATTGACACTTGAGGGTTTCCTATTGCCATTTTATATATTACTTTCTCTCAGTTTTGTATCTGTTTGGTTCTCTTCTTTTTTTTCTATCATTTGTTTTTGTTTGGTTGTAATCCATACTTCTTTCCTCTGTTACTTATTTTTTCAAGTCATGTTCTGCTGTGGTGGTTTTTTCAGGGGTGGTTACCATTAAGTAATGGAAAGGGTACCTATTTTGTTCATTGTAGTACATTGTCTCATGAGTGCTTCTGCACTCCATCCTCCTTTGCTAATATTAATCTTCGTCCTCTCCCCTTTTATGTTTTTGTTGTCACAGATTAAATTAGAGTTTATTGTGTTCTTGATGGAGCTTTTACTTGTGGTTTTGTTCCATTTTATTCTTTGTATCTGGTCATAAAACCCCCTTTAGTATTTCCTAAAGCGGGGGTTATCTGGTGATAAATTCCCTCATCTTTTCTGTATCTGTGAATGTTTTTATTTCTCTTTCATATTTGAAGGATAGATGTGATGGGTATAGTATTCTTGGCTGAAAGGTCCTCTCTTTCAGAACTTTAAATATTGGGGTCCACTCTCTTCTAGCTTATAGAGTTTCCCACTGTCTCCACCCTTGCCCCCCCTTCCTCTCAGTTCCAAGTGAAAGCAGACCTTTCTCTGGTCAGTGAGGGAAGCAGAATACTCTTTTCTCCATCCTATTTCCTTCAGAGTAGTTTATATATTCAGCCACCTTTTTGCCCAGTCGTACCTTTGTTTAGTGTATGTGTATTTCAGATGCTCCTGGGATTGTTTTTCTGTCTCTAGTTGTTGGATTTGTTGAAATTTCAGGGAGAGGTATTGGGATCCCCCCTCATGGCACCATTTCTCTGACATCACGTGTCCTCCTTTTCATTGTAAAAAAGTTGGTCACTGTAAAGCCAATACCCATGGCCACATCACAGCCACCTGGCTCGGGCAGGTTCGAATTTTATTCGGACAGATGGTAATGAAAGAACAGAGCCAAGAACTGGTGGGCCATTCCTTTAATCCTAGCTTGCACCCAGCGGGCAAGAAATACACACAGTGGGAAAACACATCCCTTTCCATTCAGGGCTCCCAAAGCCACTGACTCATTTGAGTTTCCTAGTGTAAAGCCAGTTGCTGTGGCCACCATCACAGCCACCTGGCTAGTACAGGTTTGCATTAGATTCGGACAGATGGTAATGAAACAATAGAACCAAGAACCGGTGGGCCAATACCTTTAATTTTAGCTTTCACCTGGCAGGCAAGAAATACACATAGTGGGAAAATGCTTCCCTTTCCATTTAGGGCTCCCAAAGCCACTGACGTATCTGAGTTTTCTAGAATCAAAGGTATCTACCTCACCAACCTTATTCCCCTCTGTTTTCCATCTCCTTCTCTCTGCACAAACCCTACACAAACTGGCTTCTCTGTCAGCACTCTGCCATCTTGGCTACTTCTCCTCTCCTCAACGTGGCCTTTCTCTGCTCTCCTCTAGCATGGGCTCCTCCTAGAATGTAATCACTCTTCTCTGGAACAATGTAATCTCTTCTTTTAAAACCTTTTGGTGCAAAAGCCTTCCCCCAACAAACATTAATATAACCACACTTATCCCAAGCAAGAAAGGCAACTGATATTATCACCTGGGTGATGGGCTTCCACATGGGCAGTGCCATCTTTAACAAAGTGAGCAGAATATATTTTATCTGCCCAACTCTTAGAATCAATGGTTTCTACCTCACCAGCCTTGTTCACCTCTGTTCCCCATCTTCTTCTCTGTACACAAACTGGCTTTTCCTTCAGCACTCCGCCATCTTGGCTGCTTCTCCTATGCAATGCTAATTTTAGGAACCAAGAGAGAGAGAGAGAGAGCTCCTGTTCTGCCCCATTTTATAGTGCAAAAATCAAAACCTTTAAGCCAATATACAAATAAGGAAGTCTCTGAATCAAAGTCACTTATCTGAGGCATAATGGGATTTCTCATATGAGTGCACCACCCCACATGCAACAGTCAAGGGTGTAGAGATAAGCTTAGTTTTCAAAAGATCTTAGTATTAAAAGGGTGGGAAAGGCTTAATCTTAAAACCAAGTCTTAGAGTATAATGACCCTGCTGGTTTACAGCCTGGTTTACAGCCTGCATTTTTCTTAAGAACAATGCAGACCTAAAGGAGGAAGAAGGACTTGCCTACTCAGTAATCTGGCTCAGACCTCCCTTGTAGCTGGATAAGAGACATTTGGATTAGGCTGCAGAGAATTTTGAGGAATTGTGATGCCTCTCTCACACTGAATGCAAACTATAAGCGAGCAAACATATATATCATATTTGCAAAGTTATTTGGCCAACAGTCACCTTAGTGCTTGGGTAGGGGGATGTGGTGGCACAAGGTTAGCCATCCAGTTCATTCCAACCTTTCTTTCTCCCTTAACCTTTATTTGGATTCTTTTCTCTGTGTTGCACTCTGTTGGTCAAATGAGTTTGTAAATATGATATATATGTTTGCTCACTTATAGTTTGTATTGGGTGTGGGGGACAGGCCATAAGCAGGCCGGGTCATTATAGCCTAAGGCTTAGTTTTTTTGTTTTTTCGTTTTTTTTTATAAATAAATTTTTATTTTAATGGGGTGACATCAATAAATCAGGGTACATATATTCAAAGAAAATATTTCCAGGCTATCTTGTCATTTAGTTCTGTTGCATACCTATCACCCAAAGAGAGATCGTCCTCCGTCACCCTCTATCCAGGTATCTTTGTACCCCCTCCCCCTCCCCCTCGCCCTCTCCCTCCTTCCCTGCCCCCACCCCCGTAACCACCCCACTCCTGTCCATGTCTCTTAGTCTCGTTTTTATGTCCCACCAATGTATGGAATCCTGCAGTTCTTGCTTTTTCTTATTCACTTATTTCACTCCACATAATGTTATCAAGATTCCACCAATCTGCTGTAAGTGATACGATGTCATCATTTCTTCTAGCTGAATAGTATACCATGGTGTATATTTGCCCCATCTTCTTTATCCAGTCTTCTATTTTTTTTACACTGATTAAAAGCCTTTAAGCAAACTCTTGGCCAATACAGCAAGAATCCATAAAAGAGTAGTGTCCTTAACATGTTCACCAAGTCCAAGTTGGCCCCATCACCATGCCAAATTCCTGAAAAATGCAACCCAACCACAGTTCAGTCTGTTAGGAGCTGTCACAGGGAGCAGGAGTCCAGGAAGAGTCCATATCCAGGAAAAGTCCTCATGGCACTGGAATTGTTGTCACCATTCTATACTTTGCAGCTCATGTCCAAGTCCCAATGACCACTGCTTCTAGCTGGTAATGATTCAGGTAGACTGGAAAAGCCATTTGCAGCATGCGTAGATATGAGCTTCTGTTCTCCTCTGCCTGGAGAGATGAGACCAGGTAGCTTTTCCCTGGAGCTCTGTGACTGTGGCCTGGTAAAGAGAACCTTGGGATACACTAAGCTTGGTGGCAAAGGTAGATTCATAATAGAAATTGGCAAAAGAGGGAAAGAGAGCTCTAAATTAGGAGTAGGTCCAAGCCTGAAATATGAGTGGGGCATTGAGGCAGGAGGGATAAAGGAAACACTATATATAATTAAGCAAAGCAGCAGAAAATAGGACTATCAACACCCACAACAGAGATCTTTGAGGGAAGAATAAAAAACCTGACTATTCAGGCAAAACATAGTTAAGTGGCCCCTGTGCAAATGAGATCAGTTTACCTGCTTCTTGGAAGAAATACCCTAGGCTCATCCATGGTGTCGTAGATGGGGCCGATGGCCCTGGGCACCTTCAGCCTTCAGTGGCAAACCCCAGCTTTCTGGGCAAGGTTAGGTCATAGGTGGCTGGAGCAGGGCTGGAAGAGACTGAACCCTCCCTTAGAGGAGCGAGGGGGAAGACTACCTTCCAGTGTCCCTGTTTCCTCACAGCAGAGGCATGTAAGCCTGGCAGGCTTTAGCTCAATGACCTTCCTTTTCACTATTGAAGCAGGACCCAGATGGCATCCTATGAGATCCCTTTGGGGCGTTGGAACCTTTAAGGGTGTATGCTAAAAGCTGGTAGTTCCCCTGATCTCTATTGTGCTTTTTCTGCCTCTAGGTATCTTAAAAGCCATGCTCAGAAGATCTCGCTGAGGGGTTTGAGGATCCCCATCCGCCTATATAAATCTTTTCCATATATCTGGAGCTATTTGGAAAAAGACCAAACAGTGTTATTAGCTGGATCTAATAAAGAAGGTAGTAGTTTGCAGGCGAAAAAGATTTGGTGTCTCCTGTTCATCAGCATTCAAAAGAAATGTAAATTTTTTTTTAAAGTAAGAAGCATGATATGGTAGAACCATAAGAGTTCCAGGATAAAACTACCCCCTTTTAAATTTTTTTTAATTGACCTTAAAATGTTTGCTGAGTACACTTTAATAATACCTTAACTTTAAAGATTGTAAGCATGACAAAATACAGTAAATGCTTTTGCTCCATATGCAGGAGCATTTTCAGTTTAGCCAGTTTAGGAAATTCAATAATAGAACCATGCATACAGACAATGAGCTATAACATGCTTAGAAGCCTCTCCTGATCTGACAGAGGTTACTATAGATCCGGGATATGTATCCACTGTAATGTGGACATACGACTGTTTGCCAAATGAAGGTATATGAGTAACATCCATCTGCCAAAGTTGTCCTGGTAGGGGTCCTTGAGGGTTAACTCCAAATGAAGAGGCAGTATAGGACCCCTTGGACAGGATTTCCCAATCTGCCGTGCTGCTTCCCGAGAAAGTTGAAACTGTTTACACTGGGCTCCAGCGTTCTGGTGATGAATAGTATGAGACTGACTTGCTCGGTCTGTCATGGTTGCTCCATATAATTTTCTTTTGGGTAGCTTGATCAACAAGGGCATTCCTAGGCCCTAGCCGGTTGGCTCAGTGGTAGAGCTTGGCCTGATGTGCAGGATTCCCGGGTTCGATTTCCAGTCAGAGCACACAGAAGAAGCACCCATCTACTTCTCCACATCTCCCCCTCTTTTTCCTCTCTGTCTCTCTCTTCCCCTCCCACAGCCAAGGCTCCACCAGAGCAAAGCCACCCCGGGCACTAAGGATGGCCCATGGCCTCTGCCTCAGGTGCTAGAATGGCTCTGGTTGCAACAGAACAACACCCCAGATGGGCAGAGCATTCCCCCCCAGTAGGCATGCCAGGTGGATTCCGGTCAGGTGCATGCGGGAGTCTGTCTGACTGCCTCCCCATTTCCATCTTCAGAAAAATACAAAAAATAAATAAAGAAAAGAAAAATACAACAAAAAAAAAAAAGAAAAAAGGAAAAGAAAAGAGAGAGAGAGAGAGAGAGAGAGAAAGAGAGAGAGAGAAAGGGCATTCCTTTGTGCTAAAGCTCCAGGGAGCACGGAGTGAGCTTGAGTATGACCTATGAAACATGGGGTTCTATGTTGACATATAAGTCTTTGAAGAAGGAGGAACTGCGGAAATAGTTCATCAGCACTTGTCCCTAAGACAGCAGTCTTTATAGTGGAAACACCATAAGTAAATATTTGCTGTCTGTCTATAGATTAAGGGGGGAATATGGCAAATGCCGAAAAGCCATGATCTTTGTGCCCCTCCCCTCCCCCAACCCCTCTTTCTCCTCCCCCCACCCTGTAACCCCAACACTGTTGTCCATGTCTCTGAGTCTCATCTTTATGTCCCACCTATGTATGGAATCATATAGTTCTTAGTTTTTTCTGATTTACTTCTTTCACTCAGTATAATGTTATCAAGGCCCATCCATGTTGTTGTAAAAGATCCTATGTCGTCATTTCTTATGGCTGAGTAGTATTCCATAGTATATATATACCAAAGCTTTTTAATCCACTCATCCTCTGATGGACACTTGGGCTGTTTCCAGATCTTTGCTATTGTGAACAATGCTGCCATAAACATGGGGGTGCATTTCTTCTTTTCAAACAGTGCTATGGTGTTCTTGGGGTATATTCCGAACAGTGGTATAGCTGGGTCAAAAGGCAGTTCGATTTTTAATTTCTTGAGGAATCTCCATACTGTTTTCCACAGTGGCTGCACCAGTCTGCATTCCCACCAGCAGTGCAGGAGGGTTCCCTTTTCTCCACATCCTCGCCAGCACTTATTCTGTGTTGTTTCATTGATGAGCGCCATTCTGACTGGTGTGAGGTGATATCTCATTGTGGTTTTAATTTGCATTTCTCTAATGATTAGTGATGTTGAACATCTTTTCATATGCCTTTTGGCCATCTGTGTGTCCTCTTTGGAGAAGTGTCTATTCATTTCTTTTGCACATTTTTGGATTGGATTGTTTGTCTTCCTGGTATTAAGTTTTACAAGTTCTTTATAAATTTTGGTTATTAACCCCTTATCAGATGCAATGTCAAATATATTCTCCCATTGTGTAGTTTGTCTTTTTTTTCTGTTCTTATTGTCTTTAGCTATGCAGAAGACTTTTAGTTTGATAAAGTCCCATTTGTTTATCCTGTCTTTTTTTTCACTTGCCTGTGGAGAAAAATCAGCAAATATATTGCTGCGAAAGATGTCAGAGAGCTTACTGCCTATGTTTTCTTCTAAGATGCTTATGGTTTCACGGCTTACACTTAAATCTTTTATACATTTTGAGTTTATTTTTGTGAGCAGTGTAAGTTTGTGGTCTAGTTTTATTTTTGGCAGGTAGCTGTTCAATTTTCCCAACACCATTTGTTGAAGAGGCTGTCTTTACTCCATTGTATTTTCTTACCTCCTTTGTCAAATATTAGTTGTCCATAGAGCTGTGGGTTTATATCTGGGTTCTCTGTTCTATTCCATTGATCTATGTGCCTGTTCTTATGCCAGTACCCTGCTGTTTTGAGTACAATGGCCTTATAATATAACTTGATATCCAGAAGTGTGATACCTCCCACTTTATTCTTCCTTTTCAAGATTGCTGAGGCTATTCGTGTTCTCTTTTGGTTCCATTTAAATTTTTGGAATATGTGTTCTATATCTTTGAAGTAAGTCATTGGTATTTTAATCGGTATTGCATTGAATTTATAAATTGCTTTGCGTAATATAGACATTTTAATGATGTTTATTCTTCCTAACCATGAGCACGGTATATGCCTCCACTTATTTGTATCTTCCTGATTTCTTTTATCAATGTTTTATAATTTTCCGAGTACAAGTCTTTAATCTCCTTGGTTAGATTTATTCCTAGGTACTTTATTTTTTTGGTTGCAATGGTAAAGGGGATTGATTCCTTGATTTCTCTTTCTGACAGTTCATTATTAGTGTATAAAAATGCCTCTGATTTCTGAGTATTGATGTTATATCCTGCCACCTTGCCGAATTCATTTATCAGGTCTACTAATTTTTTGACTGAGACTTTAGGGTTTTCTATATACAATATCATATCATCTGCAAATAATGATAGTTTTACTTCTTTTCCAATTCAAATGACTTTTATTTCTTTTTCTTGTCTGATTGCTGTGGCTAGGACTTCCAGAACTATGTTGAATAAGAGTGGTGAAAGGGTGCACCCCTGCCTTGTTCCTGATCTTAAGGGGATTGCTTTTAATTTTTGCCCATTGAGTATGATGTTGGCTGTGGGTTTGTCATAGACAGCCTTTATCATGTTGAGGTATGTTCCCTGTATTCCCACTTTGCTGAGAGTTTTGATCATGAATGGGTGCTGGACTTTATCAAATACTTTTTCTGCATCTATTGAAATTATCATGTGTTTTTTCTCCTTTCTTTTGTTTATGTGATGAATCACATTGAATGATTTGCCAATATTGTACCAGCCTTGCCTCCCAAGAATAAATTGCACTTGATCATAGTGTATGATTTTTTTCATGTATTGTTGGATCCGGTTTGCTAATATTTTGTTGAGGATTTTTGCATCTAAGTTCATCAGGGAAATTGGCCTATAATTTTTTGTGTGTGTGTGTTGTCTTTGCCTGGTTTTGGAATCAAAATTATGCTCGCCTCATAAAAGGAGTTTGGAAGTCTTCCTTCCTCTTGAATTTTTTGAAATAGCTTGAGAAGGATAGGAGTTAGTTCTTCTTTGAATATTTGGTAGAATTCACTTGTGAAGCCATCAGAAACAGGACTTTTCTTTTTTGGGTGTTTTTTGATAGCTGTTTCAATCTCATTTGTTGTAATTGGTCTGTTTAGGTTTTCTGATTCTTCCAGATTGATTTTTGGAAGATTATATGATTCAAGGAATTTGTCCATTTCATCTAGGTTGTCTAGTATTTTCGCGTACAGTTCTTCATAGTATTTTCTTACAATATTTTGTATTTCTGTTGTGTCAGTTGTTATTTCTCCACTCTCATTTCTAATTTTATTTATTTGAGTCCTCTCTCTCTTTTTCTTGGTGAGTCTCGTTAAAGGTTCATCGATCTTGTTTACCTTTTCAAAGAACCAGCTCCTGGTTTCATTGATCCTCTGTATTGTTTCTTTAGCCTCTATGTCATTTATTTCTGCTCTGATCTTTATTATTTCCTTCCTTCTACTAGCTCTGGGCTTTACTTGCTGTTCTTTTTCTAGATCTTTTAGATGCAGGGTTAAGTTGTTTATTTGAGCTTTTTCTAGCTTCTTGAGGTATGCCTGTAATGCTATAAACTTCCCTCTCAAGACTGCTTTTGCTGTGTCCCATAAATTTTGTTGATGTATGCTCATTATCGTTTGTTTCTAGGAATTTTTAAATTTCTTCTTTGATCTCAATGTTAACCCTTTGTTATTTAATAATGTGCTATTTAGTTTCCAAGTGTTTGAATGTTTTTCAATTTTTCTATTGCAGTTTATTTCTAGTTTAATGCCATTGTGATCAGAGAAAGTGCTTGATATGATTTCAATCTTCTTAAATTTGTTGCGACCGCTTTTGTGCCCTAACATGTGGTCTATTCTAGAGAATGTACCATGAGCGCTTGAAAAGAATGTATATTCTGCTGTTTTAGGGTGAAAGGTTCTGAAGATATCTATTAAATCGAGTTGATCTAATATGTCCTTTAAGTCTGCTGTTTCTTTGTTAATATTCTTTCTTGAGGATCTATCTAATGATGTTAATGGGGTATTGAAATCCCCTACTATTATAGTGTTGCTGTTGATCTCACCCTTTGAGTCTATCAAAGTCTGCTTTATATATTTAGGTGCTCCTATATTAGGTGCGTAGATATTTATAATGGTTATATCTTCCTTTTGGATTGCTCCCTTTATCATTATGTAGTGACTTTCTTTATCTCTAACTATGGTTTTTGTTTTAAAGTCCATTTTGTCTGATATAAGTATTGCTACCCCAGCTTTTTTTTTCATTTCCATTTGCATGAAATATTTTTTTTCATCCTTTTATCTTTAGTCTGTGTGCATTTTTTAATTTAAGGTGTGTCTCTTGTAGCATATGTATGGGTCCTGTTTTCTTATCCACGCAGCTACCCTATGTCTCTTGATCGGATCATTTAATCCATTAACATTTAAGGTTATTACTGATATGTAATCGTTTATTGCCATTTTTATTCTTTAAAACTGTATTCCTCTTTTGCTATATTCTTTTTTTCCTTTGATCTGTTTACAACAGGTCCCTTAGCATTTCTTGCAGCCTTGGTTTGGTTGCAGTGAATTCCTTGAGGTTTTTATTTTTTTATCTGTAAAGATTTTTATTTCTCCTTTGATTTTAAATGATAGCCTTGCTGGATAAAGTAGTCTTGGTTGCAGGTTCTTGTTCTGCATTACTTTGAATATTTCTTGCCATTCCCTTCTGGCCTCAAGTGTTTCTGTTGAGAAGTCAGAAGTCATCCTTATGGGGACTCCTTTTTAGGTGATAGTCTTTTTTTCTCTAGCAGCTTTTAATATTTTCTCTTTATCATTTAGCTTTGGTATTTTAATTATGATGTGTCTTGGTGTTGGTTTCTTTGGGTTTCTCCTTAATGGAGTTCTCTGTGCTTCCTGAACATGTGAAATGTTTTCCTGCCTTAATTGGGCGAAGTTTTCCGCTATAATATGTTTGAACAAAGTCTCTATCCCTTGTTCTTTATCTTCTTCTTCAGGAACCCCTATGATGTGGATGTTATTTCTCTTCATGTTGTCACAGAGCTCTCTTAGAGTTTCCTCAGACTTCTTGAATCTCTTTTCTTTTTTCTGCTCTGTTTTCATGCCTTCATTTATCATGTCCTCTAACTCACTAATTCGATTCTCTGCTTCATCCATCCTGCTTTTAATTCCTTTCATTGTATTCTTTATTTCAGATATTGGATTTGTTATTTCTGACTGATTCTTTTTTATTATTTCAATGTCCTTTTTTATATTTGTTATCTCTTTATTTAGGTTTTTGTAATGGCCATCTATGGTTGTTCTAATATCTTTGAGCATCCTAACAATCGTTATTTTAAACTCTGCATCTGGTAATTTGGTTATATCTGATTCACTTAGGTCCTTTTCTGGGGATTTCTCTTGGTTTATTTGTGTTGTATTTCTCTGCCTCCGATTTTCTCTTGACGGGAGTGGCTGTAGTCACGTGCTCGAGTGCACAAGTGTTGGTGGCCTTGTCCTTTTCCTCGCCCCCTTGTATGACGTTATGGTTGGTCCTGAGGGCACTGGTGAGCACCTTTGCTCAGCTGCAGGTCTCTGCCTGTTTTCGGGCTTTTGCCCTGCCCTTGCAGGAGGAGCCCGCTTGAGGAATGGCTGCTAGCCTTGGCTCTACCACCGGGCAGGACTGCGTGCCCAAGCTCAGCTCAGTAGCGGAACTTCGCCTCTTATGGGCTTTTGGCTCCACCCCGCAGGAGGAGCCAGGTACCAAGTCAGACCACAAGCCTGGGTTGCATGGGCGGGGCAAGGCTGTGCTCCTCTGCCCTTGCTCAGGGGCTGGTCTCCACCCTTTCTGGGGTTCCCGCCCTTCTCCCGCAGGCTGGATTACAGGCTGCCAGCAGCTGAATTTGACTGCTTTTGCACGCCCCCTTCTCCCCAGCCGGGCAAGATTGAGCTCACACCTGAGCCCAGTGGTGGCCAGCTGGCTTCTGCCCCTGCCAGCAGAACCGCACTTTTGTCTCCCACTGCCGCCTTCCCTCCAGCGCACCCTCAGCTGCGTGGGTGGGGGCGTTGCAGCTCGGACCCTAAGACTCACTACTGTAGACCCAAAAGCTCCCTCCTTCTATGTGACTCTGCTCTGAATGCCACAGGGGAGCTTGTTTGGCAGCTCTCCTGCTTCCCTTTGCTGGTATTGCTGTTTCCGGGGGGAAATATTCACTTCAGCTTTGGGGAGTGACTCGTCCCAGGGGTTAGGGTGGCTATCTCCCAAAATGTTTCTCCCTATGCCTCCTAGATTACACTCTCTTCCTGTTCCTTTGCTCCTCTCCTCTCTCCCCCGTCCCCAGGAGCCCCAGGTGAGTGGTTGTGAGAGAGATGTTCTGCATGGTCCCTTTAAGAAGGATCCTGGGTCTGAGAAATCAGACTCTTTCTCAAAACAGTATCCTGACTTGTTTCCAGTGAAATACTGTCCTTATGCCTCTTCTGGGCTCTGGGGCTGCAGGTTGGGGCTTTGTTCCTGGGGCTCAGGACCCTTTCCCCTCTGCTAAACTCACTTCCCACCACGCAGGTCTCTCCCTGCTGCCCTTCGCTCCGGGGAGCTGGGAAGCCCGCGTTTCCGCTTTTCCTACCAGTCTCAGTGTGGCTTCTTCAGTGTTCCTTGGTTGAAGAGTCCTCTTAGTTTAGTCCAAAGTTGGTTTTTCCAGATGATAGTTCATAAAATTAGTTTGTAATCCACTTTGGTTCTGGGAGGTAGATGTTGGTACGTCCGCCTACTCCAGCGCCATCTTGTCTCTCCCACCTAAGGCTTAGTTTTAAGACTAAGCCTTTCCACACATCCTTAGTGATTGCATGATGTGGGGTGGTGCACTCTCATGAGGAATCCCATTATGCCTCAGATAAGTGAGTTTGTTTCAGAGACTTCCTTGTTTGTATATTGGATTAAAAGGTTTTGATTTCTATACTATAAGTGGGGTAGACCAGAAGCTTGCTCTCTCGGTTTCTGCTATCATCATTGCATGGGCTTCCCTGATCCCTTGCCCTTCATGGAAAAAGTAGGTTTTCTGCTTTTCCCTTGTCTTCTCTTGTGGCTTGCCTTTCTTGGTGAGACAACAATAAACAGAATGGCCCATCATCCTCCCACTCTGCCATTTCTTTACCGTCTGCCCAAATCTAATGGGAACCTGCATGTGAATGGCTATGATGGCAGCTCCTAGCCTTACACAGTGTAAAGGATTAACATCTTAATTTTATTGAGTAAAGACTACTATTGAATCCAAATTTTACCCAACTAACCAATTACATTGTTAAAACTACTCCCAAATACTTGAGCTCATATACTGGATTCAGAAACCCCAGGAAGTGTGACCATTTCATAAGCTGACCTAAGGCCATGCCATAGTTTATTCTTGATAGATAAAATGGCTACTCAGCCACCATTTTTCTTAAGAACAATGCAGACCTAAAGGAGGAAGAAGGACTTGCCTACTCTGGTAATCTGGCTCAGACCTCCCTTGTAGCTGGATACCAATAAGGGATGTTTGGATTAGGCTGCAGAGAATATTGAGGAATTGTGATGCCTCTCTCAACCACAAACAGAAGTTATCTTGCAGCTGCCTTTGCCCAAGGCCCTTTGACGAATCCATATGACCCTTGTCCCATCCCTCCCTCAGGGCTGACATCCTTTGCTGGTCTCAGCCCACCTGCACCCAGGCATTTTTAAAATAAACTTTCCTTTTAAAGCACACTAGCCTTATGTTTTTGGTTCAGCCCTCGGTTTCAGCCTTTTAATTCTAATAGTCTTAGAATCCAGTTTCAAGCATATCTCGCCAGTTTTTATCAATATACACTGGTGAAATCTTGCAATTTGGGGGTAGTTTAAGCTATCCCTTCCTAGTATGCACTTTGGGCTTTCCTCAGTAAAACGTTCTGAGCCCTGGTTCCAATTCGAGGTGTCAAATCAAAAAGGAGGGAAGAGGCAAATATTGGAGAGGACAGTCATCTTCTTTCAAGGTAACTGCCTCAGGTAAAGTTATTACAAGGTTTCCCAGCAAGAGAAGTCTTATCTCCTCACACATATGAGGAAGTGTTATTTTTGCTGGCAAAAAAAGGTGTGGGAATTCAAAGTTATCAGCTTTATCTAAGCTCACCCAGATGCCTCACTTCTTCCTATCAATATTCTTTCACCTAAAAGACTTGTCAAATCTGTAAAGTCAATTTACATTGTAATTTTGCAACCCACCCAATTACAATTTTATTTTCAGTGAGGTCTACATACAGCTACAAAAAAACCCCAAAAAAACAAAAAAGAGGTTTTTGGGAGGTTGTCATACATACACATTGAATCTCTGATTCTGACTTGAGCTGAGTGTTCAGTGGTTTGAGTCTGTCTTTTTTTAATCCCTGGAAATTCTCCATAATAGTCAGAAATAGTCATTCCATCTGCAGTTGGTAGATTCTTAGATGGCCCATTTGTATATAGCTAATATAATTTTCTCCCCTTGAATGTGGAACCTGTGAATATGATGGGATCTCAGTATTATGATGCCAAAATAATTTTATAGATGCAATAAATGCTACTCATCAGTTGACTCTGAGCTTAATCATATCAGCCTTCTAAATCTGGGCCTAGAAGTCAAAGAAGGAGGAAACCAGAGATTTGAAACTTGAGAGGAATTTGATGCAAAGGAGATTCTCCACTGCTGGCTTGCAGCTGGAAGGGGTCACATGGTGAGGAATGTGGGTGAACTACAGAACTGAAGGAGACTACTAGTCAACACCTTGATTTTAGCTTAGTGAGACTGCGACCAGAGCCCAGCTCTGGTTATGTCTAAATTGCTGACCTACAAATTTTTGAGCTAATGAATAAATCTTGTTTCAAGCAGTTAGGTATGTGGTTCTTTGTTATTTAGCAAAAGAAAACTAAGACACCAGCCCACAGTCTTTTTAGAAATCATGACTTGGTCTCCCAACATTTGCTTTCCTTTGGCATTTGTATCACAATCACAAGAGGTGATGATACAATTAATCTTGAGGCCACAGCATGACATGAATTACTGTCATTTTAATTTGCAAAGAATTTAGCACTGTGTTCAAAGTGAGGGAGATTGCCAAGCTAATCCTAGAATCTCAGTTTTGATGTTTTATTTCCTGGAACCACTCCTGGTAACAAGCACTCTATCAGTCAAGGTCAAATCAGGAAAGAAGAAAAAAAAACATAATACATAATATATTTCATCAAAGATGTTGGGCAGATAAAATATATTATGCTCACTTTGTTAAAGATGGCACTGCCCACATGGAAGCCCATCTCCCAGGTGATGATATTAGTTGCCCTTCCTGCTAAGGATGGGTGTGATTATGTTAATATGTGTTGGGGGAGGGCTTTTACTGCAAAAGGTTTTAAAAGGAAGAGAGATCACGTTGTTCCGGGGAGAAGAGTGATTGCGTTCTAGGAGGAGGGCAGAGAGCAGGGAGGAGAGCAGAGTAAGGCCATGTGGAGGCCAGAAGAAGCAGTCAAGATGGTGGAGTGCTGAAAGAGAAGCCAGTTAGTGCAGAGTTTGTGCAGAGAGAAGGAGATGGAGAACAAAGGAGAATGAGGCTGGTGAGGTAGACACCTTTGATTCTGGAAACTTGGATAAGTCAGTGGCTTTGTGAGCTCTGAATGAGTGGATTTTGGAGCCCAGTGTGTGTTTTTACTTGCCTGTCGGGTGCAAGCTAGGATTAAAGCTAATGGCCCGCCAGTTCTTGGCTCTGTTGTTTCTTTACTGACTGTCGGAATCCAATGCGAACCTGCACTAGCCAGGCAGCTGGGATGGTGGCCATGGCTACTGGCCATACAAAACAGAATTCAAAAAAAGAGAAATAGTACCACAGGCATTGCAGGGCTGAAAGAAAGGGGGAAAAAAGCCAAACAAAAAACAAAAAACAAAACACACTAGAAGCTCAATGGAAGAATAGTGTCCAAAAATTCATATCCACCTGGAATCTGTTGAATGTGACCCTATTTGGAAATAGGATCTTTGCAGATGTAATCAAGTTAAAATGAAGTCAAAATGAAATAGAGGGGGCCCCTACATCCAATGGTGGGTGTCCAGATAAGAAGGCCAAGTGAAGACAAAAGACACAAAAAGAAGTCCATGTGAAGACAGAGACAGAAATAAGAGTGATGCCACTACAGACCAATGAGTGCCAAGGATTGCTGACAATACCAGAAGCCAGGAAGAGGTGGGGAAGGATTCTACCCTAGGGCCTTCGGAAGGAGCATGGCCCTGCCTGGCTGCTGGTACATTTTAGAGGAGACTAGTTCCAGGAGTGCTGAAGGAAAAGGGAGTCTGAAACCAGCTGCTGCTGTGTGGGTGAAGTACTACTGTTGGGACACACACAAACACAAAAGAGGGCTTTTCTTCCCTCCACCTCCTCCTGCCTTCACATCTTCCCCCATGGTTTCCTCTGGGAAGAACATAACCAAAACTGGCTAGCTTGTAAAGTCCCCAGTACCAGCATTGTGGAGCAATAGGAAGGTGGGTTTGGGGTTGACAGGCAAAGGATAGACACAAAGCATGTGCGTGTTTGTGTATGGTTGCAGGATGTGGGTGGAGAGATCACTGGGCCGATAAGCAATGCTGATGACACGAATATTCTGCATCTATGACTGGAGCAAAGCAAGCTCAGGAAGTGTCTGAAGAGTTTATTCAGCACAACTTATCTAAGAATGAATAGAAAAACGTTACATCTATACCTTCAGAAGGCAAGTAATAGAAGAACAACACACATTAAAAACTACTTTTTGAGTTGGCAAGTCTTTTCTTGGTTTTAGAGAGTTTACAAAAAAAAGTTAGTTCTAAAATATTTTCCCTTTAAGTACAAATAATATAAGTATTGGTGCAGCATTTGTGTATTAAATCTTTTCTCCTTGGTTTTGTACCTTGATTCTGTAAAGGCTGTTCCCACCAGGCAGAGGCACTAGGCAGGTAAATGTAGTCTCTGGTGCTTCCTTTCACCAACCCCTACACACCTCCAAATCACACAGGGCCCTCAGGCCCTCTGACCTCTCATTTCAAAGCTCTGCCTGGGTTTGCTCTCTAGATAGTACCACTTCTGACATTTTTCTTCATCCACCTGACTTCTGGTTTTCAATTCTGGTCAATTAACTGAAGCAATGACAACAACAAAATCAGACCTTACCAAGAGCCAGAAATGGCTACTGTTTCTTAATGAACTACTATGTACTAGAACTACTACATTCTAATAGTCACAACTCTTTTG
The DNA here is from genome assembly GCF_036850765.1 of Saccopteryx bilineata. Lineage (NCBI taxonomy): Eukaryota > Metazoa > Chordata > Mammalia > Chiroptera > Emballonuridae > Saccopteryx > Saccopteryx bilineata. The sequence continues at coordinate 195,196,727 of NC_089492.1, read as the reverse complement.
CTTGCAAGTAATAAAACCTCATGAACCAGCCTGAACAACAAAGGAATTTTGTGTTAAGACTATCTATCTATCTATCTATCTATCTATCTATCTATCTATCTATCTATCATCTATCTATCATCATTTTCCTTAAAAAACTTACCTTACTTGGTTCCTAGGACATCACATTTACCTGATTTTTCTCTTACCACTCTAGAGTCTCCTTCTTAGTTTCTTTTGCTGATTTCTCCTTATATCCCCAATTTCTAAGTACTGGAGTAGCAAAGGGCTCAGATTTTAGAGATTTTTCTCTCTTCCATCTACATTTATTTCATCAGCTATTTTGTCCATCCTTATAACTTTGAGTTCCAAAAATAAAATGACAGTTACTGAGCATTCTGTTAGTGAAAGGGTTTTAAACCAGGGGATGGATGCCAAGAAGGCAAGGAACAATGAGGGGACATGGACGATCTTGAAGTCAGCTTTACAGTGCTATGGACACATTCCACTTGTGTCCCGGTGACATGAGGAGAGTAAACTGAAGAGCAGGAATAAAAATAATCACTCTTTCTAGAATTTTCAAGTGTTTTAAATGCTCCTACTTAGAACGTTATCTCCATGATGGGAAGCACTATATTTGTCTGCTGAATCCCTTGTGCCTAAAACAGGCCATTTGTTATGTACTCAATGTAAATTTATTACATGAATACATGCTCAGAATAAGTAAATGTTTAAAATCAAATGTTAAAAAAAAACCCAAAACCAGTTAAATCAATAATTAGTATTTTATTATTGTTCAATAGAGGAAAACAGAACCACAGATTATAGAAAACCAGAATCTATTTATATTAGTTGACATCCTGGTCACAGTTTTGAAGAATGGTACAGTAAGAATGGCAGCACATGGGAGCCCCCAGTGAGTCTCCTGTGCTGCTGGTTTCCTTGTTACTACTGAAAATAGAGCTGTACAAAGACAAAGAGCAGCAATTACAAGTTCATTTCACCTTCTGTGCGAATCTGTGAAGTAGTCTCACCACCAATTCACAAGGTAACTGTAAAATGATGTTTTCTCATTTTTTTTTTTCATTTCAATTTGGAGGAAACTTCAAAACCTACAGAAAAGTTAGAGAAATAGTACAATTAATGCCTTTCACTTCAATTTACTAAATGTCAGTTGCTAGTACCAGAATGCTTATCCCTAAATACTTCAGCATGTGCCTTCCAAGATTAAAAATGTTTTCTGGCTGGTTAGCTCAGTTGGTTAAGAGGGTCTTCCCGAAACAACAAGGTTGTGGGTTTGATCCCCAGTCAGGGCACACACAGTAAGCAACAAAAACATGCACGACTGAGTGGAACAACAAATGCTTCCCTTCCCCCTTCCTTCTCTCTCTCCCTTTTTCTCTAAAAATCAATAAAAATTAAACCCTGGTTGGATAGCTTGGTTTCTGGAGCATTGTTCCAGAGCACGGAGGTTGCTGGTTTGATTCCCTGGTCAGGGCACATACAGGAGCAGCTCCATGTTCCTGCCTCTCTCTCTCAAAAAATAATTCTGACATAATAGGGCATTATCACATTGAAGGAAATTAATGTCAATTCAATATCATATAATAAGATGACCTATATTCATATTTCTCTAACAGTTCCAAAAATGGCTTTAATAGCTATTAAAAAACAAACAATCTAGGGCCCAATTAAAGATCAAATATTACATTTAGTTGCTTTATTTTTTAATCTAGAACAATCTCAGACCCCCCCCCCCAGGGGACTAAAATATTTTGAAGATGTTATGTCCCATATTCTGGATTTCTCTGATCATTTCTATAGGATTTGATTTTTTTCTTTGTTAAGAATACTGCACAGATATGTCAAGTATCTCTTATTGCTTCACATCAGACGGCACATAATTTCAAGTTTTGCTTTTACTGTATTGGTGATTCTAAGCTTGGTCAATTGGTTAGAGCAAATACTCGGGCTCTTTTCATATTAATGAAATATCTATTTCCTTCTCCACTCTTTCTGTGATCACGGGATCCTAGAGAGTAATTATTGCTTATGTGACAAAGGAACATTTATCTTTTTACCTTCCTGGCATCTGATCTATCCAGTTTTTCCTGCACTTAGGCCTAGACTATTTTCCCCCAGACTCAAGGGGAAAAATGATTGCATCTTGAAAAGTTTTCCTTCATCTCTTAGGTCCTTTGCTGCAGATGTTACCCCAACATCCAAATATTGCCTAAGTGTTGTAACTGGCATACCAGTCCTGAGTGAGCAGTCTTTGTCTTGGACCTGAGGACTTCAGTGCAAATTCTTTTCTTAGGATATAAGAATGTTAAACTGAATGATGGCTCCTCAAAAGGTATCCACATTCCAACCTCTGGAACCTGTGAATGTGACCTTACCTGGCATAGAAGGAGTTTGCAGATGTGGTTAAGGATTTTGAGGTGGAAAGATTATCCTGGATTATCCAGATAGATTCTAAAATGCAATCACAATGTCCTTGTAAGAGATTTTACATAGAAGAGGAAAAGGCAATGTGAACACAAGGGCCGAGATTGGATGGTGCCACCACAAGCCAAAGAGTGCTGTCAGTCACCAGAAGTTGAAAGAAGCAAGGAATTGATTCTCCCCTTTACAGCCTCTAGAGTCTAGAGAGAGTATTGCCCTGACAATACTTTGATTTCAGCCCAAGGATACCGATTTCAGACTTTTGGTTTCCATAACTGTGAGACAATAAATTGCTAATTTAAGCCACCAAGGGTGTGGTAGCTCATTACAGCAGTGCTGGGAAACTAACACAGTAAGTAAATATTTGAAATGTAAACTGAGACTTGGGATTGAATTTTGATTCTGTCACTAAGAGTGTGATTAGGGGCAAGTTACCACACTTAATTTCACTCTGTTATTGCTTTTTAAAATGGGGATAATAGCCATCTCTTAGAGTTGATATAAATATTAAATGACATAGTATAAAAGTATATGTTAAATATCTAGTAAAAGGCTCAGCACACAGTTAACACTCAATACATGAGAGCTTTTGGTAATTAATTAAGCAGATATATATTGAGTGCTTACATGTGCAACACTACTACTTTCAAGGAGCCTACATTCTAGTGAGGGAGACAGATGATGAACTAATAAACAATAAATATATAGCATACTAGATTGTGGTAAATGCTATAGAGAATAAAAACCAAGGCAAAGAGAATTAATTGGTCCTTATTTAGGTTTGAGAAACATTTGCAAAATATCTTCTAGCCTACCAGTTATAAAATATTGCTGTAATATGTATAACAGCTACCATCTACTGAAGGCTTTATTCTTACAACACAGTGGGCGTAATTCTGGCCTAGATATCTGGCCACTTCTCAAGATGAACAATAGCATAAGGTTTCAAAACTTTCTTCATGAACCCTTTGGGCATTATAACCTTCAGATAGCACCCAAGACCCAACCAGAGTTCTAAAGTTAGTTCACTCCACAGGAAAAGTTAAGAACGGTCAGTCATCTTGATAGCACCTATTTGCCTGCCTATAACTTGAGGAAAATGTCAGAAAAACTTTAAAACATACATTAAAATATACAGCAACAAATTTGGCAGTGGTGGAATCAATGTTCCTATAGGTCTTTCTAAAATAAGAGCTGTTGTATATTGTATATGGAAAATGTAGTTATATAAACAGATATTTTTGCTTTTAAATTCTTGACTCTGCAATTGTTGGAGAAAAATCAGCAAATAGCAAAATATCAATCACCCCTTGGAAAAAGCAGAAAATGAGCAGCAGCAAACAACTCACTGGCTCATGCTCCATCATTGCCGTAACACCTCCTTGTTACTTATAGTTATTATAAAATATTTTCACTCATTTCTTGAGAATGTTACTTTTTACTAAAACTAATAGTGATTTAAATAATATAAATATGGGTAGGTAAAACAAATGAAACATTGTGAATATAAACACTTTCTAAATTATAGTATATACAAGTCACATAAAAGTTATATTTCACCAAATCTTATAGTAAATTTTAATACCCAAGTCATAAGATACTTAGAGTGGCAAATCAAATCCTAACTCAAGATAACTATTTTCAATTTAATCATTATTGTTATGCATCTTGCTATGTGTTATATAGAGAACATTCTCAAGTACTGAAAATTACTTAAAATTCACATAGGGAAAACCCTTCCATTTGAAGAGACATTAGTTGCAGAAATGGATTACATTTATTAACCTAAATGAAGTATTAATGTTAGGCTTTTACCTCACCTAAATAAAAAATAATTACAAGTGTATGTATCATACCATGCTTAAGACAATGGTGCCTGACCAAATAACACAAACCAACAGATACAAAACTATGTTCTTTAAATAAATAATTTTGGACAAAATTTAAACAACAACAAAATAACAATGATTGGGAAACACAAGCATTCAAGATAATGCTGGTATGCCACCTGTTCAAAAGTGTCCTTTCCCATTGTTAGAATTCAAGTTATCTATGTGAAAACATGCACAGAAGAACTGCAGATCTTCTATGCTAGAATATTGACTTAGAATCTTCAGTAAATTGATTTTAAGTCATGAATATGAAAGTTAACATTTAATAATTTATTGTGTTGGTTACTATTAAAAGGAGCTTAAGTCATGCATTTAGATGGAAGCTTGTGGAATAGGTCTTCAGACAAAAAAAGGACTTCTGAATTGTTTCAAGGTTCCTCAAAATGATCCTTGTGGCTGAATTTGAAAATTAAGTCTGCCAGACTGAAGGTTGTGACAAAAATAACCCAAACCAAAAGCAGGAAACCAACTTAAGTTACCATAAGGGGAGCCTGCTGTGAAGAGGTAAAATGTTGACCTCCCTAGAGATGGGCTATATTCAGTTGTTCTCTATTCTTTGCTATTTTGTACATCCTGATACTATATATTACCACCCAAAGAAGTTCGGGAACTATATGGTTTTTAAACCAGAAATATCCCAACTTACAAACTTATGTTCTTAAACATAGTTTCATCTTGGCCATCTATTTTTTCACTTGAGAGACTGCTCTGCAGATGTTTAAATTGTCTGAGTCTTGAAGAACATATATTCGTGTATCGTGTGTGATATAAAAAGAAGGCAAACTCATTTTAAACTGTTTTTTACTAAGCCGTCCATCCACTGGAAAAATTGCTTGTCTCAGAAAATGTTGAGGATCACCCTGAAGGTGTTTAATATTTTGTTTTGAAAGAGTCCTTCTCAAATTTTACTGTTCAAATGAATGACCTGGAGATCTTGCTAAAATTCATGTTCTGTATCAGGTGGTCTGGGATGGGCCTGAGATTGCACCTTTCTCACAAGCTCCTGGTGGTCCACAGAACATACTTTGGGCAACAAGGCTGCAAGAGAGCTTCTGCTCTTGTGTCATTTCCCACAATTCTGGATATCAGTTTCTTTTGCCCTCCCTTCTAATCATATGCATTTACCATTATAGGGGTCTTCCTATCCCCAGTCGGAATACGTTTGGTAGGAAATTGGCTGAATTGCATCAAAGTATATTGTTTGGCTCCTGTCAACATGTTGCCTGTATCTGTAACTGTATTTCAGTTCCAATAAATGCACACACATGGGTCTGATATAAACATATTGGTTTAAATGAAAATTCACTGGTAGGGAAACAAAAATAGGATTGCTGCAAAAACAAATTTCATTACGTATTTTTCATAATTCCCACAAACAGATGCTAGGAAATTGATGTTGTGGTTTCAGTGGCAGTTCATTGAATTCACTGGTATGCTATTTGTTTCACTGAATATGTATGAGCTTTGATGAAATGCAGTGCTTGGAAAAAATCAGTCAGGCTCTCTCTATCAAGCCAGTTGTAACGTCCTCCTTAATTTTCTAGTGCCGTACCATCTTGGCCCTTGTTTATAAATACATACTATTTGTAATGTTCCATATTGCTTATTGTGGTGGTAGGTTAAACAATTTTATCTACTCCTTGACTTTCCAATGTAATAGATGCATTGGACATTAGGGATATAAATGTGACTTAAAACAGTGTTAGAGTAATTGTAAGGTGTGTTTTTTTTATCTCAAAATGCTATTATTTTCTGAACTGATTTGTATACAGAAAAATAGATTCTAAAAATGTTAGACTAAATCTAGAACCACTTTTGAAATCACAATACTGTACACTAAACAGAAGCAACGGTAATAGTTAATCAAACAGATGTTATAGTAAAGCTGCACTGGCATCCAATGTATTGAACTGAGGATGGGAGTATCATTTCTATCAAATCAATGCCGTGACATGAGCCTACATTGAACCAAGTGCTCATAAGCATATTGTTAATGCCTACTGCTACCTAAAGATATAATGTTAGGGAGAAGAAAAAAAGCAAGAAGTTTTATTTATATTGTGATAATGTTCTAATACAGTATTTTAAATACTCAAATGAATTAAACATAAAGCATATGTTGCCTGGTGTGCAAAATTATTCTTGATTCATTGTAAGAATTCAAAGGGGCAGGCAGTACAAGCTATATAGACATAAGTAGTTAGGCAAATTTATTTTATACACTGAATCTGGCTTAACAAGACACTCTTAAACTTGAATGTATTTCACTGAGAAATGAGCTAAGTGATAGTTCTAAGATTTCAGAATATGGTTCCATGGCTACCTGACTTCCAATCTACCTTGTCTTTGCAGTTTTATGCCCAGAACACAGAATCTTCTTTCTCCTCTCAAAAT